>NC_056729.1:1799202892-1799502892 GCF_019279795.1 Protopterus annectens | reverse complement strand
ATGCAATGCAAAACCCAATCCACCTAGAAATAGTTTGTTTTGACACAGGCTTGCCCTGAACTCAAAGCAAAAGAAACAAACAACTGCTGAGACTGCCTAAAATCCTTAGTCCTGCTTAAATAAAACGCAATTGCCTGTGTACATCTAAAGTGTGCAAAATCTTTTCCCCTTTATTTTGGGGGTCTGCATAAAAGTAGGCAAATGAATAGTTTGGTTTAAAGCCACACTAGAAACCACCTTAGGCATAAAGGAAGGATTAGTGCGTAATGATACCCTATCCTTATGGAAAATCAAAAGGGCTCTACTGCCATAAGGGCCTGCAACTCAGACACCCTTCTTGCAGAAGTAATAGCCAACAGAAAAGCAGTCTTCCATGACAAGTATTTCAATTCAGCAGTAGCCGAGGCTCAAAAGGTTGTAGAGTAAGTTTTTCCAACACAAAATTGAGATCCCAAGCAGGAGTAGGAGCTCTACGTGGGGGTCTTAGATTCTTTGCCCCTCTAAGAAACTGCTTGAACAAAGGATGCGAAAACAATGGTGGGTCACAATCATAGTGAGCTGAAATTGCTGCAGCATGAATCTTAATGGAAGAGAAGGACAAACCTTTGTCCAATAACTCAGTAAGGTATTGAAGAGCCACACTCAAATTAGGCTCAGAAATCTCCAAATTCTTTGCTGTACTCCAAAATAAAAATCTCTTCCATTTTTCTGCGTACACTTTCCTTGTACTAGGTCTTCTAGCTTCCATAATCACATTTAAAACTTGTTGAGGAAGTTGAGACCTGCTGTGTTTCAACACAGAATATGCCAGGCTGTTAGATGAAGAGAGTGAAGCTTGACATTGAGCAGATGACCGTCCTTCTGAGATAACAGATGAGGAATCAAAGGTAAAGGCCATGGAGGCTTCCTTACCAGACTCCTTAGTAGTGGGTACCAGTGTTGCGAGGCCAATCTGGAGCTATCAAAATCATCCTTGGCTTGTCTTGTCTGACTTTTAATAGCACCTTTGGAAGAAGAGGCAGAGGTGGAAAGGCATACACATGAAGGTTTTCCAACTGAAAGACAGAGCATCCACTTTCCAAGCTGTGTGATGAAACCCCTTTGTGCAAAACTTTGGCAGCTGGTGGTTTAGTGGAGAAGCGAACAGATCTATGTCTGGAGTTCCCCATGACACTGTCAATTTCTGAAATACATGAAGATCCAGTTTCCACTCGTGGGGATCCATGATTTGTCTGCTTAACACATCTGCTAAGGAGTTCTGTGCTCCTGGCAGAAACCTTGCCTGAAGAGTTAGTTGCAAGCTTAGCGCAGTCTCCCATAAAATCATTGCTTGCCTGCATAGAGGATAAGAATGTGTTCTCCCTTGCTTGTTGATGTACCACATGACAGTTGTGTTGTCTGTTAGAATCAACACCTGCCCTGGAAGAAGTAACTCCTTGAAAGCCATTAATGCAAACTGGACTGCTAACATCTCCTTCATGTTGATATGTAGATGCTGTAGTCTGGCAGGCCACTTGTCTTGTATCCACTTTCCATTTAGATGAGCTCCCCAAGCAATGTCCGAGGCATCTGTCGTTAAAATCTGACTCGCCTCTGGCCGGGTCACAGAGAGTCCCTTGTTTAGGTGACATTCCTGAGCCCACCACAAAAATTCTTTTGAAGGCAAGGTATTATTTGAATGACAGTGTCCAAATCCTGGCAGTGCTGTGTCCATACATTTTGAGATACCATTGTAGCTTCCTCATATGCAGTTTGGCATTGGGAAGCACCAGAATACAAGATGCCATGAACCCTAATGCTTGAAGGACTGTCCTTGCAGTCAGCACGGACTGATGAGATAGTTGATGGAAGTAAAGTGATAGACTCTTTTGTTTGTCCGGGGTTAAAAGGCCATCTGGGCTGCTGTATTCAGTCTCACACCCAGAAAGCACATGTCTTGAGAGGGTACTAGACTGGACTTTATTTCGTTCACAGAATACCCTAGGCATCTTAGCACTGCTATAACATATTCCAGATGCTGTAGAAGGTCTTCCTTTTCTTGAGCCAGAATCAGGCAGTCGCCCAAGTAAGGATAGATTTGAATTCCTTGTAGCCTGAAGTAAGCTATCACTGGAGCCAGAACCTTTGTGAATACTCTGGGCAGTAGATAAGCCAAAGGGCAATGCAGAGAACTGATAATGAGAATTTCCAGCTCGAAACCGCAGATACTTCCTGCAACTTAGCCTTATAGGCACATGAAGGTAAGCTTCCTTGAGATCTAAAGTTACCATCCAGTGATCTTTGCCCAGCAGAGGTAAAAGCTGTTGTAACGTCAACATCTTGAACTTGGGAATGTCCAGATAAGTGTTGAGGAGAGATAAATCCAAAATTGGTCTCCACGTGTTCCCCTTCTTTGGTACTAGGAACAGGCGAGAATAAAATCCTAGGCCCCTTTCTGATACAGGGACTGGCTGAATGGCCCCCATCTGGAGTAACTGAGAAATTTGCTTGTGAGCCTCTTTTCTTTGTGGAGGAGGAACGTCTGGCATGCCTTTGAAAGGGGGCAATGTATGGAAATAAAACCTGTAACCGTGGTGAATGATATCCAACACCCATCTGTCTTGAGTAATTAAATCCCAATTTTCTTTGAAAAGAGACAGTCTTCCTCCCAAAGGAGCTGCCAGACGAGAATCTACTGGCAGCTGAAAAGGCAGGTCATTGGGTCTGTTTACTGAAAGGACTGACCCCTGCCCTCACCAGAAGTCTGAGCAGGTGAACTCCTGTTCTAGGCCTAAAAGAACCTTGAGCTCTGCCCCTACCACGTCTAGACCTACCCCTAGACTGGGAATCATAAGCAGGATATGTCCACCCCTTAGCAGGCCAATTTCTACTAAACTCGGTGGCTGCACCTGTAAAAATCTTTAACAGTTTGCATAGACTTAGCTTTGTCCTCCATTTTCTTTAAAACTGCTTCCACAGGTGAACCAAACAACACATCAGACTGCAAAGGAGCATCCAAAATCCTTGTCTTAACATGCTCAGCCAAATTCTGATCCCTCAACCAGGCATGCCTGCGAAGAACAGAACTAGTGGCAGCCACCCTCGAGGAGGCCTGTACAGCATCAAAACCACATTGCAAAGAATGCTTACCCACTTGTTCAGACACATGAACCAAATCCAGCAACTCTTTACACTCAATACCTTCCGCCAAAGCATCCACCTTAGACTTCAATTGTGAAAGGAGATAATTTTGATATTTTAGCATGTGAAACTGACAATTCAACGCTCTCATGGCTAGAGTGGAAGAAGTATACACTTTCTTTCCCACCTATCCAAAGCCCTTGCCTCTTTATCAGTGGGAACAGGATTTTTAACCACAGAGGCCTTAACACCTTTAGGCCCCTGAGAAACAGTTTCTGGGTCCGCTCTAGGACTCTTAAACAAATACTTATGAGCTTCGGGCACCCTATAGTACCTATCAGGTTTAACAGGAGCAGGAGGCAAAGAGTCAGGGTTCAGGGAAGCCTCTGCAAAAACATCTTCCACCACATTCAACACAGGAGGTATAGCTAAGGGCCTATGCTGGGGTAAAAACAAGAATTCCCTAAGCCTTTTCCTGGAATCAGAGTAATCCTGGCCTTCCCATTTAAAGTGCTCCCTCATGGAATGCAGAGTCTCTGAAAATGAGAAATCCTCAGGAGGAGAAGCTGTAGGAGTGGAATCATCCACATCAGAATCAGAATAAGGAGGATACTCCAGCAAATCTTCCGCAGAAGACTCAGAAGCCTCTGAACACTGTTCAAAACTATCAAATACCGGTTCCACCCTAGGCCTCTTATCAGGAGGGGGCATAGAACCTCTAATCATAGTAATCAAATCTTCTGCCATTTTAAGCATATGTTTCTTAGGTACAGAACCCGAAATGCTAGGAGAAGCCCCCACTGAAGCTGAACTTGGCCTACCTCTCAAAGAAGTTTTGGGAACAGAAGGAGAGGCTCTAACTACCTTGGGAAGAGAGGGAAGAACAGTTACCTGAGAAGCCCCTCAGCCTGGCCTACCTCCTGAGAAGGCACATCCTGTAACAGTAAAGTTTCTGCCTGAGACTCCATAGAAACTCCTGGCAAAACCTCTGGCTCCACTGAGCCTCCTAAAGAACCGACGTCCGGGACTGCCGGTTCATCAACCCTAGGCTTCGCTGTTTTGTCCTTGCGCTTCTTGACGAAGCGGCGCGGAGCATCCGACGGCATTTTATAATTGCAACGCTTCCCAAACACTAACCTGGCACAGTCTAACCTCCTCTTAATAGTGCGTTTGTTAAACCTAGCACAAGAGCGGCACCAACAACGTCGTGCTCAGGCCCTAAACAAGGTATACACAAGGTATGGTAATCCCTATGAGGTATCTGTTTCCCACAAGAAATACAGTTATTCACTTTTTCTGACATCCGGTTAAATACTGAGGCAAGAAAAAACCAAAATGTTCCCCAACGGGGTACTTAGCCAACTTCTGATTCGGTCTGAAACTCCGGTTTCGGAAATATTTCAGAACGCCAACCTGCACTCGCAAAACTGCTTCTGCATCGGACCATGCGGCAAAAAAGACTGAGGATATGACGTCGGTCATGCGCATTAGTACCCTGACGTACTGACGTCAGTCTAATGCGCCCTGACCGACGTCAGCCATATACTCTGGTATTCGGGCCGACTGGACAGCGGACTACCCAATAGTAAGGACTGCAGCAATGTGGAACGAAGAACATCACGTAATAATACTATACATATGAACAGATAACTTAGCGCTTTCACCCACATACATAGGCATCATCAGAGTAAAAAAACCCTTTCAACTTTGTTGCATTTAAAGCTATTAATTGCAAACACACCCCTCTAGGCAATCCGCCCCTACCAAAAAACAATTTGTAATTAAAGTCACAGTAAAACATCACTCCTATGCTTATTGAAAAGCAGTTACTTATAACTAGAAAAAATGTTGTTCAACTTAAAACACAAACATTTTAAAAACATCTATATATAAACATATTTATATAAAAATAATAAATACAAATAATAAATAAAAATAGTAATAATAATTAACATTCTTTAAACAAATGTAGATTTATACTTTAAAATACTAGAGACTGAGATGTGATCATTAATGCCTGGAGGTCTAGATGCATCCAGCCTCAACTGCCAGATGCACTCCCTCATCTCAAGTAAAACTTTTAAATCACCTCCCTTGTCATTAAATGGAATTCTGTCTATTACAAAAAACAGAAATCTCTTAAAATTAGGGCAACTCAGACTGTGCATATACAAAGCATTATTGGTTCTTTTGTTCCTGATGTCTCTTATGTGTTCCAGGATTCTGAGCCTTAACTTTCTTGTTGTTTTCCCAACATAGAAAGTAGAACAGCTCAAACATGTAGCAATGTACACTACCATCTTAGTATTACAATTACAGAATCCAGGACACCTAATAGTTTTGTACAAGCCTTGAACCGCCACATAAGGGCCATTGTTGATAAACTTACATATACTACAAACTCCACATTTACTCATTCTGGAGCTCTTGTATGTCTCAACATTTGGTTCAGCTTCCATCAATTCTTTAAGGTTCCTACCCCTACTATATGTAAAAGTTGGGGTGTTACCTATAATACTTATAGTATCACTATCAAAAGAACTTTGCCAAGTGTCCTTAATAATTCTAATAATTTGTCCTGCCTTCACATTATATGGCAAAATCATAGCCTGTTTTTTGTGTTGTGCATGGGACTCTGAAGCCAACTCATTCCCCTCCTGAATTTCCTTCATTAAACCCCCATGCAAAATAGGTTTAAAGGATGTAGTTCTCTTAGTTTCTATTTCTTTTCTAACGCTGGACAGAATTTCTTGTAGGTAACCCCTTTCTGTAAACATAACAATTAAGCTGGTCAACTCAATGTTTAGCTGTTCATCCTCACTAATCAGCCTGAATAATCTAACCATTTGGCCTTTGACCAAATTCTTCTTTATATAGTGGGGATGTCAACTCTGAAAATGCAAGGAACTATTAGAATAAGTTTTCTTGTGATATATACTCAAATTTAGACTTGCATCATGCATGTTTTTGTATAACAATACATCCAAATAATTGCAGGTTTCACCATGTATGGTGCTGGTGAATTTTAAGAATGGGGTGGTGGTGTTAAGAAAATCAGCAAAAGTGTGGATCTCATCCCTACTCCCTGTCCAAAAAATTAGTACATCATCAAGGTAACGCAAATTTCCCTGAGCTATGCACTGCCACTAGGAAAGCATCTGGAGGAGATTGTCTATTGCCACACTCATAGCTTCTCAACAGAGGAGGTAAAATTGAATTCTGCCTTGTTTGTTGATACACCAGACCACAGACATATTGTCATTTTGAATTGCAATGGTCCTGAGAAGCAAACATCTTGAAAAGCCTGCAATGCCAGGACTGCTCTCAACTCAAGGACACTGATATGCAAATTGGTCTCTTGGGGAGACAACATGCCTTGGACCATCCTTCCCCAAAAAATGCCCCCCCCCCCATGTTGGGAGGTGTCCGTGGTTACTGTGGCTACAGGGGTAGACATCACAAAGGGGCGACTTATGAGAGTGACCTTCAAATGGATCCACCAATCTCTGCATATATGACTGAGTCTGACTGGATAAGAAAGTGGCTATTGAAAAATAGACCACTAAGCAGCTAGAATTCATTGCAGAACATGCGCATATATAGTAACATACTACAGGGTCTAATACTATAAATGCTACAATGGACCGCAGAGCCTGCAGAAAGCATAATTGTGTAAAAATCTTACCATAACCATAGATGTCCTTCTCTTCTATGTTGCAGTATTTTTAACATATGGGTTGTATTCCGCCCATCAACCAGATGCCTGGCCTGCATACAAAAGCTTACAGCCACTGCCAGTACATGGGATGCCAAACGTGGGTACTGACGTCAGCCATAAAAGGGAGGTACGCATGTACCATCCTCAGAACAAGTTAGTCCCATGAGGAACAACAATCATAAGGCCAAAAAGGCATCATCCTAGAAGTAACAAGTTATGGGGGGAAGGCGGGTGGGACAGAATGCTGCAACATAGAAGAGAACGGTATCAACGGTTATGGTAAGATTTTACACAACTATTCTATGTCCTTCTATTCAAAACTGCATTATTCTTTACATAAGGGGAAGTGCAAAAGATGAAAAGGAACCCAGGAAGGACGAGGGAGTAGAGGAAGAAAGTGAGGAAACATTTTAAACAAATCCATGCAGGATTGCTCTAGCAAACCTTGTCCTGGATCTAGAGATACTATCCAACTTGTAATGTTTAGTAAAAGTATGAACAGAGGACCAAGTAGCAGCTTCCAAAATGTAATGGGCATCTAGTCCTTTAAAGAAAGCCCCTGATGAAGCAACAGATCTGGTGGAATGGGCTTTGACAGAAGACAGTAGAGCTTTCCCATGAAAGTCATAGCAGCACAAAATAGCTTTAGAAATCCAGGAAGAAATACCTTGTTTGGAAACAGATAAACCCAGAGCCCTGGGATGAAAAGACAGAATTGATCCGACTTCCTTATAGAGTTGTTTAGTCCAGGTAAAATATGAGTTGTCTGTGCATCTAAGGTATGTAAATTCCTTTCACTAGAGGACTGCAGAGAAGGAAAAAATGTGGGCAAATTGAATGGATTAATTAAGAGACAACTCATTCACCACTTTAGGCATGAAAGAGGGGTTAGTTCTCAAAGAAACTCTATTCTTGTGGAAAACCAAAAATGGTGTGGGGGCATCAAAGCCTGGATTTCAGAGACCTTCCCAGCAGAAGTTACTACCTGAAGCACTGTTTTCCAGGTACAAAACCTTCGAGAAACAGAGGCCACAGGCTCAAATGGAGCCTGGGTGAGCTTCTCTAAGACATAATTGAGATCCCAAAGAGGAGGCACAGGTTTCCTGGGAGGTTTGATGTATAGGACACCTTTAAGGAAAAGTTTAACCTCCAGTCTGGAAGCTAATGGAGGTGTCAATGGCAAACAAGCAGAAAGAGCGGAACAGTGGACTTTCACTGAGGAATATGACAGGCCAACTTTAAGCAATTCACACAAGCAAGAAAGTACTACTGTCCACATAAAGTGGCTCTATATTTCTTTTATGACACCAGACAGAAAAAAATCTTTTCCATTTGGAAATGTAAGATTTCCTAGTATTGGGTTTTCTGGCCTCCTGCAAAACCCTAAGCAGCCTGAAAGGGATCAGACGTTCATCACCCACAAGGTCAGCTGCAGAGTTGACAGATGTGGATGGATCAAGGATCCTTTGTCCTATGTCAGTAGGTCCAACCAGTGAGGCAACATGTGATGATGGCCCCTGGCTAATTGCAGACGGAGAGGGGAACCAGTGCCGTCTTGGCTAAAAGAGAGTCACCAGTAAGATTTTTGGTTTGTTCTGCTGAATTTTCAGCAGGACTTTCTGAATGACAAGGTAGGTGTGTAATGCATAAAGAAACATCCCCTTCCATAAGAAAGACAGTGTGTCCACCTTCCAAGCCAGAGGGTGAGGGACCCTGGCACAAAAGAGAGGAACGTTGTCTGTTTTGAGGAGAGGCAAAGAAGTCCTCACTGGTGAACTAGATTCAGGACAACATCCCTGTGGAGAATCCATTCATGGGATTGTGTCATGGATCTGCTTAATGCATCCGCCACTGAGTTCTGAGCTGACAGTAGGTACACAGCATGCAGTGTTGCATTGTATTGGACAGCCAATTCACACGTCTTGAGGGCTAACCAACAAAGGTCAGATTTGGTCTCCCCTTGCTTGTTTAAGTACCAGAGGACAGTGGTATTGTCTGCTAGAATCTTGATAAGACCCGGTAAGAAAAGAGGGTGAAAAGTTTGCAAGGCCAGAATCAGAGCACTCATCTCCCGGATCATGAAGTGCTCCCTCTGCTGAGAGGGGGACCAAAGACCCTGAACCTTCATGGAAGCAAAGGGTGCTCCCCAACCTATGTCTGAGGTGTCTGTAAAAAGCTGCTGTGAAGGCTGGATTAAGAGAAGAGGAAGGCTTGGATTCTGAGAGAGCTGCTGAATCCACCAATGGAGCTCTGTTTTCAGGAAGGGGAGAAGAGGAACCAAGACATCTAAAGGATGAGTATGCCAAGACCAAGTTGTCTTCAGAAACCACAAACTTCCTCATGTGTAGCTTTGCAAAAGGCAGCATGGGAATCATGGAAGCCAAGAATCAGAGAAGTCTCAGAAATTCCCCAGCCAAAATGGAAAGAAGAGGCAGAAGGGCCTCCATGTAGCCCATAAGAGAGAGAACTCTGTCTGCAGGGAAGGTAAACCATCATCAAATCTGAACCTGCACCCTAAAAAAAATTGGTCCTTAGTTGAAGTCAGATTGTATTTTTTGAAATTTACTGTAAACCCCAGGCCCTGAAGAAAAGGAATGGCCTGTCCAAGGTTTAGTTTCAATTGATCCTAACTGCTGGCTAGAAAAACGTCATCTACCACTGATCCTGGAAACTATTGCCCTATTAGCTTGACAAGCCTGGTTTGCAAGGCCATAGAATGTATCATCATGCAACTCAAACAGAGACATTGGTAACCTCCAAATCCTGGACCCCACCCAGTTCGGGTTTGTGAAAGGCAGATCATGCCTTCTAAACCTGATCGACTTCTTTGAGGCAGTACCAAAGCCGTAGACGAGGGTAAGGTGGTTCACACAGCTTATCTTGACATCGCCAAGGCTTTCGACACCATCCCCATTCTGGAATTATAGCTAAACTCACTAAACTAGGTCTAAATCCCTACGTCACAATATGGGTTGCCAACTGGCTCACTGACAGAACCCGCACTGTAAAAGTTACAGACTCCAAATCTGACTTCAAACCAGTGACAAGTGGAGTACCACAGGGTTCAGTCCTGGGACCTCTCCTGTTTGTGTCTCTGAAGTATAGGTAACAAGAAAGCCTCTGGCTAACAAAGTTCTCAGATGACTGCAAACTAGCAGCCATAGTAATGTCCCCAAATGATGTTGACATCCTACAGAAGGGCCTCATTGAGACAGATGCCTGGTGTCAGAGGCATGGCCTCAAGTTCAATGCCAAAACGTGCACTGTCATCCCTTTGGGTAAAAAATCTGTACCCATGAACTACCAAATAAATGGCAGTCTACTTAATGCCGAATATGTGATAAGAGACCTTGGGACCCAGGTGGACAGTAGTCTCTCCTTTGATAATCACATCACCACAGTAGTCAGGAAATCCTTCTATGTGGCACACTTCATCACAAAAGGGTTCTCATCCAGGAAAAAAAAGAGGTCATTGTTCCCCTCTACTCGGCACTCAGACCCATTATAGAGTACAATGCCCCTTTTGGAATGTACCTCACAAAACATCTGCAGCAGCTTGAAAGGCCACAGAAGTACCTCACAAAGAGGATTACTGGCCTCAAACAGATGCCCTACACTGACAGTCTCAAAAAACTCCAGCTTTACTCTGTAGCATATCGCTCACTCTGAGGAGATCTCTGCCTAACATATAAAGCTATGTTAAACCCAAAGCTGTTGAACATGCCACACCTAAGGAAATCCCAATCCCTCTGAGCTATACCCTCTAGGGACCTAAACCTTGCTACCACAACAAACAGGACATGCTGGAGGGATACAGTCCTGTCCCAGAGGCTTCCTATACTCTGGAACAAGCTACCCATCTATGTCGAGCAAAATTCCTCATTAGCACTCTTCCAAGAAAAATCTTGATGAGTGGATGGGAAATAGGAAATACACCCCAGGAATCACTTCTGTGGGTCTGCTCAACAGGGGCACAGGAAATTAACTTTTTTGGGTGGTGTAAGCCAGGGAACCTTGTTGGCTAGGTTTACTTTGGCCCTTGGGCAGATACCCTAGTACCTACCTATGAACCTATAAATAAGGATAAACCTGAACCCCTTGGATCCTTAAGAAGGCAATGGCCCGAGCCAAGCACTTTGTGAAAACCCTTGGAGCAGTGGAAAGACCAAAAGACAAGTCAGAGAACTGAAAGTGAAAATAACCAACTGAGAAATGTAAGAACTTCCTGTAGTGAGGGTGAGTTGGAATATGCAGGTAAGCATCCCTGAGATCCAGAGAAGCCAAGTAGGACTGAGGAGGAACCGGGAGAGAAAGAGTTTAAAGAGACCACTTCCAAAAAGAAGACACTTCCAGGAAAGTGTTTAAGTGGGAGAGATCTAGAATGGGTCTCCAAAGACCAGTAAAACCACTTTCCTTTTTGTTCTGGAAGAACAGTATGAATGGTGCCTTGGCCTGAGCTAATAACTGAGGGAACAAATGACGTTGACATGAAAGGGGTGGAAGTGATCCCCTGGAAGGTGGGGGAAGAGACTTCCAAAGTCATAAAGTACCCTTTTTGGATGACAGAAAGAACCCAGGAGACCTACGTGATCTCCACCCAGGCTGGAAAAGGGGGGAATATGACTTGGAAGACGGGATTGGTTATCAGAGAGCTGGGTCTGGCCTGAATGGGCTCTTGACATGGAGGAGCAGCAGCAGCTATTTTTGATTGAGGAGATCTCCTGGAAGACTTCTTAGACCTAGTTCCAGAAGTAGTAGTAGAGGAGGAAGGAGCAGGTCTACTGACAAAGGAAGTCTAAGCAGGAAAATTTCTATGGAAATGTGGGACTAGGGAGACAAAAAAGTGTTTCAAATCTATGAGCACTTTTACTTTTTCCTGCAAAGATTTATACATTTCTGCAGCAGCTGAGCCAAAAAGGGCAGAATTATCTAAAACAGCATCAAGAAGTTTGGCCTCTATGTCATCAGGTAATGACTGGAGCCCACAACCATATATGACTTCTAAGAACAGATGCAGAAGCCGCAGCCCTGGAAGATGCATCCACTGCATCATAGCTACACCTAACTGAATGTCTAACTACTTGTGAGGATGTAGACAAAATTGAGAGAACCTGAGATTTAGCCTCTGAGTCTGGTAACTGGAACAAAGCCCAAGATGCCTGAGAAAGCAAAGCCAAAGAATATTTGGACATGTTTGTCTGGTAATTAATGGCTCTAATAGCGAAGGTAGACAAAGTATATACCTTCTTATTCAGTCTTTCCAATATCTTGTTTTCCTTATCAGAGGGAAGCAGCTGAGCAGGAGGAGACAAGTGAGAGCATTTATCTGAAACAATGGAGACCACAGCTGGATCCGCTGAGGGACCGCTGAGGGACATTTATAGAGAAACTTACAGTCATCAGGGACCTTACAAAATCTGTCAGATCTCTCGGGAGCAGGAGCTTGGGAGTCAGGGGTTTTAAAAGAAAATGCAAAGGCATTCAGGAAAGCAGGAAGTACTGGAAGAACTGCAGAGGGTGCAGGGACCTCCATTTGAAGCAGATCATGGTAATGCTTTTGTTCTTCAGAAATCTGGGAAGAATCACATTTGATAAATTCCCTCATCTTACTAACAGCTTCCCCGAAAGATAGCTCTTCTATTGGGTAATCTCCCCCATTAGACTCCTCCTCAGGAGAAGCATATTCCAAAGGAGAAGGAATCTTGGTGGAATATGCAAGGGAATATTCATTAGAGGAGGAATCTTCAGATTCAGAGTCAAGGACCTGAGGCTCCGTAGCCTACACAGAGGAAACAATCTGAGACCCAGAAGCCTGTACTGGAGAAGAAATAAAAGCAGAGATAGGGAAGAGAAGAAGCCGAAAGGCTCAAAGCCATCAAGGCCTGAATAAGACCCTGTGAAAATGCATCCCAATCGAGGGGTGGAGTTCAGTTGCTTAGTTTTTTGTTCCTTTTTAACATGTCTCTTTGAGAGAGGAGAGAGCCTGGATGTAGGCCTAATGTCGGGTTGATCCCTAGACAGAGGGACAGGAGAGTCACCGGAGTCCTCCAGCAAAACAAGCCATGGTTCCCCCAAGTCACCCAAATTGGACATTTGCATAGCCTCGGACGTGCTAGGATCTACACCTTTGATGGCTTCCCCAGGGGTACCCACCAAAGAAGCAGACTCGACCTCCGAACGCACCACCAGGTCGTCACCAATCTCAAGGGAAACATTGGAGCAGGCAGGCACAGCCGGAGAGGATTCAGGTCTTAGCTTACTTACCTCCCTCTTCAAACTCGGCTCAGACAAAGGACTCATGAAACCCTTCACTGCATCTCTATCTAGCTGTTTAAGGCTTTGATTTTCATGATAAAGATTTACGGCCAAAAGACTGTTAAGTAAAGTCTTTGGCATGAAGGCCTGGCAAACAGAACAGGAACAGTGATCATGACTTGGCTCCAAACAAAAAGACAAAGGTCATCACTATCTTTATGTGGAATCTGCCTTCTACATCTATACTTGCCCTTCCTGGATGACATAACAGCAGCAAACAGCAGTAGCAATAAAATAAATCCCCAACAGGGTACTTTCTGAAGCAGGAAGCAATACAAATATCTGACTGCAGACTGTACGCAACAGTCAACCTTTTCCGAATGGCGGCAAAAAAGTTCTGA
This sequence comes from Protopterus annectens, assembly GCF_019279795.1. Taxonomy (NCBI): domain Eukaryota; kingdom Metazoa; phylum Chordata; order Ceratodontiformes; family Protopteridae; genus Protopterus; species Protopterus annectens. The sequence continues at coordinate 1,799,489,398 of NC_056729.1, read as the reverse complement.
GGATGGTACATGCAGACGTCCCTTTTATGGCTGACATCAGTACCTATGTGCGATGTCCCACGAAATGGCAGTGGCTGTAAGCTTTTGTATACAGGCCAGATGTTGGGTGGACAGGTGGGGAAAAAACCCATATGTAAAGAATACTGCAATGCTGAATAGAAATACATCTAGCTTGGAGGAAGGAGTAGGATGAGAAATTACTTGTTGAACCTGGGACTGGAACACATCGTTTTCACACAATGTGGGGGTAGAGAAGCAGTCTGACTTGTAGTATTCAGATGAACAGCAATGAACTCCATGCTCTGAACTGGTTGCAGCTTTGATTTGGGAAGTTTGACTGCAATGCTTAAAGATAGGAAAATCTGGAGCAAATAGTCCCTGATCTGTTCTAGCAGATGCTTGGTTAAAGTGGTAAGGAGCAAAACATCTTAAGTACAAAAAAAAAACACCCAGAATTCTTGCAGTCTCAAGTGAGCTGCTACCACTGCCATACATTTGGTAAACACATCTGTAGTGAGTCCAAAGGGCAGCGCTCTGAATTGATAGTGACTAGCTCCTAGCCAAAAGTGTAAATGTCTTCTGAATCATCTGTTTTGATGTGACAGTACACATCCTGAAGATTGAACAAGTACAACCAATCATCCTTGTGTAAAAGACGTAGGATGTACTTTATCGTGACCATATAGAACTTTGACTTCTTCACACACTAGTTCAGGTTGCTTAGATCCAAAACCAGTCTCAGGTCCCTTGTCTTTGACACTAAAAAAAAACGAGTAAGTTCCAAATCCTCTCCGGTCTGGTGGGACCTCCTGGATGACTCTCTTGTCTAGCAGCTTCTGAATTTCTTGAACTGTAGCTTCTCTCTGACTGGGTGGAAGCTTGTTTCTCTTGGGTGCAATGTTTGGAAAAATTGCATAAAGTAACCTCTGGATATTATGTTTAGCACCCAATAATCTTGTTACAGTAGCCCAAGCTTCTGGGGGTAAGGACAAACGTCACCCAACTGCCTCCAGAGGTGGGCAGTGTTGAAAGGATCTATCCAGAAAAAATCTCAGAAGACTTGATTTTGCAGGACTTCTCTGCCGTGAGGCTGGCTTCTTCCATTCGAACAACATCCTCTGCCTTTGAAGGTGTTATCTCCGTGTGAATCCTGGAAAGATCCCTGGGATATGTGGAACCACATTTTCTTGCCTCCTCTTTGAGTCCTTGAAAAGGATCGTTGAGGGGTAGAAAAGCAAATCCCTATGGCAGAGAGGGTCTTTCTTTACTGCTCACTGCAGGACAGTATTCCTTTCACAGAGGGGCCAAACAAGAAAGTTCCATCAAAGGGAGTACTGATGAAAGAAGACTTGAAAGACAATGCAAAATTGCACAGCTGCATCCAGACATGTCTCCTTACAGCAATGCCTGAACTGGCGGCTTGTGAAGTACCTTTCGTGGCATGCAAAATTAGCCTCATGAACACATTCGATATAGATAAGAATAGCCAGCTGTGAGGAAGATGTCAGAGTTTCTTAGTCAAATCCCTCTGTAGTCCAGTAAAGTGTACCAAATAGTTCAGTGACTACAAGGCAAAGGTCGCTCATGCAAATATGAGCTTTCCAAACCTGTCCAATGCGCCTAGACTCTCTGTTAGGGGGCAGGCAGAGAAGCTGTGTTCCACAAGCTCCTTCTTGGTGGCTGCCACCACAGCCATCATATCAACAGGGACACATCTGCTTTAATGTGGTCTATGTTTTGCAGGGTCTAAAATTTTCTCCGGTCAAAGAGGGATAGGTTCAACAGAGTCTGGTTCTTTCCATGCCCAGTGAGAGACTAGGTTGATAAGCTCATCGGTCAGGGAAGTTACCCAAGACATAGATGGGCCAAAACTAAAAACTTCCAAGAATACCGACTCTTCAGGGAATGAGTTACACAAGGACAAACCAGCTTTTTGCTTAAGGATTTCCAAAATGACTCCAAAGGAGTCATCATCAGGTGGTAATCTGGGGGAACTTTCCACTTCATCCAAGTCAATATTTCCGGTCAGAAATTTCATAGGGAAATCTATGCACTTCCTTTTGCAAGTTCTCTTTCAGTAATGTTCTGGAAAAGGGACCAAAGAGAAGGGTAGTTGTTCCTCTATGGGAACCATCTGGATGCTACTTGGTACTGGATGTCCCCTGTGGAGCAGAAATGATGGGATCAAGAGCTCAGAACAAATGGGCAATAGGGTGCAGGATCAGAGGAAGTATGAATGTGAGAAAACCCTCTCCGTAACCTTGAAGGCCAACAGACCTGGGGAAGCCATGGTCAGTCATACCAGACCAGAGATCCGTGCAGCAGGCACACCACAACTCTGACCAGATCAGTGTCTTGAGGAGGGAGATGGACCTGACCTATCTAATGCCAAGGCTCCAAGGGGCAAGGAAGGCTCTGGGAACATTGGAGTTGATCCCAGCCCCACAGATATGATGCTGATGCTTCAGCTCCGGGATTCATCCTGGTCTGAAGGAACAGGAACAGAACTGGTCAGGGATATACTGAAGATTTGCTGAGGATTTGAGACCCTAAGTAAGATAATGATGAAGGTGGAATTAACCCCTTAAGGACAAGCTTACGCCTGTCCTGCCCTGGAGTTAAATCTTGCACAGATGGTACAGTTCATACCAGATGTACTTCTCCTAAACAAACACATTCCCTGTGGGCATCTGAGTTGGGGATTTTGTGCCCACAGAAAGTACATTTTTTAAAACCTACTGGCTTTTCAGCCATAATGAACACTGTAGGCTAACAAATAAACAAAAAGGAATTGAAGAAAATAGTGTTTTTTTTGTTTTTAACTAAGATAAAGGTAGGCAAGAACAACCAACAATGGTAGAAAGGGGATACCCAGAGACAGAGAAAACAAGAGAGTACCAAAAGTGGCACTTCCAAAAATTACCTATTTTAAGTAAGAAGGCTGATGGAGCAACCCCAAAAAAAAAGTGAAGGGAGGGAAAGGTTTGAAAATAAAAGATATATATATATATATATATATATACATATACATATATATATATATATATATATATATATATATATACACATATATATATATATATATATATACACATATATATATATATATATATATATATATATATATATATATATATATATATATATATATATATATATATATATATATATATATATATATATATATATATATACATATATATATATATATATACATATATATATATATATATATATATATATAAACATACTTCTGGCTACCTAAAACACCTGTCAACACTAAGAAAGGGGATCCACACCTGTGTGAGATGGCAGCAAACAAGATGGGAGGTACTGGGGATGGATTAGGGCATTATGAGAAGAGGCAGGAACAAAAGAGTTGGATTTCTGTAGAATGTGGCCAAGTTGGATCTGAGGATTGGGCCTGTAACCCCATACGTTGAGGAAGAATGAAAAGGACAACATCAGATCAAGCAGTTTTTACTTTATTATTATTATTATTATTATTATTATTATTATTATTATTACTATTACTTATTAGTATTATTTATCCTTTGGTTGACCAGGTTAGTCTCAAAACACTAGTAAACTCTTTTCAGGGGAAACCCATGGTGGTATTTTTATTATCAGAGGAAATTTGGCCAGGGTATCTGGGAACCTCCCCCCCTACTCTTTTCAATACGTGCTATGGGATGTTTTACATCCACCTGAGCATGCAGCACCCCCTTATGCTGCACTACAGTATCTGCAGTCAACTGATCTGGTGTGGGAAGAGAATCCACAGCCATCTGAACCAAAGGTGAGTGTGCTACCTGTTGCTCCACTGACACTGACACAATGATATTAAATAAACAAACAAAATAAACTGGAAACATTTTTTGCATCATAAGATCATAAGGGGTTACTAAGCTAATGGCCCCAGAGCCCTTACAAGCCTAGCCAGGTTCAACCTGTGTTTCCAAGGGTGTCTGGTTCAAGCAGACACTAAAATCAGCACCTATTCCCCCTGTCCAAGAAGGACACAGGAGGAATCCCCTAGATGAATTTCTGGTTACCCATCTAATCGTCCAAACTGCACTTAAATAGGGCCAATGAGGGGCTTTGTTGAACATGAATAGGAAAGTTGTTCCAAAGGAGGGGCAACCTCTGTGAGACAAATTTGACTCTCCAGTAAGTTCTGCTGATGTCACATACCAGCATACCAGGTTATGGTCTTTTTAGCAAGCAACCCATGTGCCAACTAACATGCGAATATGCAGCATTTCCATCAAAGCTGGGTCAGAGACTGTTCTATATACAAGGCACAGGTCACCTCTAAGCAGTCTGTATGACACAGAGTAAAGTGACAATGACTTCAGTCTGTCCATATAAGACAGATCTTGAAGACCCTCAATTTTCTTCGTAAAGAACCTTTGTGGTCTCTCCAACTGCTGCAGCAGTTTGGAAAGGAACATACCAAAGGGAGCGTTGTACTCTATTATTGGCCTAATGAGGGAAGGCTGCAGGGGGGTTATAACCTCTTTTTTCTGGAGGCAATGCCCTTACTTATGAGATGAGTATGGAGAATGTAATGAGTTTGCAGAATGTAAAATAATCCTGCAGTAGTCTGCCAGAAATGCTGGGGGAGCACATTATAACAAAGAAAATGATTCCTCTAAGCTGGGACATAGGATCTGAATTGCTTAGACATAGTAAAGCTCTTGTTAATAGCTACCAAAAAAAGCAATCACTAGAAATGAATATCAAAATCTAAACCAACCATCTCTGAACTACCGAATAATGTAAAGAAGACAAAATGGTGTCAAGATCTTTAGAAAAGGGAAAGAACAAATCATATAAAAATAAATGTTACTTGTGAGAACAATAAATGTTCAGGAGGGTGAGTGAAATTCAAGGAAAAGTAGGAACTGAGCAATTTTTATATAATGTTACAGTGAATGAAAAGTGTTAAGAATGTAAATATGTATACAGTGTAAAAATAATGGAAATGATACGGCTTGTTTTCTTTTGTATTACTGTATGTGAACTCGCACATCACTTAAAGATATGCCATGTTTAACAAAAATGTCTATATGGTCCCCAGAAATCTCCTTGCAAATGTAAATTTGACGGATCCTGCCTTCCCCTTCAGTTATCAAAATGCAGGCTTTTGTGGCCAAAAGAATAATGGCCACCGAAGGTACAAAACATATTTTGGTCCCATAGGACATGTCAGACTCCAATGCTGTGGGCACCTTAAAAGCAGTCATTGCAGAGCACTCCTTCGCAATGGATTCTGCAGTCAATGGCAGCAAAAGCACCTCTCCTAGTACAGAATCTCTGGGCTGCAGGAACCCTGAGTCTCAGTATTGTCCTTCATTCCCCCCTTCTTTTCTGGCAGTAGAATATAAGGGGTCTTGAATGATGCACCATAGCTGTGCTAAACCAATCGCATGCTCCTTTCTTTGGCAGTTAACTCCTTAGCGTTACCACCTGTCCCACTTTGTGAGGGGCAGTCCCCTCTTTGGGCAGTTGTGTCCTGCAAAAAAACTGTAAAAATGGCAAATGTCCTGAGATTTTAGGGCAAAATTATTTCCTATATTTTATGTAATAGTTTTATAAAACAGATAATTCTGTATCTGAAATGCCTAAATGTTATAAGAAACAGAATAAAAAAAGTACAGTTGTGTACCTACCATAAATGTAGATGTTCGAGTGCATTCACTGTTGCAGTCATTACACTTGGGTTATCCTGCTGGCAGGCTAACCACAGTTGGCCTGAATTCGAAAGTCTTGGTCCGGCGTCGGTTGCTGTCACCTCTTCCCTGACGTCAGTGCGCCAGGGGTATAAAAGATGTAGCCGATGCCATTTTCTTCAGTTTTTCTTGCCCCAGATGTCAGGTGCCCCCAGAAGGGTAGGCTAAAAAACATTGTTTATAAAAGCATGCACTAAAATAAGAAGTTATGTACCTACCATAACGTTCCATGTTAGTTGTCTTCTTCTCGCCTTCTTTCTTGCTGGATGGGTTCGGAGCCGATCCTCGGCTCCGACTCGGCCTATACCAAAGCTCGAGAGCTATTTACCGGCTCGAGGCCCTCCCTATATCCCATAATGCTAGGCTTCCAATACCCAGATCTCGTTTGGTAGAGCAACACCATGGAGACACCTGTCCCAGCTATAAGGATTACCTACAGTGGTAACAGAGGGGGACAAAGTACAGTTTTGTACCTACCATAAATGTAGATGTCCGAACTGGATAGCATCTGCAGTCATAACAAATGGGTTGTCCTGTCGTCAGGCAGCCCTTCGGTCGGCCGGATTCCAAAGTCTGGGTCCGGCTTCGGCTGATGTCGCACTTCACCCGACGTCATCTCTGCTGGTCTTCGGGTATAAAGGCATCAGCCGACGCCATTTTCCTCAGTGTTTCTTTCCCCAGATGCCAGTTGCCCTCTTGGAAGGCTAAATTTTGGATAAATGCCAATGTTTCCAAAAAGGTAGAAGGCAAACACAAAAAATAAGCATGTATGTACATATATACAAACAAATACACCATAAGAGACTCCCCCCCCCCCCAGCTAGCTATTAGGAGGGTAAAATACCCTAGGAGTACCACAGAGGGGAAGGAGGGAGGGTAATCCTGACTGCAGATGCTATCCAGTTCGGACATCTACATTTATGGTAGGTACAAAACTGTACTATGTCCTTCATGGATGCATCTGCAGTCATAACAAATGGGTAGAATACCATAGCCAACTAGGGGAGGAGGAAGAAAAAATTATGGTGTGGTTAGGATCCCTTGCAGTACAGCAGTGGCAAACCCTGCTCGGGATCTAGAATATAGAGGTAAATTATAATGCTTGGCAAATGTATGCACGGAGGTCCAAGTAGCCGCCTCAATAATGTCCTTGGTTGCCACTCCTCGTAAGAAAGCTGTGGTAGTGGCTGTAGCCCTTGTAGAATGAGGCCTTATGTTCTGTGGAATTGGTTTTCCATGGTAGGAGTAACAGAATCTTATGCAATTTCCTATCCATTTGGAGATTGTCTGTTTGGAAATTGCTTTTCCTTCCCTTCCTGTTGCATAGGCTACAAAAAGCTGGTCAGTTTTTCTGTTACTTTTGGTTCTGTCCAGGTAGTAGCGTAGCTGTCTATGTACGCCCAAGGTATGCAGCATTCTTTCCCCTCTGTTTTGTGGATTGGGGAAGAAGGTAGGTAGGTGGATTGCCTGGTTTAAAGACACTCTGGATACCACCTTAGGCATAAATGTAGGATTAGTTCTCATGGACACCCTATCTTGATGGAAGATTAGGAAGGGTTGTACTGCCATTAAGGCCTGTAGTTCCGAAACCCTCCTTGCTGAGGTAATTGCCACTAGGAAAGCAGTTTTCCATGACAGGTGCTGTAGATCTGCTGTTGCTGCTGGTTCAAACGGAGGGAGTGTCAACTTTTCTAGTACAAAGTTCAAGTCCCATGCTGGTAATGGTGGTTTCCTAGGAGGTTTTACATTCTTGATCCCTCTGAGGAACTGCCTGAGTAGAGGATGTGAAAAGACAGGTGGATCAAAGCTGTATTCTGCTGAAATAGCTGATGCATGTATCTTGATGGAGGAATAGGACAGGCCTGTATGTAGAAGCTCTGCCAAATACTCCAGAATGTTAGCAATATCTATATTCGACACATCTTTTCCTCTTTCAGCACTCCAAATGACAAACCTTTTCCATTTTCCTGCATAGTTCCTTCTTGTTGAAGGTCTGCGGGCTTCAAGGATAATGTCTTTAACCCTTTGGGAAAGATCTGGATTAGTTGCTGCTATGTGATGTTCCAGGCAGTCAGTTGCAAAGTTTTAGGTTTGGATGCATGATGTTGTAGTTGTTCTGAGTTAACATCAAAGGCATCAGGGTATTGACCACATTTTCTCCCGAGACATGCTCCTCAGCAATGGGTACCAGTGTTGTCTTGGCCAGTTCGGAGCTATCAGGATTATCCTTGGACGTTCCTCTTTGATTTTCAGTAATACCTTGTGTATCAAGGGAAGAGGTGGAAATGCATATGCTGTCAGACCTTTCCAGCTGAAGGAGAGAATCCACCTTCCATGCAAGTGGGTGGAATGTCCTTGTGCAGAATTTTTGAGCTGGTGATTGAGAGGGAAGCGAATAGATCTATTTGTGGCATTCCCCATTTCTTTGTGATGGTCTTGAAGATGTCCGGGTGTAGCATCCATTCGTGAGCATCCGAGGTGGTTCTGCTTAACATGTCTGCTAGGGTGATCTCTTTTCCCGGTACAAATATTGCCTGTAACTGGATGTTGTAGCTGAGAGCCAGATTCCAAAGGTCCAAAGTCATTCTGCATAGGGGGTATGAATGAGTGCCTCCCTGTTTGTTGATGTACTACATGACTGTGGTGTTGTCTGTCCTTATCATCAAATGGCCTTCTTTGAGGAATGGTCTGAATGTTTGGATTGCCAGTTTTACTGCCAGCATTTCTTTTTGGTTTATGTGCAGGTGCAGCTGGTCCTGAGTCCACAATCCTTGCACGCATTTGTCCAGCATGTGCGCCCCCCATCCTAGGTCTGAGGCGTCTGTTGTGATGGTTTGGCTTGTTCGAAAGTTGTGGAAGGGTAGGCCTGGGTTTGACTGGCATGCTTGAGCCCACCATAGGAACTCCTGTTTTAGGCATGGGATTAGTGGTATTTCTGCTTCTAGGCTGTGCCTGTGTTGAGTCCATAAATTCTTTAGGTACCACTGTAGTTTTCTCATATGCAGTCTGGCATGTGGGACCAAGATTATGCATGATGCCATGAAGCCCAAGGCCTGCAGAACTTTTCTTGCTGTTAGTTTGTTCTGTTTTGTTAATGCCAAGAAGTAAAGAGGGAGTTCTTTTGTTTTTCTGCAGTTAGGAATGCCATTTGTTTTACTGTGTCCAATTCAGCCCAAGAATGTTCTTGTTTGGGATGGTATCAGCCTTGACTTTTGTAAATTGACTGTGTATCCCAGGGCTTGTAGCAAGTAAATGACCCTTTGTAAATCTGTTGTCAGCTTGCTTTTGTTGTCCGCTTGTAACAGGCAGTCGTCCAGGTATGGATAAATTTGGATTCCTGTAGTCTGCAGTGAGCGATTACTGATGCCAGGCATTTTGTGAATACTCTGGGCAGTAGATAAGCCAAAGGGCAATGCTGAGAATTGATAATGCTCTGATCCTGCAAGAAATCTGAGGTATCTTCTGCAATTTGGTCGAATGGGGACGTGCAGGTATGCCTCCTTGAGATCTAGAGTTACCAGCCAACACTCCTTGCCCAGCATGGGAAGAAGTTGCTGTAGGGTCAGCATTTTGAATTTTGGGACAATGATATATGTGTTTAAGATGGACAGGTCGAGAATAGGTCTCCAACTTTTCTCTTTTCTTGGTACTAGGAAGAGTCTGGAGTAGAATCCTTTGCCCTGTTCTGTTATTGGTACTCTTTCCACAGCTCTCATCTTTGTTAATTCCGTTATCTGTTGTAGAGCTTCTATTTTTTGATTTGGAGGCAGGCTTGGCATTCCTCTTTTTACTGGTAAGGTGTGGAAGTGGAACTGGTAGCCTTGGTCTATGGTTTGCAAAATCCACTTGTCTTTTGTGATATAGTGCCAATTTTTCGAAAATAAGGCTAACTTTCCGCCTAATGGTGCTGCTATTTGCTCCCTGGTAGGCGGAGTTAGAGCCAAGTCACTGTGATTGTCCTGTTGCAGTGGTAGTGGTTGTGTCTGTGCCTCTGTTATTACCTTGCCACTGTCGTCCTCTGTAGGCACCTCCTCTGGATTGATTTCTGCCTCTGAGCGTCTATTCCTGCCCCTTTGGGATCTTGTGGAGTCAGGAAAGGACCAATTTTGGCAGGCCAGTTCCTGCTAAACCTTGGGGCTGAACCTGTAAGAAATCTTTAACTGTTTGTACAGATTTTGCCTTTTCTTCCATTTTCTTCATTACCTGCTGGGCAGGTGTACCAAATAAACTGGCCTTATCCATAGGAGCATCTAATAACTTTGCTTTAACATGATCCGTAAGACCTGTTCTTTCAACCATGCATGTCTTCTTATCACTGTGCCAGTCATGGCTGATCTAAATGAAGCCTCCAGTGCATCATAGCCACATTTTAAGGAATGGTTACTAACCTGTTGTATGTTATTCACCATTTCTAATACATATTTCTTATCTAAAGATTCATCTGAGGATACTTTTTTAGTTAACTGATCAAGCATAAACTCTTGGTATTGGATCATGTGAAACTGACAGTTTAAAGCTCTAGCTGAGAGAGTAGCAGAGGTGTAAACTTTTTCCCCCCATCTGTCTAAGGACCTGGATTCCCTTTCTGAAGGAATAGGGTTTTTTGCTGTGGTCGAGGCTACTGCCTTAGGCCCCTGGGAAATAGTTTTGGGGTCTGCCAGTGGGGCTTTGTATAGGTGGTGATGAGTGTCTGGTACCCTGTAAAATCTATCAGGTTTGGCAGGGGCTGGAGGTAAAGAATCAGGAGCAGTGCAGACATCATTAAATGCATCATCCACAACAGGCAAAACAGGAGGTATAGCTAAGGGCCTATGTTGTGGTAAGTGCAGAAAAGTCCTAAGCCTTTTTCTGGAATCTGAGAAATCTTGTCCCTGCCATTGAAATTGTTCTCTCATGGCATGTAAGGTTTCCCCAAAGGAAAATTCCTCTGGTGGAGAGGCAGCTGGAATGGATTCTTCAGCATCGGAGTCTTCATAAGTAGAAAAAGGATCCTCTGGCTGTTCTGTAATGTCGGAGTCATCCACAGAATCATCAGAGGACACTGGCTCTGGGGGCTCTGTCCTAGGTCTCTTTTCTGGGGGCTGAGAGGCCCTGTCTGGGTGAGATTGGGATCCCCTAATTAAGGATATTAAATCTTCTGTCAGAGTAAGAATTTGTGAACTAGAAGTGGGCCTGTGTGAGGGAGGTTTAACAGGTACTGATTTAGCAGATTTGGCTGCTTTAGCCCTGGCAAAGGCCTTGATAGACATGGCTGCAGGGGGTCTAGCAGCACCACGTGCTGGGGTAGAGACATCCAAAGGGATGGTGTCTGATAAATCACTAGAAACCACAGCTGTAGGCAAAATTTCTGAGGCCGATTCAGGTAAGGTAGCAGGAGCCTCAGTAGTGGTCATGGATTCGGCTGAAGATTGACCAGTTTTCTCGGTTTCGGCCGAAACCGAGACACTCGCGGCTTGCTTAACCGTGGTTTCGGCCGAAACCGCGGACCGCGAGTGTCGGTCTTTTTCCTTGCGTTTTTTAACAATTTGGGTAGTCGGAGGATCCGACGGCATAATGTACGCAAAGTCTGAGCCGAAAAACTGTTCAGCAAACTCCGACCGACGCCTTAGCGTTCGTCGGTTGAAGGAAGCGCAGGCCGAACAGGCTGCTACGCCGTGGTCTGGGCCTAAGCAAGGCAGACAGTAAGAGTGGAAATCTTTATGAGGTATTTGTTTCCCACAAGTTAAACAGTTATTGACTTTTTCTGACATCGGCTGAGTCAAGAAAGAGTCCCCAACGGGGTACTTAGCTTTTTAGAAGTCTTCGAAGTAGTATTCGGCAGTAGTAATCTCTGGATCTGACCGACCGGCACTTGCGAACAGCTTCTGCATCGGGCGCCACGCGGCAAGAAAGACGGAGGAAAATGGCGTCGGCTGATGCCTTTATACCCGAAGACCAGCAGAGATGACGTCGGGTGAAGTGCGACATCAGCCGAAGCCGGACCCAGACTTTGGAATCCGGCCGACCGAAGGGCTGCCTGACGACAGGACAACCCATTTGTTATGACTGCAGATGCATCCATGAAGGACATCCTAGGAATAGTCCAGTAGAGGAATACGGCCTCAAAAGGATTCTTCTCAGTCTGTCCAGGCTAAGGGGATGGCGAGTGGGACGCAAGAAAGAAGGCGAGAAGACAACTAACATGGAACATTATGGTAGGTACATAACTTCTTAATGTTAAGTTGTCAATCTCGCCTTCATTCTTGCTAGATGGGACAGCGTCCCTAGCAACTTAGTTCTGGGTGGCTCATCGGAACAGGCTCTTGAGCACAGTGGAACCAAACTCAGCCCGATTCCTGAAGGGCAAATTCAACTTGTAATGAGAAATAAAGGTATGAGGAGTGGTCCACGTGGCTGCAGCACAAATAGATTCCATTGGGAGCTTTGCTTGAAAAGCTACCAACGTGGCTAACGCTCTGGTGGAATGAGCTTTTGGTTTTACGGGGAGTTCTTTGTGTCTTAATTGGTAAATGACGGATATGACTGAAGCCAGCCATCTGGATAAAGATACTTTAGAAACTGGCAAGCCCTGCTTGCCCTCAGCATAAGACAGGAAGAGTTGGTCTGACTTCTTAATTTGCTTTGTCCTATCCAAATAAAAACGTAATTGCCTGTGAACATCCAAAAAGTGCAGCTTTTGTTCAGCTCTGTTTGAATAGTTAGGAAAAAAGACAGGAAAGCTCAATAGCCTGATTCAGGTTTGTCTCAGAAGGAACCTTGGGTAAAAAGGAAGGGTTAGTTCTAAGTGAGACTCTATTCCTTGTGAAAAACAAGATAGGGAGGACGAATGCAGAGGGCTTGAAGTTCCGACACTCTTCTAGCTGAGGTGATAGCTACTAAGAAGAGAGTCTTCCAGGAGAGTAACTTTAAGGAACAGGAGGTCGCAGGTTCAAAGGGAGGTAGAATCAGAGAGGATAATATAAGGTTCAGATCCCATGGAGACGGGGTATCTCTAACTGGAGACCTGAGTAATACAGTTCCTTTGAGAAAGGCTTTACAAAGTTTATGGGACATGATGCTGGTCTCTGACAGTCCAGCATGAAAATTAGAGATGGCAGCCAATTGGACTCTAATGGTGGCAGAAGATGAGCCTCCTCGAAAGAGCTCTGCCAAAAAATCCAGAACAGTGTGGACAGGGGCTGTAAAAGGATCTATATTCCTGGTCTCTGCCCAGCAGGAGAAACGTTTCCACTTACTAGCATAGGTTTTTCTGGTAGTAGATTTATGTGAAGAAAGGATGATTTCACGTACTGGCTGAGAAACCTGCAGAAGCCTGGCTAAGGTTGGAAGTGGAGCAACCAAGCTGTGAGGTTGAGAGACTGGAGGGATTGTGCAGCCCACTCGACTGATGGACCAACAGGTCTGGCACTGGGTCCAGAATCCAGGGCTGCTCCAGCAGATGATGATGCAGGAACGGGAACCAAATTTGTCGAGGCCAGTAAGGGGCAATGAGGATCATCCTGGAACCCAAAGCGGTCGCTTTCTGAATCAGTTTGGGAATTAAGGGACATGGAGGGAATGCATACAGAAGACCCCGGGGCCAATCGTGGACTACAGCGTCTCTGGGGGAATGGCTGGAGAGGGGGAATAGAGTGAAGAAGTCTTCGCACTTGCTGTTGAGAGGGGTTGCGAAAAGGTCTCAGCAAGGTTGACCCCATCTGCGGAAAATCTTGTCCGCTACTGACTGATTGAGAGACCACTCGTGAGGCATGAGAATGGCTCTGCTCAGCCTGTCTGCTTTGACGTTGGACTTTCTGGGGATGTGCGTTGCTATCAGAAACCGTTGGGAAGAGAACGCCCACTGCCAGAGTCTGAGTGCTTCTCGACATAAGGGGTAGGATCTGGATCCGCCCTGCTTGTTGATGTACCACACTACAGGCAAATTGTCTGTTTGAATTGCAATAGTCCCGATAGGTAGAAAGTCCTGAAGAGCTTGCAACGCTAAAAGTACCGCTCTCATCTCCAAGACGTTTATATGCAGGTGGTATTCTAGGGGTTGCCAAGTGCCCTGGACAGTCCTGCCCTGAAAATGCCCCCCCCCCCGATCAGGGAGGCATCCGTGGTCACCGTGGCAACAGGAGAAGGAAGAACAAACGGTCTGCCCTGGAGAACTGTAGGGGAGACCATCCACCAACCCAGGTGGTCTTTGCATGTTTGAGTAATCATTATTCTGTGGGACATTGGGAGATGTTGAAAGGACCATTGGGTAAAAAGCATCCACTGAAGGATCCGCATGTGGAAACGAGCCAGGGGGACTAGAATGATCGCTGCTGCCATAAGACCCAATGTTTTTAGTATAAATCTGGTCTCAATCGTCTTGCACTTTAGTAGTACCTGCACATGTCGACGAATGTCTGATGCTCTGTCTGGAGGAAGTTTTGCAGACAGATCTTGTGTTTATTTCTGCGCCTATAAATGTTATAGATTGACATGATCAGGCAGACTTTGTTCCTTTAACCAGGCATGCCTACGTATAACTGATCCAGTGACAGCTGCTCTGCAGGAGGCCTCTAAAGAATCAAACCCACATTGTAAGGTATGTTTGCCCACCTGCTCGGTGGCGTGCAACAAATCCTGTACTTCTTTCAATTCAGATTGTTGAGGGAGGGAGGTTATCTTTTGTTTTAACTGAGAGATCAGAAATTGCTGATACTTAAGCATATGAAATTGACAATTTAGTGCTCTCATAGCTAAAGTGGCTGAAGTTTAAACCTTTTTCCCCCACCTGTCTAGTGCTCTTGAATCCCTTTCAGAAGGTACTGGATTTTTAGCCATGGAAGCCTTAGCCCCCTTGGGACCCTATGAGATAGTCTCTGGGTCAGCTACTGGGCTTTTGTAAAGGAATTTGTGGGAATCAGGTACTCTGTAGTACCTGTCAGGCTTGGCCGGAGCAGGAGGTAGAGAGTCTGGGTTGAAAAGTACAGTTTTGTACCTACCATAAATGTAGATGTTCGAAGATCCACATTGCTGCAGTCCTTACATATGGGTAGTCCGCTGTCCTCGGTCGGCCCGAATACCAAAGTATTAGGCTGACGTCGGTCAAGGCGCTTAAAACTGACATCAGGACGTCAGGGTACAAAAGCGCATGACCTACGTCATTTCCTCAGTCTTTTCTTGCCCCAGATGTCAGAAGGCCCTAACAAGAAAGGCCACAGCCAAAAACCAGCAAAAAACTAACCAACCACCCGTGCACTAACCATATTTACAATATGTACAACACAAACCACACCACCACCTTCAACAACAGAGGGGAAGGAGGGAGGTAAGTGGACTGCAGCAATGTGGATCTTGAACATCTACATTTATGGTAGGTACAAAACTGTACTATGTTCTTCATCTCACATTGCTGCAGTCCTTACATATGGGTAGAATCCCAAAGCAGAGGTAAGGGAGGATGGCAAAACTATAAAGCATTAAGAGCTGCCAAAATGCCCTGTAAAATTGCAGTGGCAAATCCAGCCCTAGATTTAGAGTAAAGTGGAAGGTGGTAATGCTTAGAAAAAGTATGCACTGAACTCCAAGTAGCTGCTTCCAAAATATCTTTAGTAGCCACCCCTTAAAAAGCTGTAGAAGTGGCAGTAGCCCTAGTGGAATGAGGCCTAATCCCAGCTGGAATCTCCTTACCATGATGGGAATAACAGAAAGCAATACAAAAACCAATCCACTTAGAAATAGTTTGTTTTGAAACAGGTTTGCCCTGAGAACCCAAAGCAAAAGAAACAAACAACTGCTGAGACTGCCTGAACCCTTCAGTTCTGCTCAAATAATATCGCAACTGTCTGTGTATATCCAAAGTGTGCAAAATCCTTACCCTTTATTTTGGGGTTTGCATAAAAAGTAGGCAAATGAATAGTTTGGTTTAAAGCCACACTAGAAACCACTTTAGGCATAAAAGAAGGGTTAGTACGCAAAGACACCCTATCCTTGTGGAAAATTAAGAAAGGCTCAACTGCCATAAGGGCCTGTAATTCAGAAACCCTTCTCGAGAGGTAATGGCCAACAAAAAGCAGTCTTCCATGATAAATATTTCAACTCTGCCGATGCTGCAGGCTCAAAAGGTTGTAGAGTGAGTTTCTCCAACACAAAATTGAGATCCCAAGCAGGAGTAGGAGCTCTACGTGGGGTCTTATATTCTTTGCCCCTCTAAGGAATTGCTTAAACAAAGGCTGAGAAAATAATGGTGGGTCACAGTCATAGTGAGCAGAAATTGCTGCAGCATGAACCTTTATAGAGGAGAAGGACAAACCTTTGTCCAATAACTCAGTAAGGTATTGAAGCAACACTTAAATTAGGTTTAGAAACATCAAAGTCCTTTGCTGTACTCCAAAATAAAAGTCTCCTCCATTTATCTGCGTAAACTTTCCTTGTACTAGGCCTTCTGGCCTCCAAAATAACATTCAAAACTTGCTGTGGAAGCTGAGACCCTCCAGGGTTTAAAACAGAATATGCCAGGCTGTCAGATGTAGAGAATGAAGTTTGACATGGAGTAAATGACTGTTCTCCTGAGACAGCAGGTGAGGAATCGAAGGCAAAGGCCATGGAGGCTCCTGTACCAGACTTCTCAGTAATGGGTACCAGTGCTGTCGAGGCCAATCTGGAGCTATTAAAATCATGTTTGGCTTGTCCTGTCTGACCTTCAGCAGTACCTTTGGGAGGAGAGGCAGAGGTGGAAAGGCATACATGTGAAGATTGCTCCAATTGAATGAGAGAGCATCCACTTTCCAAGCTGTGGGATGAAACCTTTTTGTGCAAAACTTTGGCAGCTGGTAATTCAGTGGAGAAGAGAACAGATCTATGTCTGGAGTTCCCCATAACACTGTCAATCTCTGAAATACATGAGGATCCAATTTCCACTCGTGGGGATCCATAATTTGTCTGCTCAACACATCTGCTAAGGAGTTCTGTGCTCCTGGCAGAAACCTTGCCTGAAGATTTAGCTGTAAACTGAGAGCAGTCTCCCACAAAATCATTGCTTGTCTGCATAGAGGATAAGAATGCGTTCCCCCTTGCTTGTTGATGTACCACATGACAGTTGTGTTGTCTGTTTGAATCAACACCTGCCCTGGAAGAAGTAAATCCTTGAAAGCTATCAATGCAAATTGGACTGCTAACATCTCCTTCAAGTTGATATGTAGATGTTGAAGTCTGGCAGGCCACGTGTCTTGTACCCATTTTCCATTTAGATGAGCTCCCCAAGCTTTGTCTGAGGCATCTGTCGTTAAAACCTGACTCGCCTCTGGCCGGGTCACAGAGAGTCCCTTGTTTAGGTGACATTCCTGAGCCCACCACAAAAATTCCTTTTGAATACAAGGTATTATCTGAATGACAGTGTCCAAATCTTGGCAGTGCTGTGTCCATACATTCTTGAGATACCACTGTAGCTTCCTCATATGCAGTTTGGCATTGGGAAGTACCAGAATACAAGATGCCATGAACCCCAAGGCTTGAAGGACTGTCCTTGCAATCAGCCTGGACTGACGTGACAATTGGTGGAAGTAAAGAGAAAGATTCTTTTGTTTGTCCGGGGTCAAAAAGGCCATCTGGGCTGCTGTATTCAGTCTCACACCCAGAAAGCACATGTCCTGAGAGGGTACTAGACTGGACTTTATTTCGTTCACAGAATACCCCAGGCATCTTAACACTGCCATCACATACTGTAAATGATGAAGAAGTTCGTCCTTTTCTTGAGCCAGAATCAGGCAATCGTCCAAATAAGGATAGATTTGTATTCCTCTTAGCCTGAAGAAAGCTACCACTGGAGCCAGAACCTTCGTGAACACTCTGGGCGCAGTAGATAAGCCAAAGGACAATGCAGAGAACTGATAATGTGAAGTCCCAGCCCGAAAACGCAGATACTTCCTGCAACTGGGCCTGATAGGAACATGAAGGTAAGCTTCCTTGAGATCCAGAGTCACCATCCAGTGATCTTTGCCCAGCAGAGGTAAAAGCTGTTGTAACGTCAACATTTTGAACTTGGGAATGTCCAGATATGTGTTGAGGATAGATAAATCCAAAATTGGTCTCCACGTGTTTCCTTTCTTTGGTACTAGAAACAGGCGAGAATAAAATCCTAGGCCCACTTCTGGCAGAGGGACCGGTTGTATGGCCCCTATTTGAAGTAGTAGAGAAATTTGTTTGTGAGCCTCTAGTCTTTGCTGAGGAGGAACGTCCGGCATGCCTTTGAAAGGAGGCAAGGTATGGAAATAAAACTTGTAACCCTGGTGTATGATATCCAATACCCATTTGTCTTGGGTAATCAACATCCAATTTTCCTCAAGAGTGCTAACCTTCCTCCCAAAGGTGCTGCCAGGCAAGAAGGATCTGGCAGCTGAAAAGTAGGTCATTGGGCCTGTTTACGAAAGGACTGGCCCCTGCCCTCACCGAAGATTGTGCAGGTGAACTCCCTGTTCTAGGTCTGAAAGAACTCTGAGCTCTGCCCCTACCACGTCTAGATCTACCCCTAGACTGAGAATCATAAGAAGGATACGTCCACCCCTTAGCAGGCCAATTCCTACTAAACTTGGAGGCTGAACTTGCAAAAATCTTTAACAGCCTGCATAGACTTAGCCTTGTCTTCCATTTTCTTCAAGACTGACTCCACAGGTGAACCAAACAACACATCAGACTGCAAAGGAGCATCCAAAATCCTTGTCTTAACATGGTCAGATAAATTCTGATCCTTCAGCCAGGCGTGCCTCTGAAGAACTGAGCCAGTGGCAGCCACCCTAGACGAGGCCTGCACAGCATCAAAACCACACTGTAATGAATGCTTACCCACCTGTTCAGAGACATGCACCAAATCTTGAAATTCTTTACACTCAATGCCTTCCGCCAGAGCATCCACCTTAGACTTCAATTGAGAAAGAAGAAAGTTTTGATATTTCAACATATGAAACTGGCAATTCAAAGCCCTCATAGCTAAGGTAGAAGATGTATAGACCTTCTTTCCCCATCTATCCAAAGCTCTGGCTTCTTTATCTAGAGGAACCGGATTTTTACAACAGAGGCCTTGACACCCTTAGGTCCCTGACTAATAGTTTCTGGGTCCGCCCTAGGACTCTTATAAAGATATTTATGAGCCTCAGGCACCCTGTAATACCTATCTGGTTTAACAGGAGCAGGAGGCAGAGAATCAGGATTAAGTGAAGCCTCTGCAAACACATCTTCCACAACATCCAGAACAGGGGTATAGCCAAGGGCCTATGCTGGGGTAACAGCAAAATTCCCTAAGCCTTTTCCGAGAATCAGAGAAGTCCTGACCTTCCCACTTAAAATGTTCCCTCATAGAATGAAGTGTCTCTGAAAAAGAAAAATCCTCTGGAGGAGAAGCAGAAGGAGTGGAATCATCTGCATCAGAATCAGAATAAGGAGAGTACTCCTGCAAGTCTTCAGCTGAAGACTCTGAAACATCCGAAGCCTGCTCAAAACTTCCCAACTCTGGCTCCCACCCTAGGCCTCTTATCAGGAGGGGGCAAAGAACCTCTAATCAGAGTAATCAAATCTTCTGCCATTTTAAGCATGTGCTTCTTAGGCACAGACCCTGCTGAACTAGGAGTGACACCAACAGAAGCTAAAACTGGCCTGCCTCTGGGAGAAGCCTTGGAAACAGAAGGAGAAGGCCTAACCACCCTAGGAAGGGAGGGGAGTACAGTAACTTGAGAAGCCCCTTCAGCCTGACCTGCCTCCTGAGAGACCACCTCCTGCAAAATCAAAGTCTCCCCCTGAGACTCCAGAGAAGTCTCTGTCGGAACCACCGGTTCCACTGAAGCCTCTAAAGAACCGGCGTCTGGAACGGACGACTCATCTTGCCTGGGTTTAACTGCTTTGTCTTTGCGCTTCTTCGCAGAAGCGGGCGCCGGAGAATCCGACGGCATATTATAATTGCACCGCTTCCCAAAGACCAGCCTAGCACAATCTAACCTTCGCTTAATAGTGCGTTTATTGAACCTAGCACAAAAGCGACACCCAACAACATCGTGCTCAGGCCCCAAACAAGGAATACACAAAGAATGATAATCCCTATGCGGTATCTGTTTCCCACAAGAAATACAGTTATTCACTTTTTCTGACATCTGGTAAAACAATGAGGCAAGAAAAAACCAAAATATTCCCCAACGGGGTACTTAGCCAACTTGGATTCGGTCTGAAACTCCAAATTCGAAAAATTTCAGAACGCCGAATGGCACTTGCAACGCTGCTTCTGCATCGGACCATGCGGCAAAAAAGACTGGGGAAATGACGTCGGTCATGCGCTTTTGTACCCTGACGTCCTGATGTCAGTTTTAAGCGCCTTGACCGACGTCAGCCTAATACTTTGGTATTCGGGCCGACCGAGGACAGCGGACTACCCATATGTAAGGACTGCAGCAATGTGAGATGAAGAACATCTGGATTCTAAATAGACATCATCCACAATGTCCAAAACAGGAGGGATGGCTAGAGGTCTGTGTTGGGGGAGTAAAAAACTCTCTGAGCCTTTTCTTGGAATCAGAGTAATCCTGACCTTCCCAGTGAAAATGTTCCCTCATAGTGTGTAAAGTTTCCCCAAAAGAGTAGTCTTCAGGGGGGGAACTGAGGGAATAGAGTCCTCAGCATCAGAATCTTCATAAGGAGAGAAGGAATAGTCTTGGTCCTCAGAGGAATCCGAAGAAATAGACAGTTGCTCAGAGGAAGCAGAATCTTCCTCTTGTCTAGGCCTTTTGTCAGGAGGAGGCTGAGAACCCCTGATAAGAGAAATCAAATCTTCAGCCATTTTGAGCATCTGTTTCTTAGGCATAGGGCCTTGAACAGGAGACTGAGGTGTAGTCTTTTTAGATTTAGGAGGAGTCTTCGACTTAGAAAACGTTTTGACTGTAAGAGTTGTCGGTCTGAAAACGCCTTCAGAAACCAATGGCGTTTCAGAAGAACCGACGTCCTTGGAAGGTAAATCGTCGGAAGGGCCTGAAGTAAAAGGCTGCGTCGGCCTAGTACATTCCGTCAAAATATCCGTAGCAGTCTCGGGTTCCAGAACTGTGGTAGTCAGGGGCTGCGTTGGAGCCTCACTGATAACCAGAGAACCGGAGACCGGATCAACAGAGGCCTCGGAATCGGGCTTAAGCCTGGGCTGTCGGTCCTTGTCCCTGCGCTTTTTGTGCACGCCGGTAGTCAGTTGCTCCGACGGCATGTTATAGTTACATTTTCTACCAAAATAGTGCCGTGCGAAATCAAATCGTCTTTTAATAGTACGCTTATTAAATCTAGCACAAAAACGACAAGAAGTGACGTCGTGATCAGGGCCTAGGCAAGGTATGCAATAAGAATGAAAATCCTTATGAGGTATTTGCTTCCCACAAGAAATACAATTGTTAACTTTTTCTGACATCGCTCTGAGGCAAGAAAAGTTTTCCCAACGGGGTACTTAGCTTTATAGAAGACTTCGGTCTGAAATTCGAATTCAACAATCTCAGGAGTCGGCCGACCGGCACTTGCGAACTGCTTCTGCTTCTGGCACCGCGCGGCAAGAAAGACTGAAGAAAATGGTGTCGGTTGCTATATATGTACCCCTGGCGCACTGACGTCAGGGATGAAGCGACAGCAACCGACGTTGGACCAGCCTCATCCCAAGACTTGGGAAATCCGGCCGACTGCGGGACCGCCTGACGACAGGATAACCCAAGTGTGATGACTGCAGCAGGGTAACACGATGATCATCATCTGGAATCCTCGTCATCTCAGGTGAGCCGTAGCCACTGCCATGCATTTGGTGAACACCCTGGGGGGCTGTGGTGAGACCAAAGGACAGGGCTCTGAACTGATAGTGACTGGCCCCCAGCCGGAAGCGGAGAAACCTTCTGGAGCGCCTGTTCATTTTGATATGGTAGTACGCATCCTGAAGGTCTATAGAGCACATCCAATTGTCCTGACCCAAAAAGGGTAGAATGGACTGAAGTGTGACCATCCGGAACTTTGTTCTTTGTATAGACCTGTTCAGTCTGCTGAGATCCAGAATGGGTCTCCAGTCCCCTGTCTTTTTCGGTACCAAAAATAACTTGGAGTAAATTCCGGAACCTTGCTGGTCTGCTAGGACTGGCTGGATGGCCCACTTTTTTTAGCAGTTTTGAAATTTCCAGTACCTGCTTGATCCCTTAGCGTGGGTGGGACATCTGGAAGGGATCTGTTTCTTTGTACAGGGGTGTGGACGAAGGGAATTTTGTAACCCTCTGATATGATAGACTGTACCCATTTGTCTTGTGTGAGGAGTTGCCAGGCTTCTGGGTACAGTGACAATCTTCCCCTGAATGCCTCCGAAGGTGGACAGTCGGGCAGCCCCTCAAGGGTGCTGAAAGGGTTTGTCAGAGAAAGATTCCCTGCTACCCTGATTCTGCGGACCCCCTCTGCCCCTCGGGCAGCGTCTATTATTGTTCCCTCCTCTGCCCCTGGAGGGAAACTCGCCACGTGCGTCAGGCATGACTCCCTGGGGTTTGAGAAACCACATTTTTCCACCTTCTGACCTTTCTGGTATGCTCTAGATGGGGTAGAAAAACGGCCTCCCACGACAGAGAGAGTCTTGCCTTTCTGCGCGCACCTGGTAAAGTGTATCCTTCACCTGTGGTTCAAACAAAGCCGAACAATCGAAGGGGGTGTTGGTGAAGGATGCCTTAAAGGGGTCAGCAAGGTTGCACAACCGCATCCAGGCATGTCGTCTCAAGGCTGCACCTGTGCCTGCGGCCCTACTCGCCCCATCGGCTACATAAGAAATGAGCCGCATGGAGAAGTTAACTATGGAGTTAAGGGTCGCCAGCTGGGAGTTGATCTTTTCCTGAGAACCCGCAGCAGATGGATCCTGAAGGGTATCACCCAATTCCTTAAGGACATCCCTTTGAAGGCGGGTGAAATGGCACAGGTAGTTCAGCGACCGCATGGAAAAGGTCGCTGAAGAAAATATCCGCTTCCCGTACCTGTCCATTGTCCTAGATTCTTTATTAGGTGGATGGACAGGTACAGAAGGATCAGCCAACTCCTTCTTAGTGGCTGCTGCAACCACCATGGCATCAACCGGGACACCCTTCGTAAGAAACTGTTTGTCGGACGGGGCTGTTATAAACTTTTTGGGCCTACGGGGAGTTGGTTCCACTGTCTGGGGCCATCCACGTGTCTGGGGCCATCCACGCCTTCCGAGCCACCACTTCCATGAGTGGGTCGAAAGGCGGAGACACCCAGGAGGTGGAGGGGCGAGAACCAAACGTGTCCAGGTACACCGACTCATCCTCGGAGGGGTTAAGGGCAGTCCAGTTCCTCCTCTGCCTAAGGATCTCAAGGATGTCTGAAAAGGAGGCATCCTCAGAGGGGGACCTTGGGGACCCTTCCGAATCCTCCAAATCGGTGTCTGAGGTGACTGACTCGGGGGAGTCAACATGTTTCCTCTTACATTTTCTCTTCCGAGGGGGCTCCTCAGAATGATCAGGGGACGCCTCGGAAGAGGAAGACACACCCAATGGGGCTACCTGGAGCGTCTGTTCTCCACGCTTGGGGTCAGGAGGGTGAACAGAGACCGACGTAGGCACCATGGGAGGAGGAGCCGATCGTGGGTCCGACCCAAGAGTCAGTACGCTCCTCATGACCTCGAAGTCGCCCCTATCGGGCAGGGAGGAAGGTCCCCGTTCCGAAGAGATGAGAACCCCCCCCCCGGCACCGAGAGTGACGGCTTCGAGGCCGATGTTGGGGCAGAGCTCACCTGCACCGAGAGGGAGAACAGGGTCGAACAAGGGTCCGATGCCACTCGCCCCCTTGGAGCCGACGAGGGAGTCTCGGCACCCAGATCCCTCCACGGACGGAACCAATGAAAAGATCGGAGCCGACGAAGGAGCCAAAATGTGTGGTATCGGCTCCGACGTACCGATGATTCGAGCCCCAACGAGCTCCGGCTCCGAACATAATGGAAGCGTCAAAAGAGGAATTGTTGAAGATGCAGGGATAGCCGCAATCTGTTGAGAAGGGCTAGTCAACATTTGGGCAAGTGTCTGCGACTTAAGGAGTCTACTGACCACCCTCTCGAGGTTGTGATCAGAAAGCCTGGAAGACAGACAGGAATGTGACCTATGGCTCTGCTCCGACTGTAGTAACGGAGATCTCGGAGCCGAATGAACAGACTCCAAAGAGGGAGATCTCGAGCGTTTTCAGCTCAGAGAAGGCTCCGATACTACAACAGGAGCCGACTAAGATCTCAAAGTGTCGGTTCCAGCCGGAACAGACGAGGAGGCAATAGCTCCGTTTGGCGACGGCTCCGAACAGGGAGCCGATGGTTTGGCGGGCTTGGAGGGTTTACCCGATGAAGGCTTAGTCGGGGACCCTTCAGGCTTAAGTAAGCCCCTCAAAATAAGTTTGTTCCTATGCTCCTGCAGGACTCTCGGACTGAAGGCATGACAGACTGAACAAGAGTCCTGCAGGTGTAGGGGGCCCAAACAATACACACAAGAAGTGTGACCCGTCTGTCAGAGACATCTTCTGACAGCACGACTCACACTTCTTGAAACCTGAGACCTTAGCATCCTTAGACATAATGACACTATAAAAGGATACCAAGGAAATAAGTAACTAGTGCCTAACACACAACACACTCACACACACGCACTAGAACTAACACTACAATAATATAGTAGTACTAAGAGAAATAATACTGCTATAACAATATACAAATAACAAGACTAGTAGAAATATAAATATATGTAAGAAAAAACTAACTCTACCCTAAAGGGTGGGGGAGGGGGGAGAAACAATGAAAAAGTACAGTTTTGTACCTACCATAAATGTAGATGTCCGAGAGGAATGCATCTGCAGTCTTTACAAATGGGTTGTCCTGTCGTCAGGCAGCCCCTCGGTCGGCCGGATTCCAAAGTCTGGGTCTGGTGTCGCACTTCACCCGACGTCATTGCGGCAGTCATTCGGGTATAAAGGCATCAGCCGACGCCATTTTCCTCAGTGTTTCTTGCCCCAGATGCCAGGTGCCCTCTTGGATGGCTAAATTTGGATAAATGCCAAAGTTTCCAAAAAGTAGAGCAAACACACAAAATAAGCATGTATGTACATATATACAAACAAATACACCATAATAGATCCCCCCCAAGCTAGCTGAAGATTGGTAAGTACCCTAGGAGTACCTCAGAGGGGAAGGAGGGTGGGTAATCCTGACTGCAGATGCATTCCTCTCGGACATCTACATTTATGGTAGGTACAAAGCTGTACTATGTCCTTCAAGGATGCATCTGCAGTCTTTACAAATGGGTAGAATACCATAGCTAAACTAGGGGAGGAGGAAATGAGAATAGATTATGGTGTAGTCAGGATCCCTTGCAAAACAGCAGTGGCAAAACCAGCACGGGATCTAGAGTATAGAGGTAAGTTATAATGCTTGGCAAATGTATGCACGGAGGTCCAAGTAGCAGCCTCTATAATGTCCTTGGTAGCCACTCCTCGTAAGAAAGCTGTGGTAGTGGCTGTAGCCCTTGTGGAGTGAGGTCTGATGTTCTCTGGAGTTTTCTTTCCATGGTAGGAGTAACAAAATCTAATGCAATTGCCTATCCATTTGGATATTGTCTGTTTAGAAATTGGTTTTCCTTCCTTTCCTGTTGCATATGCTACCAGAAGCTGGTCAGTTTTTCTATTGTTTTTTGTCCTGTCCAGGTAGTAGCGTAATTGTCTGTGTACATCCAAGGTATGTAAGAGTTTTTCACCCCTGTTCTGTGGATTGGGGAAGAATGTAGGAAGGTGGATAGCCTGATTTAAAGAGACTCTGGACACCACCTTAGGCATAAATGTAGAATTTGTTCTCATGGACACTATCTTGATGGAAGATCAGGAAGGGTTGTACTGCCATTAATGCCTGTAGTTCAGAGACCCTTCTTGCTGAAGTTATTGCCAGCAGGAAAGCAGTCTTCCAGGATAAGTATTGCAATTCTGCTGTAGCTGCTGGTTCGAAAGGGGGTAGAGTCAGTTTTTCCAGTACAAAGTTCAAGTCCCATGCTGGCAATGGAGGTTTCCTGGGAGGTTTTACATTTTTAATTCCCCTCAGAAACTGTCTGAGCAGAGGATGCGAGAAGACAGGAGGATCCAAGCTGTATTCTGCTGAAATAGCTGATGCATGTATCTTGATGGAGGAATAAGACAGGCCTGTATGGAAGAGCTCCGCCAAGTACTCCAGGATGTTGGCTATGTTCACCAGTGTCACATCTTGCCCCTTTGCAGTACTCCAGATGAGATATCTTTTCCATTTTGCTGCATAATTCTTTCTTGTTGAAGGTCTACGAGCCTCCAGGATTGTGTCTTTAACCCTTTGGGATAAATTTGGGTTAATTGCTGTTATGTAATGTTCCAGGCAGTTAGCTGCAGAGTTTTTAGGTTTGGATGCAGGATGTTGTAGTTGTTCTGTGTCAGCAGTAATGGGATCAGGGGCAGTGTCCATATTTGCTCCCGGAACATGCTCCTTAGCAGTGGGTACCAATGTTGTCTTGGCCAGTCTGGGGCTATCAGAATGATCCTCGGACATTCCTCTTTGATCTTGAGAAGCACCTTGTGCATCAAAGGAAGAGGTGGGAATGCGTATGCTGTCAGGCTTTTCCAACTGAAGGATAGGGAGTCCACCTTCCAAGCCAGTGGGTGGTAAGTCCTTGTGCAGAATTTCTTCAACTGGTGATTGAATGGGGATGCAAACAAGTCTATTTGTGGTAATCCCCATTTTCTTGTGATGGTTCTGAAGATGTCCGGATGCAGCATCCATTCGTGGGCATCTGTTGTAGTTCTGCTTAACATGTCTGCTAGAATGTTTTCCTTCCCTGGTACATAAATTGCCTGTAACTGAATGTTGTAGCTCAGAGCCACATCCCATAGGTCCAGTGCCAGCCGGCATAGAGGGTATGAGTGTGTGCCTCCCTGTTTGTTGATGTACCACATAACTGTGGTGTTGTCTGTCCTTATCATCAACTGGCCTTCTTGGAGAAAAGGTCTGAATGCCTGGATTGCCAATTTTACTGCCATCATTTCTTTTAGATTTATGTGCAGATGCAGCTGGTCTTGAGTCCATAGGCCTTGAATGCACTTGCCCATCATGTGTGCCCCCCAACCGAGGTCTGAGGCATCTGTCGTGATGGTTTGTCCTGGTTGACTTTTGCAGAAGGGCAGTCCTGTGTTCGATTGACAGGCCTGAGCCCACCATAAGAACTCTTGCTTTAGGCATGGGATCATTGGAATTTTGGTTTCTAGGCTGTGCTTGTGCTGAGACCACAAATTCTTTAGGTACCACTGTAGCTTTCTCATATGCAGCCTGGCATGAGGGACCAGTATTATGCAGGATGCCATGAAGCCTAGAGCTTGTAACACTTTTCTTGCAGTTAGATGGCTCTGCTTTGTTAATGCCAAGAAGTAGAGAGGAAGTTGCTCTTTCTTTTCTGCAGTTAGAAATGCCATTTGTTTTGATGTGTCCAGTTCTGCACCCAGAAAGGTTATTCTTTGGGATGGAATCAGCCTTGACTTTTTTGTATTGACTGTATATCCAAGGGCTTGCAGCAGGTAGATGACTCTTTGTAAGTCTTCTGTTAGTTTGTTTTTGTTGTCCGCTTGTATCAGGCAGTCGTCCAGGTAGGGATAGATTTGAATTCCCTGAAGTCTGCAATGAGCGATTACTGATGCCAGGCATTTCGTGAACACTCTGGGCGCAGTAGATAAGCCAAAGGGCAATGCTGAGAATTGATAATGCTCTGATCCTGCAAGAAATCTGAGGTATCTTCTGCAAATTGGTCTTATGGGGACGTGCAGGTATGCCTCCTTGAGATCTAGAGTTACCAGCCAAGACTCCTTGCCCAGCATGGGAAGAAGCTGCTGTAGGGTCAGCATTTTGAATTTTGGAACAATGAGGAATGTATTTAAAGCGGACAGGTCTAGAATAGGCCTCCATTTGTTTTCTTTTCTTGGTACCAGGAAGAGCCTGGAGTAAAATCCTTTCCCTTGCTCCATAAATGGTACCTTTTCCACAGCTCTCATTCTTAATAATTGAGAAATTTGTTTTAGAGCTTCTGCCCTTTGAGAAGGTGGTAGGTTTGGCAATTCCTCTCTTTCCTGGTAGTGTATGGAAATGGAACCTGTAACCTTTGTCTATAGTCTGCAAAATCCATTTTTCTCTTGTAATGCAGTGCCAGTTTCTTGAAAATAATGTTAGCTTTCCGCCTAAGGGTGCTTCTAATTGTTCCCTGGTAGGCGGTGCCACCTCCAAGTCGCTGTGATTGAGTTGTTGTAGTGGTGGTGGCTGCATCCGTGCCTCGTTGGTTGTTACCCTGCCACTGGCGACCCCTGTAGGCACCCCTGGATTGGTTTCTGCCTCTAGAGCACCTATTCCT
Organism: Protopterus annectens; assembly: GCF_019279795.1. Taxonomy (NCBI): domain Eukaryota; kingdom Metazoa; phylum Chordata; order Ceratodontiformes; family Protopteridae; genus Protopterus; species Protopterus annectens. Next base: position 1,799,461,260 of record NC_056729.1, on the reverse strand, counting down.
GCCTCTTTGTGCCTTAGAGGAGTCTGGAAAGGACCAGTTTTTGGAGGGCCAGTTCCTGCTAAACCTTGGAGGTTGAACTTGTAAGAAATCTTTTACTGTTTGCACAGATTTTGCTTTCTCTTCCATCTTTTTTAGTACCTGCTGTGCGGGGGCACCAAATAAATTGACCTTGTCCATAGGTGCATCCAAAAGCTTAGATTTGACATGGTCTGGTAATGCCTGTTCTTTCAACCATGCATGCCTTCTGATAACTGTGCCAGTCATGGTTGATCTAAAGGAAGCCTCCAGTGCATCATAGCCACATTTTAAAGAATGGTTACTAACCTGCTGTATGTTATGTAACATTTCTTGAACATACTTTTATCTAAAGATTCTTCAGAGGACAGCTTTTAGTCAACTGGTCAAGCATAAACTCTTGATATTGAATCATATGAAATTGGCAGTTCAAAGCTCTAGCTGACAAAGTAGCAGAGGTGTAAACTTTTTTACCCCATCTCTCTAAGGACCTGGATTCCCTTTCAGAGGGAGGGTTTTAGAAGAAGTAGCTGCTACAGCTTTAGGGCCCTGGGAGATTGTCTCTGGATCTGCAAAAGGAGCCTTATATAAGTGGTGATGCGTGTCCGGGACCCTGTAGTACCTATCGGGCTTAGCAGGAGCCGGAGGTAAAGTATCAGGAGCAGTGCAAGCATCATTAAATGCATCATCAACAACAGGTAGAACTGGAGGTATAGCTAAAGGCCTATGCTGTGGCAAATGTAGAAAGGTCCTAAGCCTTTTTTTCTAGAGTCTGAGAAATCTTGGCCCTGCCACTGAAATTGTTCCCTCATAGCATGCAAGGTTTCCCGAAAGGAAAATTCCTCAGGAGGAGAGGCTGAAGGGATGGACTCCTCAGCATCAGAGTCTTCGTAAGGAGAATAAGAAGCCTCAGGAGGGTCTGTATGTTCTGAGTCATCAGAGGAATCATCTGTGGCTTCTGGCTCAGGGGGCTCTGCTCTAGGCCTCTTTTCTGGAGGAGGGAGAGGCCCTGTCTGGATGAGGCTGGGCTCCACGAATTAAAGTGATGAGATCCTCTGCTAAAGAAAGCATATGGGAGCTGGTGCTGGGCCTGTGAGAGGGGGGCTTGGCAGGCACAGGTTTAGATGCTTTGGCTGCTTTAGCCCTGGCAAAGGCCTTAATAGACATAGCTGGAGGAGGCCTAGCAGCTCCACGTGCAGGGGTAGAAATATCTAGGGGAATGGTGTCTGATAGATCCTGTGAAATCGCAACAGAAGGTTGGATTTCAGAACCCGTTTCTACCAGGTTAGAAGAGGCCTCGGTAGAAGGCAAGTTATCGGCTGAAGAAAGAACCGCTTGCTTGGTTTCGGCCGAAACCGAGACACTCGTGGTTTGCTTAACCGCGGTTTCGGCCGAAACCGCGGACCGCGAGTGTCGGTCCTTTTCATGCTTTTGGTTATTTGCGTAGTCGGAGGATCCAACGGCATAATGTAGGCAAAATCGGAGCCGAAAATCTGTTCAGCAAAGTCCGAGCGACGTCTAAGCGTCCGCCGGTTAAAAGAAGCACAGGCTAGACAAGCTGCTACGTCGTGGTCTGGGCCTAAACAATGTATGCAATAGGAGTGGAAATCTTTATGAGGTATTTGTTTCCCACAAGATAAACAGTTATTAACTTTCTCTGACATCGGCTGAGGCAAGAAAGAGTCCCCAACGGGGTACTTAGCTTTATAGAAGTCTTCGAAGTAGTATTCGGTAGTAGTAATCTCTGGATCTGACTGACCGGCACTTGCGAACAGCTTCTGCTTCGGGTGCCACGCGGCAAGAAAGACTGGGGAAAATGGCGTCGGCTGATGCCTTTATACCCGAATGACTGCCGCAATGACGTCGGGTGAAGTGCGACACCAGCCGAAGCCAGACCCAGACTTTGGAATCCGGCCGACCGAGGGGCTGCCTGACGACAGGACAACCCATTTGTAAAGACTGCAGATGCATCCTTGAAGGACATCTACTAGCAAAGAGAGTTTCTAAATTTCTCAAGGGATCAGAAAGGGGGCACTAAGAGGAATATATCTAACAAGAAAACACTATTTATATATAAATAAACTTAGTAAAAAAGTTTTATACGACCTGGAGCCGGTAAAAAACGCAACCTCATAGCTGAAGCGGCAAACGAGATCTGGATATCTGACGCCTAGCACTGTGGGATAAGGGGAGGCCTCGAGCCGGTAAATAGCTCTAGAGCTTTAGTAAAAGGCCGAGTCGGAGCCGAGGATCGGCTCTGAACCCATCCAGCAAGAATGAAGGCGAGATAGACAACTTAACATTAAACAATACCTTCATCTACAAGCAAATACACCACATAGGTTGTATAGGATAGAGAAGTACAGATAAGTCCCAGCAAAGAAAGGGGGATGGTGGGTGGGTAACCTGGACTGCAACAGTGAATACACTCGAACATCTACATTTATGGTAGGTACACAAAGTACAGTTTTGTACCTACCATAAATGTAGATGTCCGAACTGGATAGCATCTGCAGTCATAACAAGTGGGTTGTCCTGTCGTCAGGCAGCCCTGCAGTCGGCCGGATTCCAAAGTCCGGGTCCGGCTTCGGCTGATGTCGCACTTCACCCGACGTCATCTCTGTTGGTCTTCGGGTATATAAGCATCAGCCGACGCCATTTTCCTCAGTGTTTCTTGCCCCAGATGCCAGTAGCCCTCTTGCAGGCTAAAATTTGGATAGATGCCAATGTTTCCAAATAGATAGAGGTAAACACAACCATAAGCATATATGTACATATATACAAACAAATACACCATAAAGACTCCCCAACAGCCAGCTATTAGGAGGGTAAACACCCTAGGAGTACCACAGAGGGAAGGAGGGAGGGTAATCCTGACTGCAGATGCTATCCAGTTCGGACATCTACATTTATGGTAGGTACAAAACTGTACTATGTCCTTCATGGATGCATCTGCAGTCATAACAAGTGGGTAGAATACCATAGCCAAGTAGGGGAGGAGGATAAAAGTAGATTATGGTGTGTTTAGGATCCCTTGCAGTACAGCAGTGGCAAACCCTGCTCGGGATCTGGAATATAGAGGCAAATTATAATGCTTGGCAAATGTATGCACGGAGGTCCAAGTAGCCGCCTCAATAATGTCTTTGGTTGCCACTCCTCGTAAGAAGGCTGTGGTAGTGGCTGTTGCCCTTGTAGAATGAGGTCTTATGTTTTGTGGAATTGGTTTTCCATGGAAGGAGTAACAGTATCGTATGCAATTTCCTATCCATTTGGAGATTGTCTGTTTGGAAATAGCTTTTCCTTCCCTTCCTGTTGCATAGGCTACAAAAAGTTGGTCAGTCTTTCTGCTATTTTTGTTCTGTCCAAGTAGTAGCGTAGCTGTCTATGTACATCCAAGGTATGCAGTATTCTTTCCCCTCTGTTTTGTGGGTTGGGAAAGAAGGTAGGTAGGTGGATTGCCTGGTTTAAAGACACTCTGGATACCACCTTGGGCATAAATGTAGGATTAGTCCTCATGGACACTCTATCTTGGTGGAAGATTAGGAAGGGTTGCACTGCCATTAAGGCCTGAAGTTCTGAAACCCTCCTTGCTGAAGTAATTGCTAGCAGGAAAGCAGTTTTCCATGGCAGGTGTTGTAGGTCTGCTGTTGCTGCTGGTTCAAAGGGTGATAGTGTCAACTTTTCTAGCACAAAGTTTAAATCCCAAGCTGGTAATGGTGGTTTCCTTGGAGGTTTTACATTCTTGATTCCTCTGAGGAACTGCCTGAGCAAAGGGTGCGAAAAAACAGGTGGATCAAAGCTGTATTCTGCTGAAATAGCTGATGCATGTATCTTGATGGAGGAGTAGGACAGGCCTGAATGAAGAAGTTCGGCCAGATACTCCAGAATGTTAGGCATATCTAGGTTTGACACCTCTTTTCCTCTTTCCGTACTCCAAATGACAAACCTTTTCCATTTTCCAGCATAGTTCCTTCTTGTTGAAGGTCTGCGCTTCAAGAATAATGTCTTTAACTCTTTGTGAAAGTTCTGGATTAGCTGCTGCTATGTGATGTTCCATGCAGTCAGTTGCAGCGTTTTTAGGTTTGGATGTATGATGCTGTAGTTGTTCTGAGTTAACATCAAAGGCATCAGGGGTATTGGCCACATATTGTTCGAGACATGCTCTTCAGTAGTGGGTACCAGTGTTGTCTTGGCCAGTTTGGAGCTATCAGGATTATCTTTGGACGTTCTTCCTTGATTTTTAGTAGTACCTTGTGTATCAAAGGAAGAGGTGGGAATGCATATGCTGTTAGGCCTTTCCAGTTGATGGAGAGTGAGTCCACTTTCCATGCTAGTGGGTGGAATGTCCTTGTGCAGAATTTTTGAGCTGGTGATTGAGAGGTGATGCGAATAGGTCTATCTGTGGCATTCCCCATTTCTTTGAGATGGTCTTGAAGATGTCCGGTGCAGCTTCCATTCGTGGGCATCCAAGTGGTTCTGCTTAATATGTCTGCTAGAGTATTGTCTTTCCCGGTACAAATATTGCCTGTAACTGAATGTTGTAGCTGAGTGCCAGGGTCCACAGCTCCAAGGTCATTCTGCATAGGGGTATGAATGAGTGCCTCCCTGTTTGTTGATGTACCACATGACTGTGGTGTTGTCTGTCCTTATCATCAACTGGCCCTCTTTGAGAAATGGTTTGAACTTTTGGATTGCCAGTTTTACTGCCAGCATTTCTTTTAGATTGATGTGCAGGTGAAGTTGATCCTGTGTCCACAATCCTTGCACGCATTTGTCCAGCATGTGGGCCCCCATCCTAGGTCTGAAGCGCCTGTTGTGATGGTCTGGCTTGGTTGACATCTGCGAAAGGGTAGGCCTGGGTTTGACTGGCATGCCTGAGCCCACCATAGGAACTCCTGTTTTAAGCATGGAATTAGTGGGATTTCTGTTTCTAGACTGTGTCTGTGTTGGGACCATAAATTCTTTAGGTACCACTGTAGTTTCCTCATATGTAGTCTGGCAAATGGGACCAAGATTATGCATGATGCCATGAAGCCCAAGGCCTGCAGAACTTTTCTTGCTGTTAACTTGTTCAGTTTTGTTAGTGCCAAGAAGTAAAGAGGAAGTTCTTTTGTTTTTCTGTAGTCAGGAATGCCATTTGCTGTACTGTGTCCAATTCAGCCCAAGAATGTCCTTGTTTGGGATGGTATCAGCCTTGACTTTTGTAAATTGACTGTGTATCCCAGTCCTTGTAGCAAGTAAATGACCCTTTGTAAATCCGTTGTCAGCTTGCTTTTGTTGTCCCCTTGTAGCAGGCAGTCGTCCAGGTATGGGTAAATTTGAATTCTCTGTAGTCTGCAATGGGCGATTACTGATGCCAGGCATTTTGTGAATACTCTGGGTGCAGTAGATAAGCCAAAGGGCAATGCTGAGAATTGATAGTGCTCTGATCCTGCAAGAAATCTGAGGTATCTTCTGCAGATTGGTCGAATGGGGACGTGCAGGTATGCCTCCTTGAGATCTAGAGTTACCAGCCAAGACTCCTTGCCCAGCATGGGAAGAAGTTGCTGTAGGGTCAGCATTTTGAATTTTGGGACAATGATGTATGTATTTAAGGTGGACAGGTCGAGAATTGGTCTCCAACTTTTTTCCTTTCTTGGAACTAGGAATAGTCTGGAATAGAACCCTTTCCTTGTTCTGCTGTTGGCACTCTTTCCACAGCTCTCATGTTTGCTAACTCCATTATCTGGCGTAGAGCCTCTGTTTTTGATTTGGAGGTAGATTTGGCATTCCTCTTTGACTGGTAAAGTGTGGAAGTGAAACCGTAACCTTGATCTATGGTTTATAAAATCCTCTTGTCTTTTGTTATGTAGTGCCAGTTCTTTGAAAATAAGGTTAACTTTCCGCCTAGAGGAGCTGCTATTTGTTCCCTGGTAGGCGGATTTATGATTAAGTCACTGTGGTTGTGCTGATGTAGTGGCAGTGGCTGTGTCTGTGCCTCTGTTGTTACCTTGCCACTGTCAGTCCTCTGTAGGCACCTCCTCTGGATTGGTTTCTGCCTCTGGGACGCCTATTCCTGCCCCTTTGAAATTTTGTGGAGTCAGGAAAGGACCAATTTTGGCAGGCCAGTTCCTGCTAAACCTTGGGGTTGAACCTGCAAGAAATCTTTAACAGTTTGAACAGATTTTGCCTTCTCTTCCATTTTCTTCATAACCTGCTGGGCAGGTGTACCAAACAAACTTGTCTTGTCCATAGGAGCATCTAGCAACTTAGCTTTAACATGATCCGGTAAAACTTGTTCCTTTAGCCATGCATGCCTTCTTATCACTGTGCCTGTCATGGCTGATCTAAATGAAGCCTCCAGTGCATCATAGCCACATTTTAAGGAATGGTTGCTAACCTGTTGTATGTTATTTACCATCTCTAATACATATTTCTTATCAAGAGATTCATCTGTGGTTAGTTTTTAGTTAACTGATCGAGCATAAACTCTTGGTATTGTATCATGTGAAACTGACAGTTTAAAGCTCTAGCTGAGAGAGTAGCTGAAGTGTAGACCTTTTACCCCATCTGTCTAATGACCTTGCTTCCCTTTCAGAAGGAATAGGGTTTTAGCTATGGTCGCTACTGCCTTGGGACCCTGGGATATAGTTTCTGGGTCTGCAAGTGGGGCCTTGTAAAGGTGGTGATGAGTATCTGGCACCCTGTAAAATCTGTCTGGTTTGGCAGGGGCTGGGGTAAAGAATCTGGAGCGGAGCAAACATCATTGAAAGCATCATCCACCACAGAGAGAACAGGAGGTATAGCTAAGGGCCTGTGCTGTGGGAGGTGCAGAAAGGTCCTAAGTCTTTTCTGGAGTCTGAAAAATCCTGTTGCTGCCATTGGAACTGTTCTCGCATGGCATGCAAGGTTTCCCCAAAGGAGAATTCTTCTGGTGGGGAAGCAGCTGGAATGGATTCTTCAGCATCAGAATCTTCAAAATTGGAGAAGGAGCCTCTGGCTGGTCAGTTATGTCTGATTCATCAGCAGAATCATCAGAAGACACTGGCTCAGGGCTCTGCCCTAGGTCTCTTCTCTGGGGGCTGAGAGGCCCTGTCTGGGTGAGATTGAGATCCCTAATTAAAGAAATTAAATCTTCTGCCAAAGAAAGCATTTGAGAGCTAGAAGAGGGCCTGGATGTGGGGGTTTAACAGGCACTGTTTTAGTAGTTTTGGCTGCTTTAGCCCTGGCGAAGGCCTTAATGGACATGGCTGCTGGAGGCCTAGCAGCACCATGTGCTGGGGTAGAGACATCCAAGGGATGGTGTCTGATAAGTCAACCACCGTAGTGGGTAAAAGTTCTGAGGTCGATTCAAGAGTTGTAGCAGGGGCCTCAGTTGTAAGAATAGGTTCAGCTGTACTTTGATCAGTTTTCGGTTTCAGCGAAACCGAGACACTCGCGTTTGCTTTACCGTGGTTTCGCCAAACCACGGACCGCGAGTGTCGGTCTTTATCTTTGCGTTTTTTTAGTAGATTGGGTAGTCGGAGGATCCGACGGCATAATGTACGCAAAATCAGAACCGAAAACTGTTCTGCAAACTCCGACCGACGCCTAAGCGTCGCCGGTTGAAAGAGGCACAGGCGAACAGGCTGCTACGTCGTGGGCTGGGCCTAAACAAGGCAGACAGTAAGAGTGGAAATCTTTATGAGGTATTTGTTTCCCACAGGTTAAACAATTGTTAACTTTTTCTGACATCGGCTGAGGCAAGAAAGAGTCCCCAACGGGTACTTAGCTTTAGAAGTCTTCAAGTAGTATTCGGTAGAAGTAATCTCTGGATCCGACCGACCGCACTTGCGAACAGCTTCTGCTTGAGCGCCACGCGGCAAGAAAGACTGAGGAAAATGGCGTCGGCTGATGCTTATACCAAGACCAACAGAGATGACGTCGGGTGAAGTGCGACATCAGCCGAAGCCGGACCCGGACTTTGGAATCCGGCCGACTGCAGGGCTGCCTGACGACAGGACAACCCACTTGTTATGACTGCAGATGCATCCATGAAGGACATCTGTACTATGTTAATCGTGTTTCACTGTTGCAGTCATTACACTTGGGTTGAATCCCAAAAGCTGAGGTTGTGCGGCTGGGTCTAACTACAATTAGGAGTGGCTATAAGGCCCTGCAAGACTGCAGTGGCATAGCCTGCTCTGGATTTAGAGTAAAGAGGCAAGTGGTAGTACTTAGTAAAAGTGTGCACTGAAGTCCAAGTTGCAGCCTCCAAAATATTCTTGGTTGGTACTCCTCTGAGGAAGGCTGCTGAGGTGGCTCCTGCCCTGATAGAATGTGGTCTAATGCCCTTAGGCACTGATTTACCATGTTGTGAATAGCAGAAACGAATGCAGTGTCCTATCCATTTTGAAATAGTCTGCTTTGAGATCGCCTTTCCTTGTGATCCTGCAGCATATGCCACTAAATGTTGCTCAGTCTTTCTGAAAGCTTTAGATTTGTCCAAGTAGAAGCGTAGCTGTCTGTGTATGTCCAAAGAATGCAGAAGTCTCTCCCCTTTATTCTGCGGGTTTGGGTAAAAAGTAGGCAAATGAATGGTTTGGTTAAGAGCCACATTGGACACTACCTTAGGCATAAATGTTGGATTTGTCCTTAGAGAAACCCTATCCAGATGGAAGATAATAAAAGGTTCCACAGCCATTAATGCCTGTAACTCTGAGACTCTTCTTGCTGAAGTTATTGCTAGGAGCAGAGCTGTTTTCCATGATAAGAATTTTATCTCAGCTGTACTGGCTGGCTCAAAAGGAGGCTGTGTGAGTTTTTCAAAGACAAAATTGAGGTCCCATGCAGGTATTGGTGCTCTCCTTGGAAGTCTTATGTTTTTGCCCCCCCTGAGGAACTGTCTAAGCAATGGATATGAACAAATAGGTGGGTCTGTATTGTAATGAGCTGAAATGGCAGAGGCATGGATCTTAATTGATGAGAAGGATAGGACTTTGTCCAGCATCTCAGTTAGATATTGTAAAATCTGAGAAATATTTGAAACAAGCGTGTCAATTCCTTGTGCCTGGTTCCAAGCACAGAATCTCTTCCATTTTTCTGCATAAGATTTTCTGGTGTGGGCCTCCTGGCCTCCAAAATAATATACATAACCGCTTTAGAGAGAGGTGTATTCTGAATGGTTACAGTATCCGCCATGCAGCCAGATTTAGAGTTCTGAGTTGGCTGTGCAGGATCTGACTGTTTTGTTGGGTCACTAAATGAGGAATTTGAGGCAATGTCCAGGCTGGGCCTTGGGACAAGCTCCTTAGGACTGGGTACCAGTGTTGACGTGGCCAATCCGGGGCAATCAGTATAATTTGTGGCTTCTCTTGTCTGACCTTTAGGAGTATCTTGGGGAGGAGAGGCAGTGGAGGAAAGGCATATACTGTAAGGTTGTTCCAGCTGAATGACAAAGCATCCACTTTCCATGCTTGTTTGTGATACGTCCTTGTGCAGAATCTCTGAAGTTGGCAGTTGTGAGGGGAGGCAAAAAGATCTATGCCTGGGAATCCCAATTTCCTTGTTATTATGCTGAAGATTTGTGGATCTAGTTTCCACTCGTGAGGGTCCATGAGGTTTCTGCTTAGTTCGTCTGTCAGAGCATTTGTTTTTCCTGGCAGGAATTGTGCTTGCAGGTGTACTTGGTAAGTCAATGCTGTGTTCCACAAAATCATGGCTTGTCTGCAGAGGGGGTAGGAATGTATGCCCCCCTGCTTGTTTATGTACCACATGGCTGTGGTGTTGTCCGCCTTTATCAGCAGCTGTCCTGGATGAAGTAGGTCCTTGAAGGCTGTCAGGGCATTTTGTACAGCTAGCATCTCTTTTTGATTGATGTGTAGATGCCTTTGGCTTGGGGGCCATGTGCCCTGAATACATTTTCCTGCCATGTGGGCCCCCCAGGCATAATCTGATGCATCTGTTGTTAGTTTGCCTGGCTGTGGGTAAAGTGAATGGCTGTCCCTTGTTGTGGTGACAGGCCTGTGCCCACCATCGAAACTCCTGTTGCAGGCAGGGAATGAGTGAAATTAATGATTCCAGGCTGTGGCAATGTTGAGTCAAAACACTTTTTAGGTACCATTGTAGTTTCCTCATATGCAGTCTTGCATATGGAATTAGCAGAATGCAGGAGGCCATGTAGCTCAGAGCCTGCAGAATTTTTCTTGCAGGTAACTGGGTCTTTGTTGCCATGCTTTCGAAGTAAGAAGTCAGTTGCCTTTGTTTGTCTGGCCTGAGATAAGCCATCTGGGCAGTTTAATTTAAGCTTGCATACAGGAATATTATCTCTTCAGAGAGTACTAGTTTTGATTTATTTTCGTTTACTGTGTACCCTAGGTAAATTAGTAATCTTTTTACAAACGCCAGATGCTTTAGTAGAATGTCTCTGATCTCTGCTTGAATAAGGCAGTCATCCAAGTAGGGATATATTTGAATTCCTCTTTGCAAAATGCAATTACTGGTGCCAGGCATTTTGTGAATACCCTGGGCGCAGTAGATAAGCCAAAGGGCAGTGCAGAGAATTGGTAGTGCTTTGAGCCAGATTTGAATCTGAGTTATCTTCTGCAAGATTGTCTGAATGGGACATGCAGGTATGCCTCTTTGAGGTGCAAAGTTACAAGCCAAGCCTTCTTGCCCAGCATGGGCAGAAGCTGCTGCAGAGTCAACATTTTGAATTTTGGAACGTCCAGAAAAGTATTTAGAATAGACAGGTCCAGAATTGGTCTCCATGCTTTGTCCTTTCTTGGTACTAAGAAAAGTCTTGAGTAAAATCCTTGTCCCTGCTCTTGTTGTGGGCACTGGCTGAATAGCCCTCATGTCCATGAGAGATGAAACTTGGTCTTGTGCCTCTGCCCATTGATTGTGTGGCAGGTCTGCCATACCTTTTGCCTTTGGAAGGGTGTGAAAGTGGAACCTGTAGCCCTGAGAGACTATATTTAAGACCTATTTGTCCTGGGTAATCATGTGCCAATTTTGTGAAAAAAGTGCTAGCTTTCCCCCTAAGGGTGCTGCCAAAAGATAAATGCTTGACATTGGCAGAGTGAAGACATTGGGACTGTTTCCTATATGGCTGTGACTTGTCTTCTCTGCTTTTGGAGGTAGAAGCACCCCACTGTTTGCACCTGTATGAGCCCTGGGGCTGTTGTCTGCCTCTAGGGCATCTGTATCTGCCTCTTTGTGGCCTGTCTGACACGGGAAAGGACCAGTTCCTAGAAGGCCAGTTCCTGCTAAATCTGGGTAGCTGCACCTGTAAGAAATCCTTCACTGCCTGCATAGATTTAGCTTTATCCTCCATTTTCTTCAACACCTCTTCTGCCTTAACACCAAACAAAGTATCATGCTGTAATGGAGCATCAACTAATTTTGTTTTAACATGATCAGAGAGAGTCTGTTCCTTTAACCAAGCATGCCTTCTAATGACAGAACCTGTTACAGCGGCCCTGCAAGAGGCCTCCAGTGAATCATAACTACATTGCAAAGTATGTTTTCCCACTTGTTCAGCTGCATGCAATAAATCCTGCAATTCCTTGTTCTCAGCACATTCTGAATTTAACATTTTCTGTTTTAACAGAGACATTAAATATTGCTGATATTTAAGCATATGAAACTGACAATTTAAAGCCCTTAAAGCCAAGGTAGCAAAGTGTAAACTTTTTCCCCCCATCTGTCCAGTGCCCTAGAATCTCTATCTGAGGGGACAGGGATTTTTGCAGTAGCAGCCTTGACCCTTTGGGACCCTGAGAAATAGCTTCTGGGTCAGCAGCAGGGTTTTTATATAGAAATTTCTGAGAATCGGGAACCCTGTAGTATCTGTCTGGCTTAACAGGTGCAGGAGTTAGAGAGTCGGGAGACAGGCCGGACTCTGAAAATTCATCTACAATGTCTACAACAGGAGGAATAGCAAGAGGTCTGTGCTGAGGTAGTAAAAGAAAGTCTCTGAGCCTTTTCTTAGAATCTGAATAATCTTGGCTCTCCCAGTGGAAATGCTCCCTCATGGTATGCAGGGTTTCCCCAAATGAGTAATCCTCAGGAGAAGCTGAAGGAGTAGATTCGTCAGCATCAGAATCCTCATAAGGAGGAATACAGTATCCCTGTTCTGAAGAGGAGTCAGAGGAAATGGAAACCTGACCAGAGGAATCATATTCAGTGCCTTGCCTAGGCCTCTTATCAGGAGGGGGATGGGAACCCCTGATCAAAGTAATAAGGTCTTCGGCCATTTTAAGCATCTGTTTCTTAGGTATGGAAGTCTGTCCTGGAGAGTGCTGTACTTGTTTCCTTGTCTTTAAAACTGTTTGAGTCTTTGTCTTTGATGCTGAAGCTGGCTTGATATAAAGCTGTGTAGGTCTGAAAACACCCTCAGAAGCCGATGCCTGCTCAGCGGCTCCAGACCCATCTGAGGGATTAGTTTCCGAAGGCCCACTACCTTGAGTATCCAGAGGCCTAGCTGTCTCCACATGGGAGTCGGAGGTGGCCTGTGGCTCTGAGGTAGCAGGTGTCAGGGGCTGCGAAAGCACCTTACTGAGAACCGGCGACTGGCCTAGAAGTGGCTTCGTCATCGGTTTTGGACATCGGATGCCTGTATGCCTGTCCTTTTCTTTTTCCTTGTGCTTTTTATGAACTCCGGTCGTCGGCTGTTCCAACGGCATTATGTAGTTAGACCTTTGGCCAAAGTAATGAAAAGCAAAATCGCACTGACGCTTAATAGTGTGTTGGTTAAATCTAGCACAAAACCGACAACTAGCAACGTCGTTGTCAGGGCCTAGGCAAGGAATACAGTAAGAATGAAAATCCTTATGAGGTATTTGCTTCCCACAAGAAATACAATTGTTAACTTTTTCTGACATTGGTCTGGAGCAGGAAAAAAGTTTCCCCAATGGGGTACTTAGCTTTATATAAGACTTTGGATCTGAAATTCAATTTCGAAAATCTCAGGAGTCGGCCGACCGGCACTGGCGAACTGCTTTTGCTTCAGGCACCCCGCAGCAAGAAAGACTGAAGAAAATGGCGTCAGCTGCATCTTTTATACCCCTGGCGCACTGACGTCAGGGAAGACAGGCGACAGCAACCGACGCCGGACCAAGACTTTGGAATTCAGGCCGACTGTGGGAAGCTTGCCAGCAGGATAACCCAAGTGTAATGACTGCAACAGTGAAACACGATGAACATCTAAAATGATACAAGAATAAGCTTTTATTTAGGCAAAAAAGTGAAGTTCTGTCCTTTGTACTGGCCGTGGGTGTGTTTTGGCCTGCAAAATCTGACGTTTGTACCAAAAATTTCCCACTTTGAGCATTTGAAAAGGTGGCAACCGTGTAACTCAGAGGGAATGTTGGTGACTATGGACTCACCTCAGGTAAACAATAATTAGGGAGAAAATACAAGGCAAAAAAAAAAATCACTTGCTGTGTGATAGTCTTTATGAGGTACTTGTTTACCACAGAAAGAGGTCTAGCTGGCTCATCCAGTGCTGCAGACATTCCCCAAACTGGCACCCCTTAGTGGCTGAAGGGTAAATAAATAAAAGGTCTTCAATCTTACTTGGTGTTCCTGAAATGCAGGAGCCTATCAGGTCCTATTTCTGCATCCCACCCCCTCCCTTCCACAGCTAAAAGTACAAAAAAGACACAACAAAACTAAAGCTATTTTTTTTTCCTTTTAAACTGCAGCAAACTACTTACTGCATCTGTAGTAAAGCAGATGCTACAAGTTGTTACCATGCACACAGCACTATAGCACTCAGATTTAACTTTAAAAAAAATCTTTTTGTTTTCTATGAACTATAGCAAACTGCCTGCTACTTTTGTAGCAAGTACATTCTATAATTTATACAAAGTTGGGAGTGCTTCAGTGCTTGAAATTAGCTTAAAAAAGAAACAAAAAAGCTCAGGCCACACACACACACTGAGCACTAAAAGGCTCAGCTTTTATCACAGATGCAGTATCAGTATGGCCAGTATGCACTATTACTGATGAGGAATTAGGTCGCCCAATCGTGCCCTCTATACTTTCTACCCGGAGCAGTTGCTCCATTTGCCCCACCACAGTTCAGGCAATTGTTAACTTTAAAAACAGTTTAACTCTACACTAGAATCTGAGTCGGACATTAGCTGCCAATACACATGCAACAAATAAAAGGAAATGATCTATGGGTACTTACTTGTCCTCAAAATACTGAATTCGGCTGAACAGCAGACTATATGCTCTTTTAGATATGAACGGAACTGCATGGCAAGAAATCTCTAAAGAAGGTGTTAGCCGACGCATTTTATTTGTCCTTGAGCTGGAAGGACTGTGTCAGCAAAATGTCCTAGGGGAGGATATCCCAACAGTGAACATTATAAAAGTGTATACTATGATGAACATCTTATCAGTTTCTAAACCACACAGGATGCTGACGCAGAAAATGAATGAAAGTATGAATCCATTTTTTGAGAGAATTAAGCAACAGTGCTACATCGCACATATACAATGTGGTTCTCATTCTCTTTACCTCCAATCTATCTCCTCTTAAATGGCCAGGATATGATTAGTTGCTGAAGATAAACAGTTGACTTGCTTCTCCACTGTGGTACTACACAAATTTATATTACTATTAATGTATTGTATTATAGGATTTACAGACCAAGTGCAGCAGGTAACATTTGGTACAGTTCCTTGACCTCTTCGTGTTTTGCTTTTCCCTTGTCAACACTCTGTTTGCGCATTTCTGCCATCTCTACACACCATTCTTCAAATTTTAGATTATCTCGCTCCACCAGCTTCTGCAGAAATGCTGCTTTAAGAAAAAAAATATGAATGTAAAATAACTTAAAAAAAGTGTTCTTAAAAGAAATGTACACCTGCGCTGCAACAAGGAAACACAGTTTACTTTGTTCAAACAAAAGCTTTCTACGACAAAAGAAGTGCAGCTCTAATAGTACATTTAAATATTTAAGCCACAAAACACATGGGTATAGAGTGCTCTAATAAATTATAGTGTTAAGCATGATTACTAGCCTTTTGTGCTTTCTACAATAAATAACCACAGGTGAAATTCAGTGTGCAGAATGACAGAATCCAAAGTTCGGACAAGACCGAGACCCTTCAAGAGTCAACTGGGGTGGGAGGTGGAAAGAGAATAAATTTTTACACCTATCCCAGGGGAACAGATAGGAATTTTAGGTAGAGCAACAAACCACAGTTGATACATGGGGGGGCTCCAATACAACAGCAAGCAAAAGAGAAGCACAATGGCAGGTCTATTACTACTTCCATACCCAGACTTCACTCAATAATGGATGTTGTGAGGGAATGTGGACTAAGGATAACACAGAATTATAAACCATCTCACCTGTTCAGGGATAGCGACTCGTGTCACACTAGCTGCATCTCCAAGTGGCAATCTGGCTATGGGCAGCCAGTGTGAAAATCAAGTGGTCAGAAGTGCAAAGCATGAGCTTGACTTTACATGTGTGTGTCTCTCTCTCTGTTGGGACACCTAAAAATACGTAACAAAGCTCCAACTAAGGTAATAAAACTATCCATACGTGTATATGGCTATTCTGTACAAAAAAACACTTTTCAGAAATTGAAAATGGACAATGCTTTTAGTTTGAATGGCAGATTAAACATACATGCCTGCACAACTGTCTGGTTGGGTTGATCTCTGGTACTACACAAAGTGCATCAAAAATGGACCACATACAGTGCTGTTGAAGCAATGTATCTTAACCATGGTTTAATTACGTCACTGAATTTCTGCATTTAATACCACAATTAAGCAACTTAAATGTGAGAAAATGCATGCAAACACAAAGGTCCTTTTTTTGTTCCACCAAATAAGTTATGTCTTACCATAAGTTCCATCTGTGCTATTGATCTTCACCAATCCTTGACAGTGGGTTCGGTTCCGAACCTTGGAACCAACTAGGCCATATCTTCCAGTTCGCGCTCTCCAAAGTCTCGAGCCAGGCACTACCCATAATGCTACTCAGAGAGATTACCTCAGATCAAGTTTGCCAATAAGTAGTATATAGAAAACAAAATATGGTCAAATATAGAAAATACACAGAACGACGCGATATATGAGTCCTTAAAGGGAAACTAGATGAGGACTAATTCAGTCTACTAAGAGTCTGAGGACAGGGGAAGGTGGGTGGGGATGTCAAGGATTGGTGAAGATCGACAACACAAATGAAACATTATGGTAAAACATAACTTCTTTATCTGATGTCATCTTCACCAAATCCTTGACAGTAGGACAGAGTCCCCAGCTACTTTAGCTTTGGGAGGTCTCAAGAAAGAATATTCCTAAGCACCATAGAGCCTAAGGATGCTCAACCCCTTGAGACCTGATCTAATTTGCAATGAGTTATAAAGGTATGATGAGAAGACCATGTGGCTGCTGCACATATGTCATCTTGAGAAGCTCTGGCATACAAAACTGCTGATGTCGCCACAGCTCTAGTTGAATGGGCTTGAACTGGTTTGGGAAGTTGAAGTCCTTTAGAGTGATAGATGAACGTGATGCAGTCTCTGAGCCACTTAGCTAAAGTAACCTTAGCAAATGGACTACCCATACGGAGGGAAGAGAATGCTACAAATAGCTGATCTGATTTTCTAAATTCTTTGGTTCTGTACATCTGTAAACATCTAGTAAATGAACAGCATATTCCTATTTGTTAGAAAAATTAGGGAAAAAGACCAGTAATTGCAGTGACTGATTAATGTTGGTTTCGGAGACTACTTTTGGTAGAAAGGATGGATTTGTTCTGAGTGCGACTCTATCTTTATGAAAAATTAGGTAGGGTGATTCGCATGATAGGGCCTGCAATTCAGAAACCCTTCTTGCTGAAGTAATAGCCTTCAAAAATAATGACTTCCAGGATAAATATTTAAAATTACAAGATGTTGATGGTTCAAAAGGGATCTGAGTAAGAACCTGAAGAACAAGAGTTAGATCCCAAGGATGAGCTGGTTCTTTAAATGGGGGTTTTAGTATCAGGAGTCCCTTTAAAAAAAGCTTTACAAAGCTTGTGAGATTTAAGCCTGAATGGAAATTTGAAATCGCTGCCAGATGAACTTTTATCATAGATGCAGAAGAACCAGATTGGAACAGTGTATTTAGAAAATCCAGAACATCATGAATGGGACTGGCATAAGGGTCCAGTCCTTTATTCAAGGTCCATCTGGTAAATTTTTCCATTTGTTTTGATACATTTTTCTAGTAGAAGGCTTGTGATGAGCAATAATAATACATTGGACAGGACAAGAAAGGAAAGGATGCCTGGCAATCATGGAAATTGAAGAGGCCGCACAGTGAGCTTGAGATGTTGGAGATTCGGATGAACCATGTCCTCTGGGTGAGTTGGCAGATCTGGAACTGGGTCCAAAATCCATGGTTTCCATACCAGATGAGGCCAAAGGAAGGGAAACCAAACTTGCTGAAGCCAGAAAAGAGCAAAGAGGATTACTGAATTTTCCATCCTTTTGGCTTTCTTTAGGAATTGTGGTATGAGAGGGGGAAAGGTATGTAAAAGACCGGGAGGCCAGTCATGGAGAAGACCGTTTCTGGGCAACTCCCACAGAGGGGGGGGGGATTAGGGCAAAGTAACTTCTGCACTTGTTGTTCAGGGGAGAAGCAAATAGGTCGCAACAAGGTTGGCCCGAATGGTGAAAAATGTTTTTCGCCACTACAGGATTTAGAGACCACTCATGAGGCATGTGAATATTCCTGCTCAATTTGCCCACTATCACGTTGGAACTTCCCGGAAATGTATGCTATCAGAAAGCAGTCAGAAGAAATCGGCCATTGCCAAACTCCGAGTGCTTCATTTACACAGTGGGTAAGATTTGCCTCACCCTTGTTTGTTTATATATCTGACTACTGACATGTTGTCTGTCTGGATCTCTACCTATCCTGGAAGGAAAGGCGTCTTGGAATGCTTGCAACGCTAACAGCACTGCCCTCATTTCTGGAACACTGATGTGCAAGTTGGCCTGCAACTGGGACCACGTACCTTGGACTGTCCTGCCCAGATAATGCCCCCCCCCCCAATCTGGGAAGCATCCATGGTCACTAAAACCCAGATCCTGTTTGGTCTGGTTTGACTTCTTGGACAACTCTTTCTTTTGAGCTGTTCTTGAATTTCTAAGACTGCTGCAACCCTTTGATTGGGTGGAACATCTGGGAATTTTTTCTGGGGGTTGGGACTTACAAATAGTGGAATTCTGTAACGTCTGGATATTATCCCCTGCACCCATTTGTCTAAAGTCATCATCCACTGCCAGGCAGGTAGATGCAGGGATAATCGCCCCCAGACTGCCTCCAGAGGAAGCCAATCGGGCCCACATTCAGGGGTGCTGACAGAAGTTCCAGAGAAAGATTCTCTGGACTCTGATTTTTCGGTTCATTTTTGCCCCTAGGGCGGCATCTTCCATGCTTCCCCCTCTGCCCCAGGGGAGGACTTTGAGTCGTGAGTCTTGGAAAGGCTCTTTGGATTTTTTACCATAGCGTCAACAGGAATCCCTTTAGACCAATGTGGTTCATCTTTAGGGGCCGATAATATCCAGTCAGGTCTCTTGGGGATTGGCTCTATGAAGTCAGGCATCTTCCACACCTGCTGAGCAATCAATTTAACAAGACCGTCAGCGGGCAGAGAGATCCAAGCAGTAGAGGGCTGGGCATGAAGAGCCTCCAGGTATACGGATTCCTCCGAGGAAGGTTGAATGGAGGACCAGCCACCCCTCTGTTTCAGGATTTCTAGGATGTCCCTGAAGGAAACCATCAGGGGGTGACATGGGGGAACCTTCCCCCTCATCAAAATCAGTATCTTCAGTGAAAGGCTCTTCGGGGAAGTCCAGCTGCTTCCTCTTGCACTTCTTCGCAGGGACTTCCTCAGGGGGATGATCTGGAGAATTGTCAGAAGAGGAGACCACTAAAGTGGGAGTCACCTGGGACTTTTGTGCCCTCTGTCCTGGAGATGAGATTGATGGTAGCTCAAGTCAAGAGGAGGTAGATATCTGTCCCGACATATATGGCAAAGACAGAGTCCCCAATGGACAATGCCTTCTCCATTATTCTAAAGGCTGGGTCCCCCATAAAGGGATGGGAGCTCGGAACTGAAAAGGACTCCTCCAGAACTGGGGTTACACCCTGCACTAAGGAGGCAGCCTCTGGAACAGAAGCTTGGGTTGATCCTACAAAAGCTGAGGTACCAAGGGACATGGACAGTTCCAATTGAAAAACAATTGATCCAAGTCTCTCAGACCTGACCAGAGAATCACAACCCCGGGAGACCTCCGGTGCCAAAGACAACTTTTGGAACTGGAGAAGACGATGCTACGAGAACCAAAGCAGTCAACGTTGGAGGAGTCAGAACCGAGGACTCCAAGGTCTCAACAGGAGTTGGAGGAGGGGACGGCGGAGTTATAGCCAGGCTAGTTCCAAGGCCAGCATGGCTGGCAAAGTACAGTTTTGTACCTACCATAAATGTAGATGTCCGATAGGTATGCATCTGCAGTCATAACATATGGGTTGTCCTGCCTCAGGCAGCCCTGCGGTCGGCCGGATTCCAAAGTCTGGGTCTGGCCTCGGCTGATGTCGCACTTTCCCCGACGTCAGAGCTTCTGGGGTATAAAGGCATCAGCCGACGCCATTTTCCTCAGTGTTTCTTGCCCCAGATGCCAGGTGCCCTCTAGGAAGGCTAAATTTGGATAAATGTTGAAAATTCCAAACAGTAGTAAACAATATATATATATATATATATATATATATATATATATATATATATATATATATATATATATATATATATATATAAATATATATATATATATATATATATATATATATATATATATATATATATATATATATATATATATATATATATACATATATACATACAAACAAATATACCATAATAGATTCCCCCAGCTAGCTGAAAGAGGGGTAAGCACCCTAGGAATACCACAGAGGGGAAGGAGGGTGGGTAATCCTGACTGCAGATGCATACCTATCGGACATCTACATTTATGGTAGGTACAAAACTGTACTATGTCCTTCAAGGATGCATCTGCAGTCATAACATATGGGTAGAATACCATAGCCAAACTGGGGGAGGAGGTACTAAGATAATGATGGTGTAGTTAAGATCCCCTGTAAAACTGCAGTTGCAAAACCTGCTCAGGATCTGGAGTATAAAGGTAGAGTAATGCTTGGCAAATGTATGCATGGAGCTCCAAGTAGCAGCTTCTAAAATGTCCTTGGTAGCCACCCCTCGTAGGAAAGCTGTAATGGTGGCCGTGGCTCTTGTGGAGTGAGGCCTGATATTTTCTGGAGTTGTCTTTCCATGAAAAGAGTAGCAGAATCGAATGCAATTTCCTATCCATTTTGAAACTGTCTGTTTGGCTATTGCTTTTCCTTGCACTCCAGCTGCATATGCTACAAAAAGTTGGTCAGTTTTTCTGCTGGTTTTAGTTCTGTCCAGATAATAACGTAGTTGTCTGTGTACATCCAAGGTGTGCAATAGTTTTTCCCCCCTGTTCTGTGGGTTAGGGAAGAACGTAGGCAAATGAATAGCCTGATTCAAGGATACCCTGGATACCACCTTTGGCATAAAAGTAGGATTGGTTCTCAGAGACACTCTATCCTGGTGAAAAATAAGGAAAGGCTGCACTGCCATTAGTGCCTGTAACTCGGATACTCTTTTTGCTGAAGCGATTGCTAGAAGGAAAGCAGTTTTCCAAGATAAGAACTGTAAGTCTACTGATGCTGCTGGTTCAAAAGGGGGTAGTGTTAATTTTTCCAGCACAAAGTTGAGATCCCATGTAGGCAGAGGGGGTTTCCTTGGAGGTTTTACATTTTTGATCCCTCTTAAAAATTGTCTGAGGAGAGGGTGAGAGAAGATAGGAGGATCCATGTTGTATTCTGCTGAAATTGCTGAAGCATGAATCTTAATAGAAGAATAGGACAGGCCATTGTGGAACAGTTCTGCTAAGTATTCTAGGATGTGTGCTAGGTTTGCCAGTGTGACATTTGTACCCTTTGATGCACTCCAAATGAGGAATCTTTTCCATTTTGCTGAGTATGGTTTTCTTGTGGAGGGTCTGCGAGCCTCCAGGATAATGTCCTTGACCCTCTGAGATAAAACAGTTTTGTTTTGTTTTAAGCAATTTTCCAGGCAGTTAGCTGCAGTTTCAAGTTTGGATGCAGGATCTTGTAGTTGTTCTGCGTTAGAAGTAAAGGCCATAGGGGTAGAGGCCATGGGTTCGTCCGAGACATGCTTCTCAGTAGCGGATACCAATGCTGCCTTGGCCAGTCTGGAGCTATCAGAATCACCTTTGGCTGTTCCTCCCTGATCTTCAGTAGAACTTTGTACATCAATGGGAGAGGTGGAAAAGCATACACCGTTAGGGCCTTCCAGCTGAAAGAGAGGGAGTCCACCCTCCAGGCTTGTGGGTGGTATACTCTTGAGCAGAATTTGTTCAGTTGGTGGTTGAGTGGGGAGGCGAACAGGTCTATCTCTGGCATTCCCCATTTGTTTGTTATGATTTTGAAGATGTGTGGATGCAGCATCCATTCGTGAGCATCCGTGGTAGTTCTGCTTAAGCTGTCTGCTAGTGAATTCTCTTTTCCTGGTACGAATTTGGCCTGCAGTTGGATGTTGAGATTCAGGCCTAGGTTCCACAGATCCATTGCCATCCAGCATAGAGGGTAGGAATGCATGCCTCCCTGTTTGTTTATATACCACATGACTGTGGTATTGTCTGTCCTTATCAGCAGATGTCCTTGCTGGAGGAATGATTTGAATGCCTCGATTGCATGCTTCACTGCCAGCATCTCCTTTAGGTTTATGTGCAAATTTAGCTGGTCTAGAGACCATAGGCCTTGGATACACTTGTCTTCCATGTGTGCTCCCCATCCTAGGTCTGAGGCGTCCGTGGTGATGGTCTGCCTTGGTTGTGGTTTGTTGAAAGGCAACCCTCTGTTGGTCTGGCAGGCCTGAGCCCACCACAGGAATTCCTTTTTCAGGCATGGAATGATTGGTATCATGGTTTCTAGACTGTGTCTGTGTTGTGACCATACATTCCTTAGGTACCATTGTAATTTCCTCATATGCAGCCTGGCATGCGGGATCAAGATTATGCAGGATGCCATGTAACCCAGGGACTGCAGGACTTTCCTTGCAGTAAGCTGAGTTTGTCTTGTCAAAGCCATGAAGTAGACTGGGAGCTGCTTTTGTTTTTCTTCTGTGAGAAAAGCCATCTGAGTTAGTGTCCAGATCCGCACCCAAAAATGTTATCCTTTGGGGTGGCACTAGTCTTGACTTCTGGATGTTGACTGTGTATCCCAAGGCCTGTAACAGGTGTATGACATAGGCCAAATCCTTTATTAGTTTTGTCTTGTTGTCCGCTTGTATTAGGCAGTCGTCCAGGTATGGGTAGATTTGAATTCCCTGAAGCCTGCAATGTGCAATTACTGATGCCAGGCATTTCGTGAATACTCTGGGCGCAGTAGATAAGCCAAAGGGCAATGCTGAGAATTGATAATGCTCTGATCCTGCAAGAAATCTGAGGTGTCTTCTGCAATCTGGTCATATAGGGACGTGCAGGTATGCCTCCTTGAGATCTAGAGTCACCAGCCAAGACTCCTTGCCCAACATGGGAAGAAGTTGCTGTAGGGTCAGCATTTTGAATTTTGGCACAATGAGATATGTGTTTAGTGCGGACAAGTCGAGAATAGGCCTCCATTGGGTTTCTTTTCTTGGTACAAGGAATAGTCTGGAGTAAAATCATTGGCCTTGTTCCATAGGTGGTACCCTTTCTATTGCTTTCATCTGGAGTAAACTGTTGATTTGCCTTAGAGCCTCTGGCTTCTGGTTTGGTGGAAGGTTTGGCATTCCGTTCTTTTTTGGTAAAGTGTGGAAGTGAAACCTGTATCCTTTGTCTTTTGTTTGCAATGTCCATTTATCTTTTGTAATGCAATGCCAATTTTTCGAGAATAAAGCCAACTTTCCGCCCAAGGGTGCTTCCACTTGTTCCCTGGTAGGCGGAATCAGAGCTAAGTCATTGTGTCTGTCCTGTGGAAGTGGTTGTAGTTGTAGCTGTGGCAGTACCCCTCTGGTTGGCAGGTTGCCACTGACGACCCCTGTAGGCACCCTTTGATTGACCTCTGCCTCTTGGGCGTCTATTCCTGCCCCTCTGTGCTCTGGAGGTGTCTGGAAAGGACCAATTCTTTGAAGGCCAGTTTCTGCTGAACCTCGGAGGTTGGACCTGCAGAAAATCCTTTACTGTTTGTACAGATTTTGCTTTTTCTTCCACTTTCTTTAAAATCTCCCGTGCAGGGGAGCCAAATAAACTTTGTTTCTCCATTGGAGCATCTAGGAGTTTAGCCTTGACATGGTCTGGCAAGGATTGCTCTTTTAGCCAGGCATGCCTTCGAATTACTGCTCCAGTCATAGCTGATCTAAATGAAGCCTCCAGTGCATCATAGCCACATTTTAAGAAATGATTACTGACCTGCTGAGAGTTGTGTACCAAATCCTGAAGGGACTTACGGTCTAAAGGTTCAGGAGAAGTAAGCTTTTTATTCAGCTGATCTAACAAATATTCCTGGTACTGTATCATATGGAATTGACAGTTTAAAGCAGATGTGTAAACCTTTTTTCCCCATCTCTCTAATGCTCTTGACTCCCTTTCTGAGGGTAGGGGGTTTTTGGCAGTAGCAGCTGCAACACCTTTTGGGCCCTGAGAAATAGTTTCTGGGTCTGCAGCATGTGCTTTATACAAATGAAAATGAGTATCCGGGACCCTGTAGTATCTGTCAGGTTTGGCAGGGGCCGGAGGAAGGGAATCAGGGGCAGAACTGACATCATTATATGCATCATCAACTACTGTTAGCACAGGTGGAATGGCTAAAGGCCTATGCTGTGGCAAGTGTAAAAAGGTCCTAAGTCTTTTTCTAGAATCAGAGAAATCCTGACCCTGCCATTGAAAGTGTTCCCTCATTGAGTGTAAAGTCTCCCCAAAGGAAAATTCTTCTGGAGGGGAGGCAGAAGGAATAGAGTCTTCTGCATCGGAATCCTCATAAGGTGAGTATGGCCCTTCCTGATGGTCTGATACATCAGATCCATCCGAGGAGTAATCAGTGGAGAGAGGCTCAGGGGGTTCAGTCCTAGGCCTTTTGTCAGGAGGTGGTTGAGAGGCCCTGTCTGGGTGAGGTTGGGAACCCCTAATCAGAGATATAAGGTCCTCAGCAAGGCTGAGAATCTGAGAACTTGAGGAAGGCCTCTGAGAGGAAGATTTTGCAGGCAAAGCCTTTGAAATTGTAGCTGCTTTAGCCCTGGAGAAGGCCTTAAAAGACATAGAAGCAGGGGGCCTAGCTGCCCCACGTGCAGGAGTAGAAATGTCCAAAGGGATGGTGTCGGACAATTCTTGTGTGTTTGCTCCTTCGGTAGGGATTTCTGTAGCAGACTCAGCCGGGGCCTCTCTGGCCTCGGTTGTCAGAGGAATGATTTCGGCAGAAGAAAGAACAGAGGGCTCGGTTTCAGCCAAAACCGAGACACTCGCGGTAGGCCTGACTGTGGTTTCAGCCGAAACCGCGGGCCGCGAGTGTCGGTCCTTTTCCTTGCGTTTTTTGGCTAAATGTGTAGTCGGAGTCTCCGACAGCATTTTATATGCAAAAGCGGATCTAAAAAACTCTTCTGCAAACTCCGACCGACGTCTAAGAGTCCGTCGGTTGAAGGAGGCACAGGCTAAACAAGCTGATACGTCGTGGTCTGGACCTAAGCAAGGAAGGCAGTAAGAATGGAAATCCTTATGAGGTATTTGTTTCCCACAAGTTAAACAATTATTTACTTTGTCTGACATCGGCTGAGGCAAGAAAGAGTCCCCAACGGGGTACTTAGCTTTTTTAGAAGTCTTCGGTAACTGAAATCTCTGGATCTGACTGACCGGCACTTGCGAACAGTTTCTGCTTCGGGCACCGCGCGGCAAGAAAGACTGAGGAAAATGGCATCGGCTGATGCCTTTATACCCCAGAAGCTCTGACGTCGGGGAAAGTGCGACATCAGCCGAGGCCAGACCCAGACTTTGGAATCCGGCCGACCGCAGGGCTGCCTGAGGCAGGACAACCCATATGTTATGACTGCAGATGCATCCTTGAAGGACATCGGAGGATAACCCCTGGCCACCAGGAGCTGATCCACGAGTCTCAATACATCGGCCTCAGAAAGACTCTTAGCAGATCAAACAGAAGATGAGGAGGGAGATTTAGGGGGTCTCGCTTTCACAAAGGGGCTGGGTGACATATCTTTAAAGGGGTCAGTGGAAGGACAGCATTTAGTTCTTGGTAGTTGTGGTAGCTTCAGCACCAAGGAATCTGTCGGTGCAGAAGAAGATGTTTTCGGTAAAGAGAGGAGCTTGGGTCTAGAACCAGATAAATCCTCCAATGCTGAGGAACTCTTCAGTATCAAGGATGACTTAGACAACTTCTCAGATGGTTCCGAGGACCCTGGAACCAAAGAAGGCTTTTTCTCTAAACAGAGGAAGATGATGAAGCGCTTGTTTCAGGTCTGGGCTCAGATAAGGCCTCATCAAAAGTTGTTTTAAGAAGTCCTTTTGATATAAATCTGTCATGGTTTGTGTAGAGAACCCGTGATAGATTGAGCAGTCCTCCTGCAAATGGATTTTCCCCAGGCAGTGGACACATAATGAGTGATTGTCAGAATTTGGTATCTTGCCTTCACATTTCTGGCACCTTTTAAAACCTGAGGTGCCTTTACTAGACTTAGTAGAAAGTTGTTTTTGGTCAGCCACTGTAAGGAAAGAAATAACTGTTGCAACAGTCACACGACAAAGGAGACAGAGAGAAAGAAGCAAAGGATTTTTTTTTTTTTTGTAAACTGAAGGAAAATACCAGCGATGGTAAAACAGAATACCTAAAATAGGTAATGGATAGGAAGAAAGTACCAACAAGGGTACTTAAGTTCTACCAATGGTAGGAAAAGGAAAGAAGCAGAAAAAGGATCTACAATAAAGTTAAGAGGAGCGGGTATGATAGTGTGAGCGGAACTAGACAGGAAATTCTTAATAAGGAATAAAAAAGTAATTCAAAGAGGTAGAAAAATTAAACAATAACTCACTGTTAATAGCCAAGGCTCGAGAGAAAAAAACTAACGCGTCTGGTCTGTGAAGCGGCAAATGAGATCTGAGGTAATCTCTGTGAAGAGCATTATGGGTAGTGCCTGGCTCGAGAGTTTGGAGAGCACGAGCTGAAAGATTCCAAGGTTCGGAACAGAGCCCAATGTCAAGGATTTGGTGAAGGCTGACAACATCAGATCGATATTTCTCATATGTAAGAATCTTAAATTTAGAGCTCCAGGCAATCTTTCTCAAGCCTGTCAACACAAAGTTATTTCAAACTTTGCTAAGTGCAAACAGTGTCAAGTGCAAATTAAACATCAGCTTCATCTTAACTTCTCCAAGCAAGAACAGTCTTCTGCCCATCTTTCATGGGGCCTAGAATATTTCGTAGGCAAGACATCCAAACAACCACTTTCAGGTGAAGCTGATGATCGAAACAGTGGGGCACAAAGTTATCTGAACCCCAGTGCTTAATACAACCAAGTATAAAGGTCCCTTCACTGGGATGGGCAAGAAATACCTTTTCCATGCTTTATCACTGGCTATTTCATTTCTCCAAAAGTATTATATGGAACCTGAACAACTACTCCTATGTATTTCTGACTTCTGACAATTTTACAGTTCCACAATATTTTTAAGAAAACTGGTCTACACCATGAAAATTAAGCAACTGAAAATGTGC
The DNA here is from genome assembly GCF_019279795.1 of Protopterus annectens. NCBI lineage: Eukaryota > Metazoa > Chordata > Ceratodontiformes > Protopteridae > Protopterus > Protopterus annectens. The sequence continues at coordinate 1,799,434,439 of NC_056729.1, read as the reverse complement.
TTTTGCACAGAATACCTCTAAGCTCTCCACTTCAGTAGGTAATCACACCTACATTTTAAATAAAACTACACTTTCAAACTTTCTTTGCAATTTTATCATGCTAGATGCCTCTCTCTTTTCTTATCTCATAACATATACACTCGCTTCATTTAATTATTTAGTTATCTCCATTTGCTGGCAGATAAAATCAGACTGGGGTAAAAAAAAATATATCTCCACACAAAAATGATGCAATGTCAGTACACTTATCTCTAGGATACACATTAAATATATTTATTCTTTCTATTTATTCTGCAGCAAAAAAGAAGTGATGTACTGACCATAAAGTTCCATCTGTGTTGTCCATTTTCATTCAGTCCTCAACTGTTGGGACAGAGTTCCCAGCTAACTAACTCCCAGGAGGACTCTAAAGGAGGATATTCCTGAGTACCATTGAACCAAAGGTTGCCCTGCCCCTAGAGACCAGATCTAATTTGTAAAGAGCAATAAAGGTATGAGGACTAGCCCAAGTTGCAGCTGCATAAACATCTACAGAAGATCTAGACAAAAACGCTGAAGTAGCAGCCATACACAGCTTGTAGAATGTGCTCTGGGTGGTTTGGGTAATGACATGCCCAATTTAGTACAAAGATAATACAGTCAGTCAACCATTTGGCTAATGTTATTTTAGAGACTGACCTGCCCAATTTTGAATCTGAAAAAGATACGAACAGTTCTGTTTTTCTAGATCTTTAGTTCTATGTAAATAAAAATGTAACTGCCTATGAACATCCAGTAGATGTAGCACACACTCTTCTTTACTTGAAAAATTTGGAAAGAAAAAGTACAGTTGTGTACACTTACCATAAATGTAGATGTTCAAGTGTATTCACTGTTGCAATCATCACATTTGGGTTATCTGCCTGCAGGTAGCCCTCAGCTGGCCTGAATACCAGGGTCTTGGATTCCTGCATTGGATGCTGTCTCTTCCTCCATGACATCAGGTCGTCAGGGGTATAAAACATGCAGCCGATGCCATTACATCACTTTTTCTTGCCCCAGATGTCAGGTGCTCCCACAATGGGAAGCAATTATATGTTATGGTATCCCTCCAACAAAAAGCAAATACACCAGAAAGCTTAAATACACCAAACAAGAAGGAAAGGTAGAGCCAAGAGAAGTCAGGGGGCTGGAGGGAGGGTAACAAGGACTGCAACAGTGAATGCACTTGAACATCTACATTTATGGTAAGTGTACACAACTGTACTATGTTCTTCGTGTTTCACTGTTGCAGTCATCACATTTGGGTTGATTCCCAAAGCAAAGAAAGGGAGGAGGAAGTTAGAGAGTATTAGGGCCAGCTATTAAGCCCTACAAGACTGCAGTGGCAAAACCAGCTCTGGGTTTAGAAAAAATAGGCATGTGGTAATGCTTGATGAAGGTAAGTACAGAACTCCAGGCAGCAGCTTCTAAGATGTCCCTGGTAGGGTCAACTCTGAGAAAGGCTGTAGAGGTAGATGCAGCCCTGGTGGAATGTGATCTTATCCCCTGTGGGGTAGGTTTTCCATGGTGCTTATAGCAGAAATTAATGCAATGGGCAACCCACTTAGAAATGGTTCGCTTTGAAATGGCCTTCCCCTCTGCCCTTGCAGCAAAGCCAACTAGCAACTGTTCAGATATTCTGAGAGGCTTAGTCCTGTCCAAATAACATCTAAGTTGTCTTTGCACATACAAAGAGTGCAGTATTCATTCTCCTTTGCTTTGTAGATTTGGGAAAAAGGTAGGCAAATGAATGGACTGATTAATGGCCAAACTAGACACCACCTTGGGCATAAAGGAAGGATTGGTCCTGAGGGAAACCCTGTCTGCATGGAAGATAATGAAGGGCTCCACTGCCATGAGGGCCTGTAATTCAGACACTCTTCTTGCTGAAGTAATGGCTAGAAGGAAGGCTGTCTTCCAAGAGAGGAATTTCAACTCTGCAGTTGCAGCTGGCTCAAAAAGGAGGGAGAGTGAGCTTTTCCAATACAAAGTTAAGGTCCCAGGCTGGAGTGGGAGCTCTCCTGATGGGTCTTAAATGTTTGACCCTTTTGAGGAACTGCTTTAGCAGGGGATGAGAAAAGAGGGCTGGGTTCAGTATTATAATGTGCTGAAATGGCAGAGGCATGAATTTTAATAGAAGAGAAGGATAGGCCTTTGTGGAGCATTTCTGATAAGTACTGAAGAATATGAGGCAAGCTGGGCATCGTTGTGCCCATCCCCTGAGTCTGGCTCCAGGAACAGTATCTTTTCCACTTTTCAGCATAGGACTTTCTAGTACTAGGCCTCCTTACCTCCAGAATGACATCTAGCACCTGCTTACTGAGGGATGCTATTGGAGGGCTCAAGGAATTAACCAGGCTGCAAGGTTCCGGGTTTGAAGCCGAGGGTGCAGAATCTGGCCCGCCTGCTGGGACAGCAGGGAAGGGATCTGAGGCAGGTGCCATGGTTCCAGCAGTGTCATACTGCACAACAGGGGGTACCAGTGCTGGCGTGGCCAGTGTGGTGCAATCAGTATTGTCCTTGGTTTGTCCTGTTTAATCTTTAGCTGAACCTTCGAGAAGAGAGGCAGACAAGGAAAGGCATAAACTGAGAGGCTTTCCCAGGTAAAGAACAGGGCATCCACTTTCCAAGCTTGACTGTGGGAAGTCTTTGTGCAGAATTTGTCCAATTGGTAGTTTTGAGGGGAGGCAAACAGGTCTATCTCTGGGGTCCCCCATTTGTTTCTCAAGAGGTTGAATATTTTTGTTCCAGTTTCCATTCGTGTGGGTCCATGAGGTTTCTGCTTAGGTCGTCTGATGGTGAATTTAGCTTGCCTGGCAGGAATTGAGCTTGTAAGTGCACTTGGTAGCTCAAGGCTGTGTTCCACAGAGCCATGGCTAGTCTGCAGATAGGGTACGAGTGGGTTCCCCCCTGCTTGTTTATGTACCACATACATGTGGTGTTGTCTGCCTTTACCAATAATTGTCCTAGAAGAATGTGACCCTTGAAGGCTTTCAGGGAATTCTGTACAGCTAACATTTCTTTTTGGTTGATAAGCAGGTGCATCTGTCTTGGGTTCCATTTGCCCTGAATGCACTGCCCTGCCAAGTGAGCCCCCCATGCACAGTCTGATATGTCTGTTGTTGGGGTTTGAGAGGCAGGGGGTAGAGTGAAAGGGAGCCCTTTGCTGTTGTAGCAGGCCTCTGCCCATCAAAGGAACTCTGTCTTTATACAGGGAATGATAGGAATCACTGATTCCGGGTCCTGAGAATGTTGACACCATAGGCTTATTAGATACCACTGCAGTTTCCTCATATGCAGTCTTGTATGTGGAATTAGTAGAATGCAAGAGGCCATGAACCCCAGGGTTTGCAGAATTTTCCTTGCAGATAGCTGGGTCTTTGTGGCCAGTAGTTTGAAATAGGTTGTTAAATAAACTTGTTTCTCTGGAGTTAGGAAAGCCATCTGGGAAGTTGTATTCAAGCTCGCTCCCAGGAATACAAATTGTTGGCAGTGTACTAGGTGAGATTTCTTTTCGTTTATGGTGTACCCCGTGAGTTTAGAAGTTTCTTTATGAATGCCAGATGTTTTAATAGCAATTCCTGGCTTTCTGCCTGGATCGGACAATCGTCCAAGTGTGGATATATTTTAATATTTCTCTGCCTGCAAAATGCAATGACTGGAGCTAGACACTTTGTGAATACCCTGGGAGCAGTAGATAAGCCAAAGGGAAGTGCAGAGAAAGTACAGTTTTGTAACTACCATAAATGTAAATGTTCGAGTGTAGACACTGCTGCAGTCATTACACTTGGGTTATCCTGCTGTCAAGGTGGTTCCCCAGCCGGCCTGAGTTCCAAAGTCTTGGTCCGGCGTCGGTTGCTGTCGCCTCCTCCCTGACGTCAGCTGCGTCAGGTGTATAGAAGATGCAGCCGACGCCATTTTCTTCAGTTTTTCTTGCCCCAGATGTCAGGTGCCCCCAAATAGGTAGGCAATTCAAATTGCTAATAAAACATATATAAGAAATGCAAACAACATACTTTCAGCTACCAGCAAATACTCCCCATAGGTAGTAAAAGGTAGAGGAACTAGATATGTACTAGCCAGTAAGAGGGGAAGGAGGGAGGGTAACTTGGACTGCAGCAGTGTCTACACTCGAACATCTACATTTATGGTAGGTACAAAACTGTACTATGTTCATCGTGTGACACTGCTGCAGTCATTACACTTAGGTAGAATCCCAAAGCTGAGGTAGGGTGGTTTGTTCTATAAGGCATTAGGGGTGGCTATAAGGACCTGCAGCACTGCAGAGGCGAAGCCAGCTCTGGTTTTAGAGTATATAGGCAGATGGTAATGCTTGATGAAGGTATGCACAGAACTCCATGTTGCTGCTTCCAAAATATCCTTGGTAGGTACTCCTCTGAGGTAGGCAGTTGAAGTGGCTGTTGCCCTGGTGGAGTGAGATCTAATGCTGTTAGGCACAGGTTTTCCATGGTGCATATAGCAGAAATGTATGCAATGTCCTATCCATTTGGAAATGGTCTATTTTGAAATATCTTTTCCCTGTGCTGCTGCAGCATATGCTACCAATAATTGCTCAGATTTTCTGAAAGCTTTGGTTTTGTCCAAGTAGAAGCGTAACTGCCTGTGAATGTCCAATGAATGCAGTAGTCTTTCCCCTTTATTCTGTGGTTTTGTATAAAAAGTAGGCAAGTGAATGGTTTGGTTTAGAGACACACTTGAAACCACCTTAGGCATAAATGTAGATTTAGTTCTTAAGGACACCCTGTCCTGGTGGAAAATGAGGAAAGGTTCCACTGCCATTAGTGCCTGTAATTCTGAAACTCTTTTTGCAGAAGTTATTGCCAGGAGCAGAGCAGTTTTCCAAGAAATGTATTTTAATTCTGCTGTGCTAGCTGGTTCAAAAGGAGGTAAAGTTAATTTTTCCAAAACAAAGTTGAGGTTCCAAGTTGGAGTAGGTACTCTACGGGGCGGTCTTATGTTTTTAGCCCCTCTGAGGTACTGTTTTAGCAAAGGATTAGAGAAAATTGGTGGATCCGTGTTGTAATGTGCAGAGATGGCAGAGGCATGAATCTTGATGGATGAAAAGGAATGAATCTTGATGGATGAAAAGGAATGAATCTTGATGGATGAAAAGGAGAGGCCTTTGTCCAGCATCTCAGTCAAATATTGCAGTATCTGAGGAATGTTTGGCACAAGAGGATCAAGGCTGTGAGCCTGGTTCCAGGCACAGAATCTCTTCCATTTATCCGAGTAGGGTTTCCTGGTACTAGGCCTTCTGGCCTCCAGAATGACATCCATAACTGCTTTGGAGAGAGGTATTGCTTGCCTGGCTAGGGAATCTTCCATGCAGCTAGGTTTAGTGTCTTTAGCTGGCTGTGGAGTATCTGATTGTTGTGCTGAGACAGCAGATGTGGTATTTGAGGCAAAATCCAGGGTGGTCCTTGTGCTAAGTTTTTTAAGATTGGGTACCAGTGCTGGAGTGGCCAGTCTGGTGCAATCAGGATCATTTTTGGCTCTTCTTGCCTGGCTTTTATGAGTACCTTTGGGAGAAGAGGCAGTGGTGGAAAAGCATATACTTGTAGGTTTGTCCAGCTGAATGAGAGGGCATCCACTTTCCATGCTTGCGGATGGTAACTCCTTGTGCAGAATTTCTTTAGCTGGCAGTTCTTTGGGGAGGCAAACAGATCTATGTCCGGGCTCCACCATTTCTTTATCATTCTGAATATTTGAGGATTCAATTCCCATTCGTGGGGATCCATGATATTTCTGCTTAAGTCGTCTGCCAGTGTCTTTTTCTCTCCTGGCAGGAATTGTGCTTGTAGATGAACTTGACAGTTTATAGCTGTGTTCCACAAGGTCATGGCATGTCTGCAGAGGGGGTAGGAGTGAGTGCCCCATTGCTTGTTTATGTACCACAAAACTGTGGTGTTGTCTGTCTTTAGTAGTAGTTGTCCTGGATGCAACAGGTCCTTGAAAGCTATAAGGGCATTTTGTACAGCTAGCATCTCTTTTTGATTGATGTAAAGATGCCTTTGTTCTGCGGGCCACTTGCCCTGAATACATTTTCCTGCCATGTGTGCTCCCCAGGCATAATCCAATGCATCTGTTGTCAGTGTTTGCCTGGCTGTGGGTTGAGTAAAAGGCTGTCCCTTGTTGAGGTGACAAGCTTGAGCCCACCATCGAAACTCCTGTTGAAGGCAAGGTATTAGTGGTATAACTGTTTCCAAACTTTGACAGTGTTGAGACCATACACTCTTTAGGTACCATTGTAGTTTCCTCATATGCAGTCTGGCATATGGAATTAGTAGTATGCAAGATGCCATGAAACCCAAGGCCTGCAGAATTTTTCTTGCAGGGAGTTGGGTCTTTGTTGCCATCAATTGAAAGTACTGTGTCAGTTGTCCTTGTCTGGTGTGAGAAAAGCCATCTGGGCCGTTGTGTTCAAGCTGGAACCCAGGAATATTATCTCTTGTGAGGGCACTAGTTTTGATTACTTTTCGTTTACTGTGTACCCCAGGCAACTTAATAACTTTTTTACAAACGCCAGATGCTTTAGAAGAATGTCCTTGCTCTCTGCTTGAATCAGGCAGTCGTCCAGGTACGGGTAAATTTGTATTCCTTTCTGTCTGCAAAATGCAATTACTGGTGCCAGGCACTTTGTGAAGACCCTGGGCGCAGTAGAAATCCAAAGGGCAGTGCAGAGAATTGATAGTGCATTGGACCAGCTATGAACCTGAGGTATCTTCTGCAGTTTTGTCTGATGGGGACATGCAGGTATGCCTCCTTGAGGTCCAAAGTCACGAGCCAAGCTTGCTTGCCCAGCATTGGAAGAAGCTACTGTAATGTCAACATTTTGAATTTCGGAACATCCAGGTAAGTGTTTAGTGACGAAAGATCCAGAATGGGCCTCCAGGCTTGTCTTTTCTTGGAACCAGAAAGAGTCTTGAGTAAAATCCTTGCCCTTGTTCCTGTGGTGGTACCTTTTGAATAGCTCCCATGTTCATGAGTGCCATAATTTGTTTTTGGGCCTCTGCCCATTGATTTAGTGGCAGATTTGGCATTCCTTTTAACCTTGGCAGAGTGTGAAAGTGGAACCTGTAATCTTTTGAAATAATATTGAGAACCCATTTGTCTTGGGTGATCATATGCCAATTGTGATAGAAAAGTGCCAGTTTTCCTCCCAAAGGGGCTGCCAAGAGTGAGTTGTTTGGCAGTTGGAGTGGTAAGTCATTGGGGCTGTTTTTTATATGGTTGATGCCTGTCTTCCACTTCTTTCTGGCCTGATGCACCCCATTGTCGAGGCCTGTAAGGACCTTGTGGTTGACCTCTACCTCTTGGCCGTCTGTATCTGCCCCTTTGAGGTCTGTCATTAACTGGACAGGACCAATTCCTTGTTGGCCAGTTTCTACTAAATCGAGGAGGCTGAACCTGTAAAAAAATCCTTCACTGTTTGCATAGATTTTGCCTTATCCTCCATTTTCTTTAATACCTCTTCTGCCTTAACTCCAAATAAAACATCCTGCTGTAAAGTAAAGGTGCATCCAGTAATTTAGCTTTAACATGATCTGGTAATGTATGTTCTTTTAACCATGCATGTCTTCTAATAACAGAGCCTGTAACTGCTGCTCTGCATGAGGCCTCTAAAGAATCAAAACCAAATTGCAAAGTATGCTTTCCCACTAGTTCAATGGCATGCAATAAATTCTGCATTTCTTTAAAATTAGGAGGATCTGTATCTGGAAGCATTTTTTGTTTCAACTGAGACATCAAAAATTGCTGACATTTTAGTATGTGAAACTGGCAATTTAAGGCTCTCGTTGCTAAAGTTGCAGACGTATATACTTTCTTTCCCCATCTGTCTAGTGCTCTGGAATCTCTGTCAGAGGGAACTGGGTTCTTTGCTGATGAGGCCTTAACCCCTTTGGGTCCCTGAGAAATAGTTTCAGGATCAGCAACAGGGCTTTTATACAGAAATTTGTGTGAGTCAGGAACTCTGCAATATCTGTCCGGTTTAACTGGAGCTGGAGGTAAGGAATCAGGATTTAAGCTGGATTCAGTGTACACATCATCCACAATATCTAGCACTGGCGGAATAGACAAGGGTCTGTGTTGAGGTAATAATAGGAAGTCTCTGAGCCTTTTCTTGGATTCTGAATAATCCTGGCCTTCCCAATGGAAATGCTCCCTCGTGGTATGTAAGGTTTCCCCAAAGGAGTAGTCTTCAGGCGGTGAGGCTGATGGAATAGATTCCTCAGCATCAGAATCCTCATAAGGGGGTAAAGAATATCCCAGGTCTGAGGATGAATCTGAGGAAATGGACCCCTGGTCGGATGAATCATAATCTGCATCCCGTCTAGGCCTTTTATCAGGTGGGGGATGGGAACCCCCGATCAGAGTGATTAGGTCTTCGGCCATTTTGAGCATTTGTTTCTTAGGCATGGAGGCCTGTCCTGGAGAATGCTGTACTTGTTTCTTAGTTTTTAAAGGAGGCTTTGACTTAGAAGAGGGTTTAATGCTTAGCTGAGTAGGTCTGAAGACACCCTCTGAAGCTGCGGGTAGCTCAGGTACTCTGGATCCTTCTACAGGATCGGTTTCGGTCTGCTGAAAAGCTAGTGCATCCAAAGGCCCAGCCATCTCCACGTGGGAGTCGGAGGTGGCCTGCGGTTCTGCAAAAGTGGTCGTCAGGGGCTGCGAAGGAGCCTCACTGAAAACCGGAGAACCGGTGACTGGCCTAGAAGAGGCTTCGTCGTCAGTTTTGGGCCTCGGATGCCTGTCCTTGTCTTTGTGCTTTTTATGAATACCGGTCATCGGAAGTTCCAACGGCATGGTATAATTAAATTTTCTGCCAAAGTAATGTCGGGCAAAATCAAACCAATGTTTAATAGTGCGCTTATTAAACCTAGCACAAAACCGACAACCAGTAAAGCCGTGGTCTGGGCCTAGGCATGGGATACAATAAGAATGGAAATTCTTATGAGGTATTTGCTTCCCACAAGAAATACAGTTATTAACTTTTACTGACATCGGTCTGAGGCAAGAAAAAGTTTCCCCAACGGGGTACTTAGCTTTGTAGAAGACTTCGGTTCTGGATTCGGAATGAAAATCTCAGGAGTAGGCCAACCGGCACTTGCGAACTGCTTTTGCTTCGGGCACCGTGCGGCAAGAAAGACTGAAGAAAATGGCGTCAGCTGCATCTTATATAGCCCTGTCGGACTGACGTCAGGGAGGAGGCGACAGCAACCGACGCCGGACCAAGACTTTGGAACTCAGGCCGGCTGGGGAACTGTCTGACGGCAGGATAACCCAAGTGTAATGACTGCAGCAGTGTCACACGATGAACATCTGAAAGTGCATGGAGCCTACCCTGAAGTGTAGGTATTTCCTGCAAGATTCCCTTACTGGAATGTGCAGGTAAGCGTTCTTTCCTTTCTGGGTACCAGGAAAAGTCTTGAATAAAAACCTTGTCTCCTTTCTTCTGCTGGGACAGGTTGAATAGCCATGATACTTAGAAAGTACAGTTTTGTACCTACCATAAATGTAGATGTTCGAGGATCCACATTGCTGCAGTCCTTACTATTGGGTAGTCCGCTGTCCAGTCGCGAATACCAGAGAGTATTGCCGTCGGTCAGGGCGCATTAGACTGACGCCAGTACGCCAGGGTACTAATGCGCATGACCGACGTCATATCCTCAGTCTTTTCTTGCCCCAGATGTCAGAAGACCCTAAAAAGACAAGGCCCAAAATACCTGCACCAAAATATGTACAATATATACAAAAATATATACAAAAATATCAGCATATAACCTCACCTACACAACCACCCCTAAACACAGAGGGAAGGAGGACTGCAGCAATGTGGATCCAACATCTACATTTATGGTAGGTACAAAACTGTACTATGTTCTTCGCTCCACATTGCTGCAGTCCTTACTATTGGGTAGAATCCCAAAGCAGAGGTAAGGGAGGCTGGCAAATCATAAAGAAGTAGGAGCTGACAACATGCCTTGCAAAACAGCTGTGGCAAAACCAGCCCTAGACTTAGAGTAGATAGGAAGGTGATAATGAGAGAAAGTATGCACTGAACTCCAAGTAGCTGCCTCCAAAATATCCTTAGTTGCCACCCCCTTAGAAATGTTGAAGTGGCAGTAGCCCTAGTGGAATGAGGCCTAATCCCAGCTGGAATCTCCTTGCCATGATGGGAATAACAAAATGCAATGCAAAACCCAATCCACCTAGAAATAGTTTGTTTTGACACAGGCTTGCCGAACTCAAAGCAAAAGAAACAAACAACTGCTGAGACTGCCTAAAATCCTTAGTCCTGCTTAAATAATAACGCAATTGCCTGTGTACATCTAAAGTGTGCAAAATCTTTTCCCCTTTATTTTGGGGTCTGCATAAAAGTAGGCAAATGAATAGTTTGGTTTAAAGCCACACTAGAAACCACCTTAGGCATAAAGGAAGGATTAGTACGTAATGATACCCTATCCTTATGGAAAATCAAAAGGGCTCTACTGCCATAAGGGCCTGCAACTCAGACACCCTTCTTGCAGAAGTAATAGCCAACAGAAAAGCAGTCTTCCATGACAAGTATTTCAATTCAGCAGTAGCCGCAGGCTCAAAAGTTGTAGAGTAAGTTTTCCAACACAAAATTGAGATCCCAAGCAGGAGTAGGAGCTCTAATGGGGGTCTTATATTCTTTGCCCTCTAAGAAACTGCTTGAACAAAGGATGCGAAAACAATGGTGGGTCACAATCATAGTGAGCTGAAATTGCTGCAGCATGAATCTTAATGGAAGAGAAGGACAAACCTTTGTCCAATAACTCAGTAAGATATTGAAGAGCCACACCAAATTAGGCTCAGAAATCTCCAAATTTTGCTGTACTCCAAAATAAAAATCTCTTCCATTTTTCATGTGACACTTTCCTTGTACTAGGTCTTCTAGCTTCCATAATCACATTTAAAACTTGTTGAGGAAGTTGAGACCTGCTGTGTTTCAACACAGAATATGCCAGGCTGTTAGATGAAGAGAGTGAAGCTTGACATTGAGCAGATGACCGTCCTTCTGAGATAACAGATGAGGAATCAAAGGTAAAGGCCATGGAGGCTTCCTACCAGACTCCTTAGTAGTGGGTACCAGTGTTGCCGAGGCCAATCTGGAGCTATCAAAATCATCCTTGGCTTGTCTTGTCTGACTTTTAATAGCACCTTTGGAAGAAGAGGCAGAGGTGGAAAGGCATACACATGAAGGTTTTTCCAACTGAAAGACAGAGCATCCACTTTCCAAGCTGTGTGATGAAACCCTTTGTGCAAAACTTTGGCAGCTGGTGGTTTAGTGGAGAAGCGAACAGATCTATGTCTGGAGTTCCCCATGACACTGTCAATTTCTGAAATACATGAAGATCCAGTTTCCACTGTGGGGATCCATGATTTGTCTGCTTAACACATCTGCTAAGGAGTTCTGTGCTCCCGGCAGAAACCTTGCCTGAAGAGTTAGTTGCAAGCTTAGCGCAGTCTCCCATAAAATCATTGCTTGCCTGCATAGAGGATAAGAATGTGCTCCCCTTGCTTGTTGATGTACCACATGACAGTTGTGTTGTCTGTTAGAATCAACACCTGCCCTGGAAGAAGTAACTCCTTGAAAGCCATTAATGCAAACTGGACTGCTAACATCTCCTTCATGTTGATATGTAGATGCTGTAGTCTGGCAGGCCACTTGTCTTGTATCCACTTTCCATTTAGATGAGCTCCCAAGCAATGTCCGAGGCATCTGTCGTTAAAATCTGACTCGCCTCTGGCCGGGTCACAGAGAGTCCCTTGTTTAGGTGACATTCCTGAGCCCACCACAAAAATTCTTTTTGAAGGCAAGGTATTATTTGAATGACAGTGTCCAAATCCTGGCAGTGCTGTGTCCATACATTTTGAGATACCATTGTAGCTTCCTCATATGCAGTTTGGCATTGGGCACCAGAATACAAGATGCCATGAACCCTAATGCTTGAAGGACTGTCCTTGCAGTCAGCACGGACTGATGAGATAGTTGATGGAAGTAAAGTGATAGACTCTTTTGTTTGTCCGGGGTTAAAAAGGCCATCTGGGCTGTATTCAGTCTCACACCCAGAAAGCACATGTCTTGAGAGGGTACTAGACTGGACTTTATTTCGCTCACAGAATACCCTAGGCATCTTAGCACTGCTATAACATATTCCAGATGCTGTAGAAGGTCTTCCTTTTCTTGAGCCAGAATCAGGCAGTCGTCCAAGTAAGGATAGATTTGAATTTTTTAGCCTGAAGTAAGCTATCACTGGAGCCAGAACCTTTGTGAATACTCTGGGCAGTAGATAAGCCAAAGGGCAATGCAGAGAACTGATAATGAGAATTTCCAGCTCGAAACGCAGATACTTCCTGCAACTTAGTCTTATAGGCACATGAAGGTAAGCTTCCTTGAGATCTAAAGTTACCATCCAGTGATCTTTGCCCAGCAGAGGTAAAAGCTGTTGTAACGTCAACATTTTGAACTTGGGAATGTCCAGATAAGTGTTGAGGATAGATAAATCCAAAATTGGTCTCCACGTGTTCCCCTTCTTTGGTACTAGGAACAGGCGAGAATAAAATCCTAGGCCCCTTTCTGATACAGGGACTGGCTGAATGGCCCCTATTTGGAGTAACAGAGAAATTTGCTTGTGAGCCTCTTTCCTTTGTGGTGGAGGAACATCTGGCATGCCTTTGAAAGGGGGCAATGTATGGAAATAAAACCTGTAGCCGTGGTGAATGATATCCAACACCCAGCTGGCTTGAGTGATTAAATGCCAATTTCCTTTGAAAAGAGACAGTCTTCCTCAAAGGAGCTGCCAGACGAGAATCTACTGGCAGCTGAAAAGGCAGGTCATTGGGTCTGTTTAAAGGACTGACCCTGCCCTCAGCAGAAGTCTGAGCAGGTGAACTTCCTGTTCTAGGCCTAAAAGAACCTTGAGCTCTGCCCCTACCACGTCTAGACCTACCCCTAGACTGGGAATCATAAGCAGGATATGTCCATCCCTTAGTAGGCCAATTTCTACTAAACTTCGGTGGCTGAACCTGCAAAAATCTTTAACAGTTTGCATAGACTTAGCTTTGTCCTCCATTTTCTTTAAAACTGCTTCCACAGGAACCAAACAACACATCAGACTGTAAAGGAGCATCCAAAATCCTTGTCTTAACATGCTCAGCTAAATTCTGATCCTCAACCAGGCATGCTCAAGAACAGAACTAGTGGCAGCCACCCTCGAGGAGGCCTGTACAGCATCAAAACCACATTGCAAAGAATGCTTACCCACTTGTTCAGACACATGAACTAAATCCAGCAACTCTTTACACTCAATACCTTCCGCCAAAGCATCCACCTTAGATTTCAGTTGTGAAAGGAGATAATTTTGATATTTAAGCATGTGAAACTGACAATTCAACGCCCTCATGGCTAAAGTGGAAGAAGTATACACTTTCTTTCCCCATCTATCCAAAGCCCTTGCCTCTTTATCAGTGGGAACAGGGTTTTAACCACAGAGGCCTTAACACCTTTAGGTCCCTGAGAAACAGTGTCCGGGTCTGCCCTAGGACACTTAAAATGATACTTATGAGCTTCAGGCACCCTATAGTACCTATCAGGTTTAACAGGAGCAGGAGGCAAAGAATCAGGGTTCAGGGAAGCCTCTGCAAAAACATCTTCCACCACATTCAACACAGGAGGTATAGCTAAGGGCCTATGCTGGGGCAAAACAAGAATTCCCTAAGCCTTTTCCTGAATCAGAGTAATCCTGGCCTTCCCATTTAAAGTGCTCCCTCATGGAATGCAAAGTCTCTGAAAATGAGAAATCCTCAGGAGGAGAAGCTGTAGGAGTGGAATCATCCACATCAGAATCAGAATAAGGAGGATACTCCTGCAAATCTTCCGCAGAAGACTCAGAAGCCTCTGAACACTGTTCAAAACTATCAAACTCCGGTTCCACCCTAGGCCTCTTATCAGGAGGGGGCATAGAACCTCTAATCATAGTAATCAAATCTTCTGCCATTTTAAGCATATGTTTCTTAGGCACAGAACCTGAAATGCTAGGAGAAGCCCCCACTGAAGCTGAACTTGGCCTACCTCTCAAAGAAGTTTTGGCAACAGAAGGAGAGGCTCTAACTACCTTGGGAAGAGAGGAAGAACAGTTACCTGAGAAGCCCCTCAGCCTGGCCTACCTCCTGAGAAGGCACATCCTGTAACAGTAAAGTCTCTGCCTGAGACTCCAAAGAAACTCCTGGCAAAACCTCTGGCTCCACTGAGTTTTCTAAAGAACCGACGTCCGGGACTGCGGTTCATCAACCCTAGGCTGTTTTGTCCTTGCGCTTGATTGAAAGCGGCGCCGAGCATCCGGACGGCATTTTATAATTGCAACGCTTCCCAAACACTAACCTGGCACAGTCTAACCGCCTCTTAATAGTGCGCTTGTTAAACCTAGCACAAGAGCGGCATCCAACAACGGCTCAGGCCCTAAACAAGGTATACACAAGGTATGGTAATCCCTATGAGGTATCTGTTTCCCACAAGAAATACAGTTATTCACTTTTTCTGACATCCGTTAAATACTGAGGCAAGAAAACCAAAATGTTCCCAACGGGTACTTAGCCAACTCTGATTCGGTCTGAAACTCCGCTTCGAAATATTTCAGAACGCCAACCTGCACTCGCAAAACTGCTTCTGCATCGGACCATGCGCCAAAAGACTGAGGATATGACGCCGGGTCATGCATTAGTACCCTGACGCACTGACGCCAGTGCGCCCTGACCGACGTCAGCCATATACTCTGGTATTCAGGCCGACTGGACAGCGGACTACCCAATAGTAAGGACTGCAGCAATGTGGAACGAAGAACATCAGAGAGAACCTGCTGTTGAGCCTCTGCCCACTGATCTGGGGGTAAGTCTGGCCAACCGTTTGGGGTTGGTAGGGTGTGAAAGTGGAATCGGTACCCTTGGGAAACTATATTCAAAACCCATTTGTCCTGGGTAACGAGTTTCCATTTTTATGCATGAAGGGCAAGCTTTCCTCCTAAGGGAGCAGGTAATTGAGCAGGGCTTGGAAGGTTTAAGGTCAAGTCATTGTGCCATTTTTTCATAGGGGGGTGTCTTACTACTCCCTGCTTTGGAAGTCGGAGTCCCCCACTGCTTCGGCCTGGCCGTAGCCTGAGACTGTAACCTAGGTGGCCTGCTGTTCCTGGGTTTGGACTGAGAAGGCCTGGAAGAGGCTGGAAAGGACCAATTCTTTGAAGGCCAATGCTTACTAAATCTGGGAGGCTGTGCTTGCAGGAAATCTTTAACAGTTTGCATAGATTTAAGCACTTGGAGCCACGAGCCATTCGAACAGACTCTCTTTGTTCAGCACATATTTACATTTGCCACATTTAAAAGTGCCTTTTTTCCTATGACTTGTTTCCTTATGTCCGGACCTATTATTCCTATCTCTTCTATAACTAAATGTGATAGGTTATTTGAATATTGTGGTAAGGTCTGAAAATTCTGAAAACATTTTCTAATTTTTATTCACTGTTTTATAAGCCCTGATTCATGAATAAAATTCATAATATAAGCACTATTATAATCTCTATTATTTTATCTAGTTTATCATTTTGTTCCATATTTTTCATATTTTGCACATTCATTTGAAACCCCTTACCTAATAATGAACTAAAATCGCCTACCCTTCTTGTTTTCACCTCATTCATAACTTCATCTATTAATTTTACTGGATACTTCTTATCTAAAAACATTTCTTTTAGTTTATTACATTCATCCTCAAATTCTTTTTGTACCGTAGTCATTCTTGATACTCTAATAAACTGTCTCTTAACTAAATTCTTTTTTTGTTTAAAGGGCCGAACAAAGAGAGTCATTACTTAAAGGCTAGAAAGAGATTATTTACTAGTAAAACTTATGCTAACTGCGATACAAAAGGAATAG
This sequence comes from Protopterus annectens, assembly GCF_019279795.1. Taxonomy (NCBI): domain Eukaryota; kingdom Metazoa; phylum Chordata; order Ceratodontiformes; family Protopteridae; genus Protopterus; species Protopterus annectens. The sequence continues at coordinate 1,799,418,446 of NC_056729.1, read as the reverse complement.
TATACCTGGCAGAATGTCAACAATGCACCACCTTCTATGTGGGCAAAACTGAAAGGGCATTTAAAAGACAAATATATGAACATATATATGACATGAGTAAAAAAGACACTAATAATGCCCTTTATAATCGGTGTATTTGTGTGTTTTTTAATGGAATAAAGTCTGAGTGGCTTGTGGCTCCAAGTGCTTCTGTCTTTACAGATTGTGGTCGAGTTTTGGTGTAGAGGCACTTATTCTTTCATTATCTGTTTGCATAGATTTAGCTTTTCCTCCATCTTTTTGATAACTTCTTCCGCTTTGTTGCCAAACGGGCGGTCTTGGTTTAAGGGAGCATCCAGTAATTTAGCTTTAACATGATTTGGCAAGTTTTGCTCCTTAAGCCAAGCATGCCTTCTAACTACAGACCCAGTGACAGCAGCCCTGCAAGATGCTTGTAAAGAGTCAAAACCACATTGCAAAGTATGTTTACCAACTTGTTCTGCGGAATCCATTAAGTCTTTGTGTTCAGCACAGTCAGGAATCAACATAACTTTCTGTTTAAGCAGTCCCATAATATGCTGCTGGTACTGGCAATTTAAAGCCCTAATGGCCAAAGTAGCAGAAGTGTATACAGTCTTACCCCATCTGTCTAAGGCTCTAGAATCTCTATCAGAAGGGGTAGGGGTTTTGGGTAGTCTTAATGCCCTTTGATCCTTGGGAAATGGTCTCTGGAGCCGCAGTAGGATTCTTGAAGAGGAACTTGTGAGAGTCAGGTACTCTGTAATACCTGTCAGGTTTTCTAGGAGTTGGAGGTAAAGTGTCTGGGGAAATGTTAGATTCCAAGAAAGCATCATCTACAATGTCCAGAACAGGAGGGAAAGCTAAAGGCCTATGTTGAAGGAGGAGTACGAATTCCCTAAGCCTCTTTTTAGAGTAAGAGTAATTCCGGCTTTCCCAGTGGAAATGCTCCCTAAGAGTGTGCAAGGTTTCACCAAAAGAGAAATCTTCTGGAGGAGAAGTAGAAGGAATGGAATCCTCTGCATCAGAATCCTCATAGGTAGATAGGGGCAAATCCTGGTAATCAGAAGAAACAGAAATATCAGATTCCTGATCAGAAGAATCAGAAAGAAAATCAGTTCTAGGTCTCTTAGAGGGGGAAGGCTGGCTTCCCCTAATTAAGGTAATAAGGTCTTCAGCCACTCAAAGCATTTGATTTTTAGGCATATGGGCCTGAGCATGCGGTTTGGACGTCGGTTTTCTAGGCGTGGGTTAAGTTTTAGGCCTGGATGAAGAAAATGGCGTTGGTTTAAAATGCAAGTCTGTAGGCCTGAATACACCCTCATAAGCCGGTGCCTGCACAGTGGCTCCGGACCCATCCAAGTTAGAGACATTCGCAGGTTCCATAGTTGAAGCATCTCGCGGCATACCGGACTCCAAATGAGTCTCAGTAGAGGCCTGCAAATCTAGGGTAGCGGGTATCAGGGGCTGCGAAAGCACCTCACTGAGTACCGGCAAACTGGCGACTAGCTTTACGGAAGCATCATCGGCAGTTTTGAACCTATGCAGTCTGTTCTCTGTCGTTATCCTTACATTTTTTCAGAATATCGGTAGTCGGATGGCTTACCGAAGCCATTTCTGGATAGTTAAACAGACTACCAAAATAATTTGCTGCAAATATAGACCGACGACGAATAGTTCGAGGGTTGAACAAGGCATAAATCTGACAGCGAGGTACGTTGTGGTCTGGGCCTAAGCAAGGAATGCAGTACGAATGAAAATCTTTATGAGGTATTTGCTTTCCACAGGTAATACAATTGTTAATTTTTACTGACATCGGTTAAGAGCAAGAAAAAGAATCCCCAACAGGGTACTTTGCTTTTTTGAAGACTTGGGTTCTGAAACTTGAAAATTAGAAGTTATGTACCTACCATAACGTTCCATGTTAGTTGTCTTCTCTCGCCTTCTTTCTTGCTGGATGGGTTCGGAGCCGATCCTCGGGCACTTGCTTAGCTTGAGAACTCCTTTTACCAGCTCGAGGCAACCCTATATCCCATGATGCAAGGCGAGACTACCTCAGATCTCGTTTGGTAGCTAAATAACCCTGCTAATAATACTAATCCCAAAGGAAGAGCAAAAACTAGCTTAGAGGAACTAGGCAAAAAATTCTTAAGATAGACTCTCTAATGAACTGAGGAGAGTAAATCTGATAAAGAGAAACTCTTCAAGATCTGTCCAGGCCAGGGGGAAGGAGGGAGGGACGCAAGAAAGAAGGCGAGAGAAGACAACTAACATGGAACGTTATGGTAAGTACATAACTTCTAAATGTTAAGTTGTCAATCTCGCCTTCATTCTTGCTGGATGGGACCGCGTCCCTAGCACCTGTATCCCGAGTGGCTCAATGGAACAGACTCTTGAGTACTGTGGAACCAAAACTGGCTCTGTCCCTGGAAGCCAAATCTAATTTATAATGAGAGACAAAGGTATGAGGAGTGGCCCAAGTAGCTGCTGCACAAATGGTATCAATGGGTAGCCTATCCTGAAAAGCTGTAGAAGTGGATAGGCTCCTGGTTGAATGTGCCTTCGGTTTTGAGGGTAGTTGCTTGCCTCTGAGAATACACATAAGAAATGGCGGAAGACAACCATCTGGATAAGGTCACTTTTGACACTGGGAGACCTTTCCTGTTTTCTGCATAGGAGACAAATAATTGATCTGATTTCCTGAATTGTTTAGTTCTATGCAAATAATATCTGAGCTGACGATGGACATCCAAAAAATGAAGTTTTTGTTCAGCTCTGTCAGAATAATTTGGGAAAAAAACTGGTAAATCGATGGATTGATTAATATTAGTTTGAGAAACAACTTTGGGCAGAAAGGATGGATTTGTTCTCAAGGATACCCTGTCCTTGTGAAAAACCAAGTAAGGGGAATGGATGCAGAGAGCTTGAATTTCAGATACCCTCCTTGCTGAAGTGACAGCCAGTAAGAATATTGTTTTCCAGGTCAGTAACTTTAAGGAACATGAAGCAGACGGTTCGAAGGGGGGTAAAATCATGGATGCTAACATCAAATTTAGATCCCATTGTGGAGGAGGATGTTTTATTGGAGGCTTTAGTAGAAAAACTCCTCTCAGAAAGGCTTTGCATAGTCTATGCGACATAATGTTACGATCCTGCAAGCCAACATGATATTTGGAAATCGCCGCCAGTTGAACTTTAACTGTTGATGAAGAAGATCCTGACTGAAAAACTTCAGCCAGAAAATCTAACACAGAATGCACAGGTGCAGTAAAAGGATCAATGTGCCTGGAGTTTGCCCATAGGGAAAAACGTCGCCACTTGCTAGCATAAACCGTTCTGGTGGACGACTTCAAGGAATCTATTAAGATATCTCTGACAGGATCAGAGATCATAGGAAGCCTGGCTAGGGAAGGAAGTGGAGCAACCAAGCAGTGAGGTTGAGAGAACGAATGGCCCGGTGCTGTTGACCCGATTGGTGGATCAGAAGATCCGGAACTGGGTCCAGATGCCAAGGCTGCACCAGGAGGTGACGATGTAGGGTCGGAAACCAAATTTGTCGTGGCCAGTAAGGGGCAATGAGAAACAACTTGGCTCTCAAAACGGTAGCTTTCTGAATGACCTGTGGAATTAAGGGGAAAGGAGGAAAAGCGTACAGAAGTCCCCGGGGCCAATCCTGGGTTAGAGAGTCTCTCAGGGGTTGGCCTGGTAGGGGAAAGAGGGTGAAGTCGTCCGGGCAATTGTTGTTTTGGGGTGTAGCAAAACGGTCGCAACAAGGGGTGCCCCACTTCAGAAATATCTTGTCCACTACCGATTGATTGAGAGACCACTCATGAGGCATGAGAATGGCTCTGCTCAGTCTGTCCGCTAAGAGGTTGGACCTGCCGGGGATGTGCGTTGCTATCAGAAACCGATGAGAGGAGATTGCCCATTGCCAAAGTCTGAGAGCTTCTCGACACAAAGGATAGGACCTGGTCCCGCCCTGCTTGTTGATGTACCAGACTACAGACATGTTGTCCGTTTGAACTGCAATAGTCCCAGAGGGAAGAAAGTCGTTGAGGGCTTGCAACGTTAAAAGCACCGCTCTCATCTCCAGGACATTTATGTGCAGATGGTATTCTGTGGGTTGCCAAGTCCCGTGGACCATCCTGCCCTGATAATGCCCCCACCCGATCAGAGAGGCATCCGTAGTGACTGTGGCAACCGGAGAAGGGGGAACAAATGGTTGGCCCTGATGAAGTAGAGGGAAGATATCCACCAGGTTAGATGAGTCCTGCACGATTGTGTAACCAAGATTTCGTGCCTCATGGGAAGGTTCTGGAACGACCACTGAGTGAATAACATCCACTGTAGTAGACGATGTGGAAGCGAGCTAATGGTAGAAGTACAATGGCTGCAGCCATAAGACCTAGAACCTTCAGAACCAATCTGGCTTTGACTTTGCTGCTCAGCAATAAGATCCGAACGTATTTTTGGATGTCCAGAATTCTCTGATCTGTTAGTCTGGCTAACATACTGACGGTGTTTAGTTCTGTGCCTATAAAGGTGATAGATTGGCAAGGCAGCAGAGAAGATTTTTCGAAATTCACCGATATTCCCAACTTTTTGCAAAGCTGCAGAGTGTAGTCTCTGCTCTGAAGAAGCTGATGCTTGGTGGTGGCGGAGAGGAGCCAGTCGTCTAAATAAGGAAACACCTGGGATCCCTGACGTCTCAGATGAGCCGTAACCACTGCCATGCATTTGGTAAACACTCTGGGGGCTGAAGCGAGGCCAAAGGGCAGGGCTCTGAATTGATAATGACTGGTCCCTAGCCGAAAGCGGAGAAATCTCCTGGAGCGTCTGTGTATCTTTATGTGATAGTACGCGTCCTGCAGGTCTATCGAGCACATCCAGTTGTCCTTGCCCAGAAAGGGCAGAATGGACTGAAGCGTGACCATCCGGAATCTTGCCTTCTTGACAAATCTGTTTAGATTGTTCAGGTCTAAAATAGGTCTCCAATCTCCCGTCCTTTTGGGGACCAAAAAGAATCTTGAGTAGACGCCGGATCCTACTTGGTCTGCTGGAACAGTCTGGATGGCTCTCTTTTCTAGGAGCTTTGAAACCTCCTGTTTTGCCAAATCCCTTTGACCGGGTGAGATGTCTGGAAGGGATTGGTGAGGTACGGATACCTTCAAGGGGATTTTGTAACCCTCGGATATGATCGACTGTACCCACATGTCTTGTGAGAGGGAACGCCAGGCTACTGGGTACAGCGATATCCTTCCCCCGACTGCCTCCAAGGGTGGACAGTCGGGCAACACCTCAGGGATGCTGAAAGGGCTTGTCAGGAAGAGGCTCCCTGTTACCCTGATTCTGGGGACCCCCCCTGCCTCTAGGGCGGCATCTATTATTGTTACCCCCTCTGCCTCTGGGGGTAAACTGACCACGTGTGTCCGGCGCTGCTCCTTGGGCTTTACGGAACCACATCTTTCCTCCTTTCTGACCCTTGGGATAGGGTCTAGACGGGGTGGAAAAATGGACTCCTGTGGCAGAAAGAGTTTTGCCATCTTGCCCACACCTGGTCAAGGTTTCCTTCACCTGAGGTCAGAACAAAGCTGAACCATCAAAGGGGGTATTGGTGAAGGACGCCTTAAAGGGGTCCGCGAAATTACAAAGCCGCATCCAGGCCTGACGTCTAAGAGCCACTCCTGTGCCTGCGGCTCTGCTCGCTCCATCGGCTGCATAGGATATGAGCTGCATGGAGGAGTTGGTTAAAGAATTTAGGATTGCTAGCTGTGAGGCAATCTTGTCTTGAGCCCCAGCAGCTGAAGGATCCTGAACCACTTCACCTAGTTCCTTGAGAATATCTCTTTGAAGTCTGGTGAAATGACAAAGGTAGTTCAGCGAGCATAGCAAAGGTCGCTGAAGAAAACATCCGCTTGCCATACCTATCCATGGTCCTAGAATCTTTGTTAGGAGGATGGACAGGCACGGAAGGATCCGCAAGTTCCTTCTTGGTGGCCGCCGCCACCATAGCATCCACAGAGACGCCTTAGAAAGAAACTGCTTGTCTGAAGGGGCCGTAATAAATTTGGATGGCCTCCTGGGGACAGGTTCCACAGAATCTGTTGCCCACGCCTTCGAGCCACTACCTGCATGAGTGGGTCGAAAGGCGGAGACACCCAGGAGGTGGAGGGTCGGGATCCAAAAGCCTCCAGGTATACCGACTCATCCTCGGAGGGGTCAATGGAGGGCCAGTTCCCCCTCTGTTTGAGGAGTTCAAGGATGTCTGAAAAGGAGACATCCTCAGAGGGGGACCGAGGGGAACCCTCCGACTCATCTAAGTCGGTATCAGATGTTGTAGACTCAGGGGAGTCTGTGTGTTTCCTCTTACACGTCCTCTTCCGAGGGGGTTCCCCTGCGGGATCAGGAGAAACCTCGGAAGAGGAAGAAATTCCCAATGGGGAAACCTGGGGCGATGGATCCCTGGGCCTGAGAGCAAGAGGCTGGCAAGAGACATCAACAGGCACCGAAGAGGGAGGAGCTAAAGGGATGGACCGTTGACCTGGCTCAGGTGCCAGGACACTCCTCATTACCTCAAAGGCTCCCCTCCCAGGGAGACCAGAATACTCCCATTCCGAAGACACAGGAATTCCCGGTTCCACTGAGACAGAAGACTCCGAGGCCGATATCGGTGCCGAGCTTACCAAAGCCGAAGCCCCGAGAGGGAGAGCGGGGTCAGACAAGGGTCCGATGCCACTAGCCCCCTCGGAGCTGACAAGGGAAACTCGACGACCGGATCCCTCCAAGGAAGGTCTCATGGAGGAGATCGGAGCCGAAGACGACGGAGCCGAAAGGGGATGTATCGGTTCCGGCGCCGACACGGTCGCTGTCCCGAGAAGCTCCGGCTCCGAACTCTGGAGGAGAGTCGGAGGAGGAAGTTCAAGGGGAAGAGCAATAGCCGAAGTCTGCTGAGACGGGCTATGGAGCATTTGGGCTAGTGCCTGTGACTTCAACAGCCTGCTTACCACCCTCTCTAAATCATGGTCAGACAGCCTGGAAGATCTCGAAGATCGGCTCCGATGACTCCGTTCCGACAAAAGAGGAGACCTCGGAGCCGAGTGAATCGACTCCAAAGAAGGGGACCGAGATCTCTTCTTGGACGACGCCATCGGAGCCGACGTCCTCTGGGTTCCAGATGGAGCCGAAGACTTTTCGGCTCCGATACTGGATAACACGTCGGCACCAGCCGGAGCCGACAAGGCAACTGTAGACTGAGTGTCGGAGCCGGTAGGAACCGACACTACCACATCAGAGGAAGAAAGATCGGCTCCAGCCGGAGCCGATCTCGACTCCGAAGGAGTCGGAGCCACCGGGGAAGGCTTAACCACTGTAGCCTGAACCTTAGGTGGCTTGGAAGGTTTACCCGACCCAGTCTTAGTGGGTGAACCTTCTGGCTTTAATAAGCCACGGAGGATTAACTTGTTCCTCCTCTCCTGCAGGACTCTCTGGCTAAAAGAATGACATATGGCACAGGAGTCCTGCAGGTGTAAAGGCCCCAGGCAGAAAACACAAGAAGTGTGACAGTCTGTCAGAGACATCTTCTGACAGCACGAGTCACACTTCTTGAAGCCTGAGACCTTTCCTTCCCTAGACATAGTCTAAGAAAAACACACACACACAATAAAACAGTCACACTATTAATCCCAAAAACACACACACAGATAGGGATTAAGAACAGGGAGGCTTAGGCCTAACTGAAATCTTTTTTTTTAACTTTACAACTTAAAGTTTAAATTTCAACTAAAGGGGAAAAGGGTGGGCTGTAGAAAGACTACACACTATCTAAACTAAGAAGAAGGGAGAGTAAAACCCTAGAAAACTGTTTGAAAAGTCAAACTCACCTGAGCTGGCAAAAAAGAGACCTCTTCGCAAAGCGGCAAACGAGATCTGAGGTAGTCTCGCCTTGCATCATGGGATATAGGGTTGCCTCGAGCTGGTAAAAGGAGTTCTCAAGCTAAGCAAGTGCCGAGTCGGAGCCGAGGATCGGCTCCGAACCCATCCAGCAAGAATGAAGGCGAGATTGACAACTTAACCGACAATTTCAGGAGTCGGCCAACTGGCACTTGCGAACTGCTTCTGCTTCGGGCACCGCGCGGCAAGAAAGACTGATGTAATGGCATCGGCTGCATGTTTTATACCCCTGACTACCTGATGTCATGGAAGAAGAGACAGCATCCGACACAGGAATCCAAGACTCTGGTATTCAGGCCGGCTGAGGGCTACCTACAGGAAGATAACCCAAATGTGACGACTGCAACAGTGAAACACAAAGAACATCTGGTAGCTTGACAGTTTGATTAATCATAGGAGGTTACTAGACTAGTGGCACTGAGGCCCTTATAAGCCTAGCCAAAATTTAGCCCATGTTTAGAAAAGTTAGCAACCGATGCCCCTGTCCAGCAGGGACACGGGTGGAATCCAAGAGTATAGTTTGTTTCCCATCCAGTTATCCAGGTTGCGCTTAAAAAGGGGTAAAGAGGTGCTCTGCTTGACATGCAGAGGGAGTCTATTCCATAGATGGGAAAGTCTCTGGGACACAAATCTGTCCCACCATGTCCTGTTGATGTCACATACCAGGTGGAGGCTGTCCATGCCAGTTACGAGTGGAGCTTGAATTGCTGCTATACAGCAGTCCCATCAAGATGGGGTCTGTGATCACCTTGTATGCCAGACACAGGTTACCTCTGAGTAGTCTGTATGAAACAGAGTAGAGGGATAGGGCTTTTAGCCTGTGTATGGCAGTTGTTTGAGGCCCTGGATTCTCTTGGTGAAGAACCTCTGTGGTCTCTCCAGCTGCTACATGCGCTTTGCAAGGTACATGCTGAAAGGTGCATTGTACTCAATAATGGGCTTCATAAGTCAAGAATACAGGGATGTTATGACCTCCTTGTCCCTGGATGAGATACCCTTACTTATGAGGTGGGTCATGTATAAGGCTTTCTGTACAATGGAAGCAACATGGTGGTCAAAAGTCAGGTTGCTGTCAACCTGGGCGCCCAAATCCCTCACAACTGATGGCGTGCTTAGGATGTTATTAATGTGATGATTTGTGGGAACGTCACTGTCTCCAAAGGGGATGATGATGCATTTTTTTGATATTCAGCTTAAGACCATGTTGCTGACACCGGTCATTTGTCTGAGTGAGACCCTCTTGGAGGATGCCCACATCACTAGGGTAAACGATGACAGCACCCAGCTTGCAGTCATCTGCAAACTTGGGCAGCCATAGCCCACTGGTTTTGGCCTGCATCTCAGAAAAGTATATCCCAAATAACAGAGGCCCCAAGACTGAACCCTGGGGTACACCACTTGTCACAGGTCTACTGGTTGAGGTGGCTTCCCCTATTTTGACTAGGTGGGTTCCATCAGTGAGCCAGTTTGCTACCCATCTTGTAACATATGGATTGATGCCGAACAGAGAATTTATCTATTCTGCCCCAGTGGGGAATAATGTCAAAGGCTTTGGCCAGGTCAAGGTAGGTGGTATGCACAGTCTTCCCCTCATCCATGGCTTTGGTGAATGTCTCAAATAAGTCAATCAAATTTAGAAGACATGACCTCCCCTTCACAAAGCCAAACTGTGTGGGATCAAGTGTTTGGAGGTTGCCAATGTCCTCGTTAATGAGGTCCATGATAATCCATTCCATGGCCTTGCAGATCAGTCTAGTTAGGCTGATGGGTCTATATTTCATGGATTGGTGGATGCTCTACCTTTGAGTAAAGGGATGACAAGTAGCTGTTCTCCACTCAGCTGGGATGAAACCGGTACTCAGGCTTTAGTTGAATAGGGAGCCTAATGGTGCTGCAAGTTCCTGCCCAAGTTCACATAGGATGCAGCCTGGGATGTTATCAGGTCCCTTATTTATTTATTTTTGCAGTTGAGAGAACAATGATGACCTGTGTGAAGGGGGCAAGTACTGGGAGAAAAGCTCCAAAACAAGCAGATATACATTCAACAGTTTACAATTTACAATCTAGTTAGAGAGTTATTGGTACTGTTTAGGCAGGAAAGAGTGGTGAAGTTTACACTGAATCTGTCTGCCAGCAAGTTTGCTATATGTATGGCATTTGTATATGTGGTGTCCTTGGCCATCAGTTCAGAACAGATCTGGGTGCTTCCTTTGAGGTTGTGGACATATGTGAAGAAGGCCTTATGATTGTCTCCAGTGGATGTGGCCAATTGGACTCAAGTTTGCTTTGGAGGATTTCACTAGTGGTCTTATTTGCTTGTTCAGGCTAAGGAGACTGCTTCCAATTGGGCACCTGCTCCTTCTTGGTCTAGGACAGCAATTTTTTCCTTTTGTTATAGAGTTTATTTATTGCAGATGTCCACTAGACAGGTTTACTCTTCCTTGCAAAGGAGGATTTAGTCCTGTGGGGTTATTCCAGACTCCATACATCTATATAAATGCTTGCATAGTGCTTTGGTGTAGTTTTGGATATTGGAGCCAGTTCCTACAGAGGGGAAGGGACTGTGAAGCTGTTTACACCATCTCTCAGGAGGCTGTAATCAGCTTTGGAGAAGTGTTTTTATGTCTGATCCTAGCTAGAGGGGGGGTTGGGGGAGATGGTGACTTTGAAAGTGACCACTTTGTGGTCGGATCTTACCAGGGAGGATGATACTATAGGGACGCTGCAGTGGTTACTCATGTTGGGTAATACCAAGTCCATGATATTTTCATCTCTTGTGGCGGTATCGACTAGCTATTCCAAGGCATTTGCATTGACAAAAATTGAGGAATCTCTGGGCATTTGTGTTCTGGCTTGAGTAGTTCTTCCAATATATCTTTGGAAAGTTAAAGTCACCCAGGATCAGGGTAAAGGGTAGAATCTTGATAGATTCAAACATGTCCAAATAGGAGGATTGGGCATATTGAGCCAGATTTGGGGGCAGGTAGCTAGCTATAATTTGAATAGGGGGGCTTGTCAATGGTTAACTACACCTGGAGTGTCTCCTGTGTGTCATACTGTTTGACCAGCCTGGAGGTGTATATGTCCTTAATGTATACTGAAAACGCCACTTCCTTTGGCTGTACTGCCCACAGTTTGGAGGTCTGAATGTTTGACAGGATGAGTAACCAGGTAAGGCTGGGGTGCTCTCCGCAGCTTTAAACCAGGTTTCTGTGACTGCACAGATGTCAGCATTTTCCAGGATTAAGAATGCTTGCAATGAGTGCAGTTTCACATTTAGACTCCTCTTGTTTAGCAGCATGACCTTTATTTATTTATTGACATTTGTTAACTGGGTTGGTCCAGCTGGGCCAGAAGCCCGTTTACAGTGGAGACCCGAGGAGAAAAGCTTCAGTTACCCCCCCCCAAAAAAAAAAAAAAAAAAATTAAGGATTACATAGGTAACAAAATAGAAAGTAGCAAAACCAAGTGACATTCCCAAAACATATTAGTACTAATTTGATTGTAATCAAACATTTAGATTGCCCTATGAAAAAAAATCACAATGAAATAAACAGATGAACTACTTTTGATATATGTACAAACAAGTTATATACAAGTGATCAGGTTTATTGCCTAGGCTTCCTAGGAAGGTATATTTGCTTACAGGAGCTCAGAGTGAAGCACCACCATTGGATAAAGGGGAAATTAGGTAGGTTTTAAGCAGGGACAAGACTTGGTATTGAGAAGGTAAAGTTTGATTTCCTTTTTAAAGTGTGCAGGGCGTAAGATGGAGCGTATGTGTAGAGGAAGTTTGTTCCAAGTGTGGGCTATTGAGCAGCTGTATAGTAGTTTGCCTATGTTCTTCTTTGGATGATCTACATTCAGAAGTTGCTTGTTAGAGGTGCGGAGGGTTCTAGAAGGGGTGTAGGTAGATAAAAAGTAGTGAGAGCTGGACAGGATGAAGGTCTGTATAGAATGGAGTGTATAACTTGAAAATGAGAAAGTATCAGTAGTTGAGGGAATTTGAGCCACTGTAATGAGTTCAGGGCCAGGCAGTGATGGGAGTTGTAGGGGATGTTAGTAATGAATCTTGCAATTTTGTGGTAAGTTTGTTGCAGTTTGTTCAAGGTAGTAGCTTGTATATTGGTTAGTACTGGGGCTGCGTAGAGAAGTGTGGGCAGGAGGAAGGACTGTGCTAAGGAGAGTCTAGCATTTGGAGTAAGAAATCTTTTGCTGCGATAAAGCAGGCCAGGTTTCTGGTGTTTTTTTATTCCTTGCAGTAAGTGCAAGTTAAATTTGAGTTTGTCATCAATAATGACACCTAACAGTTTTGTATGTGGTTCAGGTTTTATGATAGTGTTGCTGGAGGATGTTACAGTAAATGTGGATTTATGGTTTGAAAGTGAGGGGAAGAAACAGCAAGAGCTTGGTCTTCTTGGGATTAAGGATAAGATGATTGCCAGATAACCATTCCTCTGTGGACAGAAAGGAGTTTTAAGTAAGGGTGTGAAGGTCTGTAATACTACTGGAGATGGAGATGAGTGTAGCGTCATCTGCATATTGTATAAGAGAGGATTGTCTGCAAGAGGTGAAGAGTTCACTTGTAAAGATGTTGAATAGAAGGGGACCCAAGATTGAGCCTTGTGAAACACCTGTTGGAACAGACATATAGGAAAAGCAGGAGGAGAGCCATTTGACAGATTGCTGCCTACCAGAGAGATAGCTGGAGAACCAGGCAAGGGAGGTAGAAGATAGGTTGAGGTTAGATAGTTTAGTAAGGAGGACAGAGTGATAGACTGTATCTAAACTGTTGCAAAGGTCATTGTTTTGTTGAAATTTTATGTTGGTAGTTTTAACCTCATTACTTTTCCTAAAAGAGGCACTATGGGAGAGGCAAGAGCCATGTTGGTAGTTTTAACCTCATTACTTTTCCTAAAAGACGCACAATGGGAGAGGCAAGAGCCTTTGCCAGAAGCCTGAAGCTCAGATGAGACAGATGCAGGCCATCTCTGGCAAAGCATCGTGGTCTGTCGATCACATCTTCCCAGGCTGTCAGGTACTGGAACCCCCTGGAATGACACCAGAAACTAAGCCAACTGTTAGTCAATCATTTTCAGTTTGTATTGAGGCATCATTCTGGGTGACGGCAGAATGCTGCTTAAGGCTTGGGACATACACGCCTGGGACGCATAATCAGCAAGCTCAATCATGTCTCTCTTAATATCCCTGTTTGCCAACTTCATTGGCAAAACCTGGAATTCGTTGCCAAACTATATAACCCTACAATCCTCCAAAAGTCTCTTAAAAAAAAAACTCAAACAGTATCTCAAAGTGAATTGGCTATGCCCATGTACCAACCCTGATTAAGTTATAAACTAAAAGCATATTCTGCAATTATCATAACTTGTAACTACATCACCAAGCTCTGCTTCCAATCTGATGTATCTTACTTTTAATTGTCTGTCCATGACAATTGTGAGTCCCTACTAGGGAACACTACTAACCCATTGTATATAATCACTTTGTTTTTATAATTGTTTGCTAACTTCTGTGTAATCTATGTAAGTTTGTCTTTGTGGAGCTTTTCTCCTCGGGCCTCCGCTGAAAATGGACATGTATCCAGTCGGACTATCCCAGTAAACAAATGTAAAATAAATAAATAATAAATAAATGTAGTCCAGAGAGGTACGTCTCAAGTCATCCACACACAAGGACTATGACAGAGTCATAACAATACCTGTTGAGAGACATGAGTGCGTGCGTGATACCGCTAGTACCCGACAGAAACTAACCATGACTTCCTCCTTATCTAGCAATGTGAGCAGCACATTTGTGTCTCTCACAATGGAGTCCCCTATGACTAATATGTTGGGTTTATGGTGAATCCTTAGTGGCTGTGAGACACAGGTGTGTGGACTATGCATGGTATCTAGTGTAGAGGGCTGTGGAGATTGCATCTGCTTTTGCCTCAGATGTCTCCTTTGTTTGGGTATGTTTATGTGGAGGATCTCAGCATATGTGGGTGTGTGTTGTGTAGGTGTGGATGGTGTTTGAGGTGTAATGATTGTGCTTTTAGATTCTGACACTACCTTAGGAAGAAAGGAAGGGCTGGTTCTCTAGGAAACTTTATCTTTATGAAAAATCAAATGAGGGGGCTTAGAAGACACAGCCTGTAACTCACAAACCCTTCTGGCAGAGGTTACTGCTACTAAAGAGACAGTTTTTCAAAGTTAAATATTTCATTTCTGTCTTAGCTGAAGGCTCAAATGCTAACTGGGTTAGAACTTGCAAAACTACATTTAAATCCAAAGAGGGAGTAGGATCTTTAATAGGAGGTCTAAGGAAAAAAGATCCTCTTACACAAGCTCTACAAAGATTGGAAGATACGAGAGATGAATTATTGGAGATGACAGCCAAATGCATGTTAACTGTAGAAGATTTAGCTCCTTTTTTGAAAACTGATGTAGAAATTCCAGAACCCAGCCACTACAGGCTGCACAAGCCAGTGTATTTCTTTGTGCCAGTCCCAAGCCCAGATAAATGGAGAGGGTTACGCCAAGAAGGGCATCTGGTGTAAAAATTTTGACAGATCAACTATGCAGACAACAATACAGACTTCCATACCAGATTGGTTTTGGCCCATGTTAACCACCACCACCTGGTGGAAATTCGGCTATTGTTGGCTGAAGGAGAAGAATAGGGGGAAGGCATGCCCGGAGGCAGGAGAAGAGCAAAAAGGTTAGGAATGTGGGAATGAGGGTAGGAACTTTGAATGTTGGCAGTATGACTGGTGAAGGGAGAGAGCTAGCTGATATGACAGAGAAGGAAGGTTGACATATTGTGGGTGCAAAAGACCAGATGGAAGGGTAGTAAGGCCACATGCATTACAGGCGGGTTCAAACTGTTCTACCGTGGTGTGGATGGGAGGAGATTTGGGGTGGGGGTTACCCTGAAGGAACAGTATGTCAAAAGTGTTTTGGAGGTGAAAAAGAGTGTTGGACAAAGTGATGTTTACAAGGCTGGAAATTGATGGCATGATGATTTCTGGATAGGCTTATAACTGCCTTCGGGCAGACAGCCTAGTACCTACCTATGAATGTTGTTCGTGCATATACTCCACAAGTTGGGTGTGTGATGGATGAGAAAAAGAAAAATGTTGGAGAGAGTTGGATGAAGTGGTGGAGATTGTCCCCAGGGGTGAGACAGTGGTGACTGGAGTGCATTTCAAATGGCATATTGGTGAAGGGAACAGAGGGGATGGGGAGGTCATGGGTAGGTATGGTGTTAAGGACAAAAATGCAGAAAGTCAGACAGTAGTGAATTTTGTGAAAAGTATGGATATGGCTGTGGTGAATATGTATTTTAAGAGGGAGGAGCATAGGGTGAAATACAAGAGTGGAAGATGATGCACACAGGTGGATTATATCCTGCATGGGAGGGCCAGTCTGAAGGAGATTGGAGACTGTAAAGTGGTGATAGGGGAAAGCATAGTTAGGCAGCACAGGATGGTGGTCTGTAGGATGACACAGGCAATCAAGAAGAAGAGGAGAAGAGTGAGGATAGTGCCAAGTTGAAAAAGGATAATGTAAAGTGGAGTTCAGGAAAGAGTTAAGACAGGCACTGGGTGGAATGAAAAGTTACCAGACAGCTGGGCAGCCACAGCAGAGGTGGTAAAGGGAGATAACCTAGAAAGGTGCCTTGCGTGACATCTGGACAGAGGAAGGCAGACAAGGAGACCTAGATGTGGAATGAGGAAGTACAGGAGAGTATACAGTTGGCAAAGAGGAAGTCGGATTGTCAGAGAGATAAAGAAAGTAGACAGGAGTACAAGGATATGAGGCATATGGTGAAAATAGAGGTGACGAATGCTAAGGATAAGGCATATGGCGAGTTATACAAAAGGCTGGACACTAAGGAGGGAGAAAAGGACCTGAACCAATTGGCTAGATAAAGGGACTGCACTGGGAAAGATGTGCAGCAGTTTAGAGTAATAAAGAATAACAAGGGAAATGCACTCAAAAGTGAGAAGAGTGGGTTCAGCACATGGAAAGAGTACTTTGAGGGGCTGATGAATGAAGAGAGAGAAGGATGGATGATGGGATACTGATGGGATAGTGAATCAGGAAGTATAATGGATTAGCAAGGAGGAAGTAAGGACACCTATGAAGAGAATGAAGAATGGAAAGGCTGTTGGTCCAGATGACATACCTGTGGAAGCACGGAGGTGTTTAAGAGAGATGGCAGTGGGGTTTTTAACCAGACTGTTTAACGAAATCTTGGAAGGTGAGAGGATGCCTGAGGAGTGAAGTGCATTGGTACCGATTTTTAGGAATAAGGGTGATGTGTAGAACTGTAGTAACTACAGAGGGATAAAACTGATCAGCCACAGGATGGAGTTATGGGAAAGAGTAGTGGAAGCTCATTAAGACGGGAGGTGATGATTAGTGAGTAGCAGTATGGTTACATGCCAGGGAAGAGCACTACAGATGCGATGTTTGCTTGGAGGATGTTGATGGAGAAGTATAGAGATGGTCAGAAGTTGCATTGCGTCTTTGTGGACTTGGAGAAAGCATAGATAAGACAGGAGTCCCAGTGGACTATGATGTTTGCAGAAGACATTGTGATTTTTAGTGAGAGTCGGGAACAGGTTGAGGAGACCCTGGAGAAGAGGAGATATGCTCTAGAGAGGAGAGGAATGAAGGTCAGAAGGACTAAGACAAAATATATTTATATGAATAAGAGGGAGGACAGAGGAATGGGGGGATGCAGGGAGCAGAGCTGGCGAGTTTGGATGAGTTTAAATACTTGGGATGAACAGTTCAGAGTAATGGTGAGTGTGAAAGAGGTGAAGAAGCAAGTGCAGGCAGGGTGGAGAAGAGTGTCAGGAGTGATTTGTGATAGACTGGTACAAGAGTGAAAGGGAAAGTCTAAAAAGACGGTAGTGAAACCAGCTATGTTGTATGTTTTGGAGACGGCACTAACAAAAAGACAGGAGTCAGAGCTGGAGGTGGCAGAGTTAAAGATGTTAATACTTGCTCTGGATGTGATGAGGATGGACAGGATTAGAAATAAGTATATTAGAGAGTCAGCTAAAGATGGATGGTTTGGAGACAATGCCAGAGGTGCAAGACTGGGTTGGTTTGGACATGTGCTGAGGAAGGATGCTGGGTATATTGGGAGAAAGATGATAAGGATGGAGCTGCCAGGTAAGAGGAAAATAAGAAGGTCTAAAATAAGGTTTACTGATATGGTGAGAGAGGACATACAAGTCATTGGTGTGACAGAGCAGGATGCAGGGGACAGAAATGCATGGAAACAGATAATCCGCTCTGGCAACCCCAAATGGGCGAAGCAGAAAGAAAGAAAAAAGATGTTAGAAATTCCAGAATTTTCAAGATAGGAGCAGAGAAGGGGTCTAATAATTTTTGTTGTTCCCAAAATACGAATCTTTTTCATTTGCTTTTGTAATGTTTTCTGGTGTAAGCTTTGTGGGATGATAAAAATATGTCCATCCTGAGGGAGAGCCTAGGCTGTCCTAGCAATCAATGGAAGTGGAGAAACCATGCAGTCAACTTTAGGCCCAGAATATCTGGATGAATCGAGTCTGTTGGGTGAGACAGAAGATCTGGAATCAGATCCAAGACCCAGGGGAGATGATGATGAGACTAAAGAAAAGAACACAAAATCTGTCAAGAACAGTAAGGGTGCTCTTTAATCAAGGTGCTTTCTGAAGAAACTTGGGGGTTTAGGGGTATGGAGGATAAGTGTAAAGGACACAGGCAGGCCAATTCTGAAGTACAGCATCTCTAGGTGACTCCCCCGATGGGGGAATGATAGCAAAGAAAAAGAAGTTATGTAGTCACCATAATGTTCCATCTGAGTAGGTAACTTCATTTGTCAGCACCCTGTGGGTATCGGATCCGATTCGGATCCAAGCCGGCAGCTTTCCTAGCCAAAGATCCAAGCTCCAAGCTCCTCCCCCTACCCATAATGCCCTGCCACCTCCCTCTAACCCTCAGATCGAGTTTGCCATAGTATCATAGAACATTACTACAACACAAAGAAAAACTACTTGACATCACCTGATGTCATCTGGAAAGTGACAAATCATGATCCTTCAAGAACTAACTAAAGATCCGGGAGATGGAGAGAGGGTTGGTTGCTGACAAATGAAGTTACCTACTCAGATGGAACATTATGGTGAGTACATACTTCTTTATCTGAAGTAGTTACCTTCATTTGATCAGCAACCTGTGGGACAGAGTCCCCAGCTACCAACAACTTGGGAGGTCCTCATAAAAGAATATTCCGGAGCACTGCAGAGCCAAAAGATGCGCATCCCCTGGATATTAGATCCAGTTTATAATGTGTAATAAAAGTATTAAAGGAAGCCCAAGTAGCTGCTGAACAAATGTCATCCAAAGAAACCCTCGACCAGAAAGCAGCAGAAGT
Organism: Protopterus annectens; assembly: GCF_019279795.1. NCBI lineage: Eukaryota > Metazoa > Chordata > Ceratodontiformes > Protopteridae > Protopterus > Protopterus annectens. The sequence continues at coordinate 1,799,400,065 of NC_056729.1, read as the reverse complement.
AGCCACAGAAGGGGTAGAGTGAGCTCGAACCCTCAAGGGTTCAGGTCGACCAGAGCTTCTGTATGCGAGAAGGATGCATTGGGAGATCCATCTAGCTAAGGTTACTTTAGTCACTGGCTTACCCAGACAGGACTTAGCAAGTGAGACAAACAGTTGATCTGATTTTCGAAATTCAGCTGTTCTGTTTAAGTAAAATCGCAACTGTCTATGTACATCCAGACAATGAAGTCTATACTCTCCTTAGTTCTGATAATTAGGAAAGAAGACAGGTAGATTGATGGACTTGTTGATGTTGACTTCTGAAACCACTTTAGGCAGAAAGGAGGGATTAGTCCTGAAGGAAAAGTACAGTTTTGTACCTACCATAAATGTAGATGTCCGATAGACATGCAACTGCAGTCATAACATGTGGGTTGTCCTGCCTCAGGCAGCCCTCGGTCGGCCTGATTCCAAAGTCTGGGTCCGACGTCGGCTGATGTCGCATTTCCCTCCGACGTCAGAGAGGCTGGAGTATATAAGCATCAGCCAACGCCATTTTCTTCAGTGTTTCTTGCCCCAGATGCCAGGTGCCCTCCAAGGAAGGCTGTAATCAAATTGGAAGACAAAAACAGGATTCCAAACAAATAAATGAGCAATAAAACAGATACACCATAATAGATATCCCCAGCTAAGAGTAACAGGGATAGGAGTGGACCCTAGGCATAGAGGGGTATGGAGGGAGGGAAAATCCGACTGCAATTGCATGTCTATCGGACATCTACATTTATGGTAGGTACAAAACTGTACTATGTCCTTCAAGAATGCAACTGCAGTCATAACATGTGGGTAGAATACCATAGCTTAGCTGGGGGAGGAGGAATGCTCTAGGAAAGAGATGGTGTGGCAATCAAACCCTGCAGGACTGCCGAAGCAAAGCCTGCTCTGGATCTGGAGTATAGAGGGAGATTGTAGTGTTTGGAGAATGTATGCACGGAGCCCCAAGTAGCACCTTCTAGAATGTCCTTGGTAGGCACCCCTCTTAAGAATGCTGTAGAGGTGGCTGTAGCTCTGGTGGAATGTGGTCTGACATTGGCTGGAACAGTCTTTCCATGAAAGGAATAACAGAATCTGATGCAATGTCCAATCCATTTAGAAATAGTCTGTTTTGAAATTGCTTTTCCTTGGACTGCAGGGGCGTAAGCTACAAAAAGTTGTTCAGACTTCCTACTGGCCTTGGTTCTGTCCAGGTAGTATCGAAGTTGTCTGCGAATGTCCAAGGTATGCAACAGTCTTTCCCCCCTTATTCTCAGGATTGGGGAAGAAAGCAGGCAGATGAATGGCTTGATTTAAAGAAACCCTAGATACCACCTTTGGCATAAAAGTAGGGTTGGTCCTTAATGAAACCCTGTCTCTATGAAAAAAGTACAGTTTTGTACCTACCATAAATGTAGATGTTCGAAGATCCACATTGCTACAGTCCTTACACTTGGGTAGTCCGCTGTCCTCGGTCGGCCCGAATATCAAAGTATAAGGCTGACGTCGGTCAAGGCGCATTAGACTGACATCAGGACGTCAGGGTACAAATGCGCATGACCGACGTCATATCCTCAGTATTTTCTCACCCCAGATGTCAGAAGACCCTAAAAGAAAGGTCAAAACCAAAAGACAGCAAACCACCAAGCAACCACCCTGCACTAATAATATGTACAATATATACAATAAATACAATATTTACAACCCACCCCACACAACCGCATCTAAATACAGAGGGGAAGGAGGGAGGGTAAATTGGACTGCAGCAATGTGGATCTTCGAACATCTACATTTATGGTAGGTACAAAACTGTACTATGTTCTTCATCTCACATTGCTGCAGTCCTTACACTTGGGTAGAATCCCAAAGCAGAGGTAAGGGAGGATGGCAAAACTATAAAGCAGCAGGAGCTGCCAAAATGCCCTGTAAAATAGCAGTGGCAAAGCCAGCCCTAGATTTAGAGTAAAGTGGAAGGTGATAATGCTTAGAGAAAGTATGCACTGAACTCCAAGTAGCTGCCTCCAAAATATCCTTAGTTGCCACCCCCCTTATAAAAGCTGTCGAAGTGGCAGTAGCCCTAGTGGAATGAGGCCTAATCCCAGCTGGAATCTCCTTACCATGATGGGAATAACAGAAAGCAATGCAAAACCCAATCCACTTAGAAATAGTTTGTTTTGACACAGGCTTGCCCTGAGAACTCAAAGCAAAAGAAACAAATAACTGCTGAGACTGCCTGAACCCTTTAGTCCTGCTCAAATAATAACGCAACTGCCTGTGTACATCTAAAGTGTGCAAAATCTTTTCCCTTTATTTTGGGGATTTGCATAAAAGTAGGCAAATGAATAGTTTGGTTTAAAGCCACACTAGAAACCACTTTAGGCATGAAGGAAGGATTAGTACTAAAGATACCCTATCCTTATGGAAAATTAAGAAGGCTCAACTGCCATAAGGGCCTGTAATTCAGAAACCCTTCTTGCAGAGGTAATGGCCAACAAAAAAGCAGTCTTCCATGATAAATATTTCAACTCAGCAGTAGCTGCAGGCTCAAAAGGTTGTAGAGTGAGTTTCTCCAACACAAAATTGAGGTCCCAAGCAGGAGTAGGAGCTCCACGTGGGGGTCTTATATTCTTTGCCCCTCTAAGAAATTGCTTGAACAAAGGATGAGAAAACAATGGTGGGTCACAGTCATAGTGAGCCGAAATTGCTGCAGCATGAACCTTAATAGAAGAGAAGGACAAACCTTTGTCCAGTAACCCAGTAAGATATTGAAGAGCCACACTTAAATTAGGCTCAGAAACATCAAATTCCTTTGCTGCACTCCAAAATAAAAATATCTTCCATTTATCTGCGTACACTTTCCTTGTACTAGGCCTTCTGGCTTCCAAAATAACATTCAAAACTTGCTGTGGAAGTTGAGACCCTTCAGAGTTCAAAACAGAATATGCCAGGCTGTTAGGTGAAGAGAGTGAAGTTTGACATTGAGTAAACGACTGTTCTCCTGAGACAGTAGGTGTGGAATCGAAGGCAAAGGCCATGGAGGTTCTCGTACCAGACTTCTCAGTAATGGGTACCAGTGCTGTCGAGGCCAATCTGGAGCTATTAAAATCATCTTTGGCTTGTCCTGTTTGACCTTTAGGAGTACCTTTGGGAGGAGAGGCAGAGGTGGAAAGGCATACACATGAAGATTGCTCCAATTGAAAGAAAGAGCATCCACTTTCCAGGCTGTGGGATGAAACCTTTTGTGCAAAACTTTGGCAGCTGGTAGTTTAGTGGAGAAGCGAACAGATCTATGTCTGGAGTTCCCCATGACACTGTCAATTTCTGAAATACATGAGGATCCAATTTCCACTCGTGGGGATCCATAATTCGTCTGCTCAACACATCTGCTAAGGAGTTCTGTGCTCGGCAGAAACCTTGCCTGAAGATTTAGCTGTAAACTTAGAGCAGTCTCCCACAAAATCATTGCTTGCCTGCATAGAGGATAAGAATGTGTTCCCCCTTGCTTGTTGATGTACCACATGACAGTTGTGTTGTCTGTTAGAATCAACACCTGCCCTGGAAGAAGTAAATCCTTGAAAGCTATTAATGCAAATTGGACTGCTAACATCTCCTTCAAGTTGATATGTAGATGTTGTAGTCTGGCAGGCCACGTGTCTTGTATCCACTTTCCATTTAGATGAGCTCCCAAGCTTTGTCTGAGGCATCTGTCGTTAGAATCTGACTCGCCTCTGGCGGGTCACAGAGAGTCCCTTGTTTAGGTGACATTCCTGAGCCCACCACAAAAATTCCTTTTGAATGCAAGGTATTATTCGAATGACAGTGTCCATATCCTGGCAGTGCTGCGTCCATACATTTTTGAGATACCATTGTAGCTTCCTCATATGCAGTTTGGCATTGGGAAGCACCAGAATACAAGATGCCATGAACCCCAAGGCTTGAAGGACTGTCCTTGCAGTCAGCCTGGACTGATGAGACAACTGATGGAAGTAAAGGGAAAGATTCTTTTGTTTGTCCGGGGTCAAAAATGCCATCTGGGATGCTGTATTCAGTCTTACACCCAGAAAGCACATGTCCTGAGAGGGTACTAGACTGGACTTTATTTCGTTCACAGAATACCCCAGGCATCTTAGCACTGCTATCACATATTGCAAATGATGAAGAAGTTCGTCCCTTCCTTGAGCCAGAATCAGGCAATCGTCCAAATAAGGATAAATCTGTATTCCTTTTAGCCTGAAGAAAGCTATCACTGGAGCCAGAACTTTCGTGAACACTCTGGGCAGTAGATAAGCCAAAGGGCAATGCAGAGAACTGATAATGTGAAGTCCCAGCCAAAACGCAGATACTTCCTGCAAATGGGCCTGATAGGAACATGAAGGTAAGCTTCCTTGAGATCCAGAGTCACCATCCAGTGATCTTTGCCCAGCAGAGGTAAAAGCTGTTGTAACGTCAACATTTTGAACTTGGGAATGTCCAGATAAGTGTTGAGGATAGATAAATCCAAAATTGGTCTCCACGTGTTCCCCTTCTTTGGTACTAGGAACAGGCGAGAATAAAATCCTAGGCCCACTTCTGGCAGAGGGACCGGCTGTATGGCCCCTATTTGCAGTAGCAGAGAAATTTGTCTGTGAGCCTCTATTCTTTGTTGAGGAGGAACGTCTGGCATGCCTTTGAAAGGAGGCAAGGTATGGAAATAAAACCTGTATCCTTGGTGTATGATATCCAATACCCATCTGTCTTGGGTAATTAAACTCCAATTTTCCCTTTTAAAGTGCCAACCTTCCTCCCACAGGTGCTGCCAGACGAGAAGGTTCTGGCAGCTGAAAAGGTAGGTCATTGGGCCTGTTTACGAAAGGACTGACCCCTGCCCTCACCCGAAGACTGTGCAGGTGAACTCCCTGTTCTAGGCCTGAAAGAGCCCTGAGCTCTGCCCCTACCACGTCTAGATCTACCCCTAGACTGGGAATCATAAGAAGGATACGTCCACCCCTTGGAAGGCCAATTCCTACTAAACTTTGGAGGCTGAACCTGCAAAAAATCTTTAACAGTCTGCATAGACTTAGCCTTGTCTTCCATTTTCTTTAAGACTGCCTCCACAGGTGACCCAAACAACACATCAGACTGTAAAGGAGCATCTAAAATCCTTGTCTTAACATGGTCAGATAAATTCTGATCCCTCAGCCAGGCGTGCCTGCGAAGAACTGACCCAGTGGCAGCCACCCTAGATGAGGCCTGTACAGCATCAAAACCACATTGCAAAGAATGCTTACCCACCTGTTCAGAAACATGCACCAAATCCTGTAATTCCTTACACTCAATACCTTCCGCCAGAGCATCTACCTTAGACTTCAATTGAGAAAGTAGATAGTTTTGGTATTTCAACATGTGAAACTGGCAATTCAAAGCCCTCATAGCTAAGGTGGAAGAAGTATAGACTTTCTTTCCCCATCTATCCAAAGCCCTGGCCTCTTTATCTGGAGGAACCGGATTTTTTACAACAGAAGCCTTGACACCCTTAGGCCCTTAACTAACAGTTTCTGGGTCCGCCCTAGGACTCTTAAAAAGATATTTATGAGCTTCAGGCACCCTGTAATACCTATCCGGTTTAACAGGAGCAGGAGGCACAGAATCAGGATTAAGAGAAACCTCTGCAAACACATCTTCCACAACATCCAGAACAGGAGGTATAGCCAAAGGCCTATGCTGGGGTAAAAACAAAAATTCCCTAAGCCTTTTCCTGGAATCAGAGAAGTCCTGACCTTCCCACTTAAAATGTTCCCTCATGGAATGAAGAGTCTCTGAAAAAGAAAAATCCTCTGGAGGAGAAGCAGAAGGAGTAGAATCATCCACATCAGAATCAGAATAAGGAGAATACTCCTGCAAGTCTTCAGTCAAGACTCTGAAACATCGAAGCCTGCTCAAAACTCCCCAACTCTGGTTCCACCCTAGGCCTCTTATCAGGAGGGGGCAAAGAACCTCTAATTAAAGTAATTAAATCTTCTGCCATTTTGAGCATGTGCTCCTTGGGCACAGATCCTGATGAACTAGGAGTGACACCAACAGAAGCTAAACCTGGCCTGCCTCTGGGAGAAGCCTTGGAAACAGAAGGAGAGGGCCTAACCACCCTAGGAAGGGAGGGGAGTACAGTAACCTGAGAAGCCCCTTCAGCCTGACCTGCCTCCTGAGAGGCCACATCCTGCAATAACAAAGTCTCCCCCTGGGACTCCAGAGAAACCTCCGCGGAACCCCGGTTCCACCGACACCTCCAAAGAACGGGGATCCGGTACGGACGAGTCTTCCTGCCTGGGCTTAGCTGCTTTGTCTTTGCGCAACTTCGAAGAAGCGGACGACGGAGCATCCGACGGCATATTATAATTGCACCGCTTCAAGACTAACCTGGCACAATCTAACCTTCGCTAATAGTGCGCTTATTGAACCTAGCACAAAAGCGACACCCGACAACGTCGTGCTCAGGCCCCAAACAAGGAATACACAAAGCATGATAATCTCTATGCGGTATCTGTTTCCCACAAGAAATACAGTTATTCACTTTTTCTGACATCCGGTAAACCACTGAGGCAAGAAAAACTAAAATATTCCCCAACGGGGTACTTAGCCAACTTTGACTCGGTCTGAAACTCCGAATTCGAAAAATTTCAGAACGCTGAACGGCACTTGCAACGCTGCTTCTGCATCGGACCATGCGGCAAAAAAGACTGAGGATATGACGTCGGTCATGCGCATTTGTACCCTGACGTCCTGATGTCAGTCTAATGCGCCTTGACCGACGTCAGCCTTATACTTTGATATTCGGGCCGACCGAGGACAGCGGACTACCCAAGTGTAAGGACTGCAGCAATGTGAGATGAAGAACATCAATAAAGGGTGGTATTGCCATTAGGGCCTGTAGCTCCGAAACCCTTCTTGCTGAAGTAATTGCCAACATGAAAGCTGTCTTCCATGAGAGAAATTGCAAGTCAACTGAAGCTGCTGGCTCAAATGGAGGTAGAGTCAGTTTTTCTAAGACAAAATTGAGGTCCCAGGCTGGCACTGGGGCCTTTCTTGGAGGCTTAATGTTCTTGATTCCCCTGAGGAATTGTCTTAGTAAGGGGTGAGAAAAAACAGGAGGATCAGTGTTGTATCTAGCTGAAATAGCAGATGCATGTATCTTTATGGAAGAATATGAGAGGCCGTTCTTTAACATATCTGCCAAATATTCCAAGATGAGTGGGATGCTCAACAATGATGCATCATGTCCCTTGCTGGTATTCCAATTGCTGAATCTTTTCCACTTTGCTAAGTAAACCTTTCTGGTGGAGGGTCTTCGAGCCTCTGTTAGTATCCGCTGAACTTCCTTGGAGAGAGATAAGCTGAAGTTATTTATGGGATCTCCCAGGCTGTTAGCTGCAGTGTCTGAAGATTTGGATGCAGTGTTTCAAATTGTGTTGAGTCAAAAGTAGAGGCCACTGGGGGAGGGCCCACCTCCTGGTGTGACATATGCTCCGTAGTAGTGGGTACCAGTGTTGTCTTGGCCAATCCGGAGCTATTATGATTCCCTTGGGCTTCTCTGCTTTGATCTTTAGTAATACTGAGGTCATCAGTGGCAGAGGTGGGAATGCATAGATTGCTAGGGAGTTCCAGTTGAATGAGAGGGCATCTATTTTCCAAGCTTTTGGATGGTATGTCCTTGTGCAAAATTTTGGTAGAAGATGGTTGAGGTGAGAGGCAAATAGGTCCACTTCTGGCTTGCCCCAAGTCGAAGTGAGTTGTCTGAAGGCCTTCGGATGTAACCTCCACTCGTGTGGATCTGTGAAATTCCTGCTTAGGCTGTCCGCCAACACATTGTCTTTTCCTGGAACAAACTGGGATTGTAACTGGATGTTTAGGCTCAGTGATTTCTCCCAAAGCTGCATTGTCAGTCTGCAAAGGGGGTAAGAGTGGGTGCCCCCCTGCTTGTTTATGTACCACATCACAGTGGTGTTGTCTGTCCGTATCATTAAATGGCCTTGCTGGAGTTGGTGTTGAAAGGCCTCGATGGCATGCATTATTGCCAGCATTTCCTTTTGGTTTATATGCAGATGTGTTTCCTTTGGAGACCATTGTCCTTGTATACACTTGCCTTCCATGTGCGCCCCCCCCATCCAAGGTTTGAGGCGTCTGTAGTCATGGTCTTTGTTATCTGTGGTTTTTTTGAATGACATACCTGTGTTTTCCTGGCTCACCGAGGCCCACCATAGGAATTCCTTTTGTAGGCATGGAATGAGTGGTATGATTGTCTCCAAGTTGTTGCTGTGTTGAGACCAAATGCTTTTTAGGTACCATTGAAGCTTTCTCATGTGTAGTTTTGCTAATGGAACCAGTAGAATGCAGGATGCCATGTAACCCAGGGCCTGTAGGAATGTCCTTGCAGTCATCTGGGTGAGTTTTGCTAAACCTTTGAAGTAATGAGTTAACTTCTCTTGCTTGTCTTCTGTCAAGTAAGCCATCTGAGAGGCTGTGTCTAGTTTGGCTCCTAAGAAGATTATTTGCTGGGATGGCTGCAGTCTTGACTTTTGGAAGTTGACTGTGTATCCCAGAGCTTGAAGTAATCGTATGACATAATCCAGGTTTTTTGTCAACATCAATTTGTCGTCCACTTGTATGAGGCAGTCGTCCAGGTACGGGTAAATTTGTATACCCTGGAGCCTGCAATGAGCAATTACTGAAGCCAGGCATTTTGTAAATACTCTGGGCACAGTAGATAAGCCAAATGGCAATGCTGAGAATTGATAATGCTCTGGCCCTGCAAGAAATCTGAGGTATCTTCTGCAGCTGTGTCTGATAGGGACATGCAGGTATGCCTCCTTGAGGTCCAGAGTAGTCAGCCACAACTCCTTGCCCAGCATGGGAAGGAGTTGCTGTAGAGTCAGCATTTTGAACTTTGGTACTATGAGAAAGGTGTTTAATGCGGACAAGTCCAGTATTGGTCTCCATTGAGATTCTTTTCTTGGAACAAGGAACAGTCTTGAGTAAAACCCCTGGTCTTGTTCTTGTTGTGGAACTTTCTATTGCTTTCATTCGAGTCAGTAGAGTGATTTGCTTGATAGCCTCTGCCTTCTGATTTTGTGGTAGGTTTGGCATGCCTTTTTTCTTGGTAAGGTATGAAAATGAAAACTGTACCCTCGGTCTATAATGTCCAAAATCCAATTGTCCTTTGTCAGTCTGTGCCAGTTTTCTGCAAACAGAGATAATTTGCCACCCAAGGGAGCTTCTAGTTGTTCCCTGGTAGGCGGTAGTAGAGGAAAGTCATTGAGTTTGTGGTTGTTGGGCAGGTGAAACCCCTGCGTCCCTTCTTTGGTTTCCTGGCTGCCATTGTCGTCCCCTGTAAGGGCCTCTGTATTGGCCTCTTCCTCGGCCACGTCTGTTCTTACCCCTTTGAAACTTTTCTGGATTAGGAAAGGACCAGTTTTTTGAAGGCCAATTCCTACTGAATCTGGGGTTTGAACCTGGAGGAAATCTTTCACAGTCTGAACTGATTTTGCTTTTTCTTCGATGGTCTTTAACACATCCTTAGCATTTGCACCAAAAAGCTTGTTCTTTTCCAAAGGTGCAGCCAGAAGTTTTGCTTTTACATGATCTGGTAGAGGTTGATCTTTTAACCAAGCGTGTCTACGAATCACTGCCCCCGTCATAGCTGCCCTACATGAAGCTTCCAGTGCATCATATCCACACTGCAGGAAGTGATTGCTTACTTGCTGAGTGTTATGTACAGCTTCCTGCAAAGTCTTCCTGTCTAAAGGATCAGGAGAAGCTAATGTTTTTTGTAAATCTTCTAAGAGATAATCCTGATATTGTAACATATGAAAAAGGCAATTTAAAGCTCTCATCGATAAGGTAGTGGATGTGTAAACCTTTTTGCCCCATCTCTCTAATGACCTAGCTTCCCTGTTGGAGGGCAAAGGATTTTTTGAGGTGGAGGCTGAAACTCCTTTAGGCCCCTGTGAAATAGTTTCCAAATCAGCAGTATGGGCCCTGAATAAATGGGAATGAGTTTCTGGGACCCTGTAATACCTGTCTGGCTTGGCTGGAGCAGGAGGAAGAGAATCAGGGTAGCACTAGAGTCAGAATACAAATCATCCAGAACATCAAGTACAGGAGGAATAGCTAAGGGCCTGTGCTGAGGCTTCTTAAGGAAAGTCCTAAGGCGTTTCCTAGAATCAGAATATTCCTGACCTTGCCACTTGAAATGTTCCCTCATGGTGTGCAGAACTTCCCCAAAAGAAATATCCTCAGGAGGGGAGGCCGAAGGGATGGAATCTTCTGCATCCGAGTCCTCATAGGTCTGGAAGAGCTCTTCCAGGCTATCAGAGTGGACAGAGCCCTCAGAATCTTCATCTGAAGGAGTAGGGTCAGAGGGTTCAACCTGGGGCCTTTTATCAGGAGGAGGCTGGGATGCTCTCTCAGGATGGGCCTGTGAACCTCTAATCATGGAAATTAAATCAGCAGCCATGGACATAATTTGTGTCTCCGGAGTCAGCTGAGGCAAGGATTTAGAAGTAATATGCTTTGTTTTGCTGGCTGCCTTAGCCCTAGTGTAGGCCTTAATAGACATGGCCATAGGGGGCCTGGCAGCTCCACGTGCAGGAGTGACCTTGTCTACAGCAATGGTCTCGGGCATTTCCTCGGTTTCTGTATCCGGAGGAAAATCTATAACTGGCGTCGGAGTAATGTCTGGAATCGGAGTCGTCGGTAATGCGGTGTCTTCGGTTCGGAGCGGTGGAGAGACCGTCTCAGAGGGAACCGGAGCACTCGTGCTAGGTTTTGGCGTGGAGTCGGTGGTAGACGTGGGCCGAGGATGTCGGTCCCGGTCTTTTCGCTTTTTGGGAGTTTGCGATGTCGGAAGATCCGACGGCATGGTGTAAGCAAAATTATTGCCGAAAAAATCTTCAGCGAACTCCGCCCGGCGCCTGAGAGTGCGCTTGTTGAAGCGAGCACAGGCTACACAGGCCGAGACGTCGTGGTCTGGGCCCAGGCAAGGGAGGCAGTAAGAGTGGAAATCCTTATGAGGTATTTGTTTACCACAAAAAAGACAATTGTTAACTTTTTCAGTAATTTCTGACATCGGCTGAGGCAAGAAAAGGTCCCCAACGGGGTACTTAGCTTTTTTGATGACTTCGGTATCGTAGAATACAGGAGCTGACCGACCGGCACTTGCGAACCGCTTCTGCTTCGGGCACCGCGCGGCAAGAAAGACTGAAGAAAATGGCGTCGGCTGATGCTTATGTACTCCAGCCGCTCTGACGTCGGAGGGAAATGCGACATCAGCCGACGTCGGACCCAGACTTTGGAATCAGGCCGACCGAGGGCTGCCTGAGGCAGGACAACCCACATGTTATAACTGCAGTTGCATTCTTGAAGGACATCCCTGTCTTTATGAAAGATGATGCATGGAGGCTTACTGCAAAGAGCGTGAAGCTCTGATATCCTCCTGGCTGAGGTAATAGCAATCAGGAAGGCAGTTTTCCAAGATACATACTTTAAGTCGACTGAAGCTGCAGGCTCAAAGGGCTGACCAGTGAGAGCCTGAAGAACTAGAGTTAAATCCCATGGAGGAACTGCATCTTTAACAGGGGGGGTCTTAATAGGAAAGTTCCTTTCAGGAATGTCTTGCAAATCTTAGAGGAAGCTAGGGGGCCAAAACTGTTTCCAACATGGAAGCGGGAAATAGCTGCCAATTGAACTTTAACAGTAGAAGAACTAGCCCCTTGATGAAAAATATGGGATAGAAAGTCGAGGACTGCTGAGATAGGAGCTGTAAAAGGATCCAAATTCCTATGCTCCACCCAGATAGAGAAACACTTCCATTTACTCTTGTAAATTCTCCTGGTAGAAGGCTTATGAGCGGCCACCAGGATGGCCTTAACCGAGGATGAGATACCGGGAGTCCTAGCCATTAATGGAACTGGATCAACCAAGCCAAGAGCTTGAGGTTGTCCAGGTCGGGGGTCTTCAATCCCAAAGGATGAGAAATCAGATCCGGAATGGGATCTAAGATCCAGGGAGGATGTACTAGATGAGACCGTAGGCATGGGAACCAGGTTTGGCGAGGCCAGAATGGGGCTATGAAGATAACTCTGCTCCCCAACCGACGAGCTTTCTGCAAGAATTTTGTCATCAACGGAAGAGGAGGATAAGCATAAAGAAGACCGGATGGCCAAGCATGAACCAGAGCATCTCTGGGGACTTCCCGTGGTGGGGGAATTAGAGCAAAGAACTCACTGCACTTCGTGTTCGAAGGCGACGCGAACAGATCGCAACAAGGTTGACCCCATCTGAAGAAGATCTTTTCCGCTACTAATGGGTTCAGAGACCACTCGTAAGGTGAGAGGATAGTTCAACTCAACCTGTCCGCTAGAATGTTTGACCGACCCGGTATGTGCGTTGCTATGAGAAAGCAGTTGGTGGATAATCGCCCATTCCCACACTCTCATGGCCTCTCTGCAAAATGGGTAAGATTTGGTTCCCCCTGCTTCTTGATGTACCACACTACTGATATGTTGTCTGTTTGAATTGCAATAGTCCCTGGAGGAAGAAGGGAATGGAGAGCCTGCAACGCTAGAAGCACCGCCCTCATCTCCAGGACAATGATATGCAAAGAGGTCTCTGTGCGAGTCCACGTGCCTTGGACGGATCTGCCTATGCAATGCCCCCCCACCCGAAGAGAGATGCGTCCGTGGTCACTGTGACTTGGGGTGGGGACATGGAGAAGGGGCGCCATTCCCGGAGGTCCCTGGAATGGAGCCACCAAAGTAGAGATTCCCTGCAAACCCTGCTGAGGGGAATAGGTGTAGACAGGGGGTGACATAGGATAGACCACTGGACCTGTAAGGTCCATTGGAGGATTCTCATATTCAGACGTGCGATTGATGCCAGATTGATGGCCACTGCCATGGACCCCAGGGCCCTCAGGACTAATTTCGCTGGAGGGGCTGATGACTGTAGAAGAGCCAAAATGTGAAGGTTTAGGTTGCAGAGTCTGTCCGCTGTCAGAAAGACTTTTGATTGTATAGTGTCTATCCTGGCCCCTATGAAATCCAAGATCGAAGTAGGCTGAAGGGAGGATTTCTTGTAGTTGATCGTGATCCCTAGATGGTGGGCTAGATGTAAGAAGTAGTCCCTGCCTGAACATAGTAGATACTTGGTGGGAGCAGTTAGGAGCCAGTCGTCCAGGTAAGGAAAGACCTATATTCCCTGAAGCATCAGGTGGGCCCCTAGAACTGCCATGATCTTGGTGAACACCCTGAGGGCTGTGGTGAGACCGAAGGGTAGGACCCTGAACTGATAATGGTTGGCTCCCAGCTGAAAGTGGAGAAACCTCCTGGATCGCCTGTCCATTAGAATGTGGTAGTACGCCATCCTTGACATCTATCGAGCACATCCAGTCATTCTCCTGTAAAAGTGGGACAATGGATTGAATAGTGACCATCCGGAACTTTTCTTTGGCGACTGACAGGTTCAGTGTGGACAGGTCGAGAATCGGCCATAAGTCCCCCGTCTTTTTTGGCACCAAAAAGAACTTGGAGTAAAAGCCTGATCTGGATTGCCCAAGGGGGACGTGCTGGATGGCTCTTTTTCTTAGCAGCTCTCTTATTTCGAAGGCTGCTACCTCCCTCTGAGTGGGACATCGGGGAGGCTCCCCGACCGGGGAGAAGATGTTAGGAATGGAATTGAATAGCCTCTGGATATGATTCGGAACACCCAGCAATCTGTCGTAATGGACTCCCAATGTGCTAGGTGCTCCGAGAAGTGCCCCCCGACTGCCTCCAGGGAGGAGCAGTTGGGCAATCTCTCAGGGTTGCTGCACGGGTCGATCAGAAAAGGGTTCCCTCGACCCGAAATTCTTCGTCCCCCTCTGCCTCTGGGCCGGCGTCCACCCTGTCCTCTGCCTCTGAAGGACGAAAGATCCGGAGCGAAAAGGGATTGTTGAGCTTTCCGGAACCACGTCTTCTTTTGTCCTCTTTGGTTCCTGGAGAAGGACCTCTGAGGAGCCAAGAAGCGGATCCCGATGACAGACAACGTCTTCCCGTCTTTCTCGCTCTGGAGAAGTGACTCGGACGGTTTTGCCGAAAAGCGTAGAACGGTCAATAGGGGCGTTCGCGAAGGATGCCTTGAAGGGTTCTGCAAAGTCGCAGAGACGGAGCCAGGCCTGTCGACGTAAGACAATGCCTGTTCCGCTGGCTCTAACCGCTCCCTCTGTGGCATGGGAGAGAAGCCGCATAGATGTTAGTAATCAACTCAAGAGTGGCCATTCGTGCCGAGAAGGTCCGTTTGTCCTCAGCCGACATGGACTCTAGGGGTGATCCAGCGTACTCTTAGATTAGGTCCCGCTGGAGCCGAATTACATGTGCCATATAGTTCAGTGACCTTACAGAGAAGGTTGCCGAAGCAAACATCTGCTTTCCAAGGCAGTCCATCATCCGAGACTCCTTGTCTGGAGGATGTACCGAGGAACTCTCCTGTGCTAATTCCTTTTTAGTGGCAGCCGCCACCACCATGGCATTCACTGGGGCACCCTTGCTCCAAACTGTCCTGTCCGTGGGAGGGCTGAGGATCCTGTCCGGTCTCTTGGGTATTGGCTCGACAGTGTCCGGCTCCTTCCATGCCCTGGTAGTTATGAGGTCGACCAGGGGATCGGCGGGAGGGGACACCCAAGAGGTAGATGGGCCTGCGTCAAACACCTCCAGAAACACAGACTCATCCGAGGAAGGTTTTTGGGCTGACCACCCCCCTCTAATGCGCAACATTTCCATAATGTCTCCAAAGGAGACGTCTTCGGGGGGTGACCTTGGGGAACCTTCCCATTACTCTAAGTCTGTGTCTTCTGTGAGGGACTCGGGTGAGTCCAAGTGCCTCCTCTTGCACTTTCGTTTGTGAGGGACCTCCTCGGGGGGGGGGGGTTGTCCGAAGAGGGCTCACCAACAATGTCCTGTTCGTCTACAGGAACCATCTGGGACGTAGGCGCAGGCTGTCCCTGGGACTGGATAATGGAAGACAGATCTGTCTGAGAGGGAATGGCGGGTGGATCCGTAGCAAGAGCCTGGGGCCTCGAATCCCTCGAAAGGACCTTCTCCATGACGTCGAATGCCGAGGGTGAACTGCTCCCCCTAGGATCCAAAAGCAGTCCCCTCAGATCTGGCGTGTGGATCAGAGCCGGAGATGACCAGATCGGATCCGAAAGAGTAGTGCGCTCCAACCTCAATGGAGCCGAAGGCCTACTGACCCCTCCGGATAAGACGCTCAACTCACGGCCCCGAGAGCTCGGATCCGAAAACGGATCCGACAGACTCGAGGGTACAGTCGGCGCCGAAGTAGGAAACACTGCCGGTGCCGACATCATCCCGGCTCCAAAGCAAGTCAGATCTGACAGCTCCGAACCCCGATAGCGGGTCGGAGAAGGAGCAATGGGAGCGAAAAAAGGGGTTGAGCTCCCCCCCCCCTCGGGGGGGGGGCAAGAGCACTCCCATCTGCAGCTGGGCCTGAAGAAATCGATGCATCATCCGGTCCATGTCTGCGTTGGATAGACTCCTGGTTGACATGCATGAGGCCGCCGAGGCCGGCCAGGCCGCCTAGACGACCTCGATGGTGAACGGGTCTCCTTCTCCAGCTCCGGGGAGAAACGTGGAAAATGAAGCCGGAAGGGGGAAGACCCGGAAACCTTAAGGGGAGAGGCAAGCTGTTTAGACGGCGGGGCTGATGGAACTGACTCGGACCACCTCTTGTGGCTATGGTGCCTACCTTTCTCCCGCTCCTTGTCCTTCCTATCTTTTTTTCTGCTGTCCCTTTCCTCCTGGACCAAAGAGGGTGGTTGAGTCCCGGCCAGGGGATCAGAGGAGGTAGGTGGAGCAGCCGCGGCTGGTGCCACAGAGGGGGAGCAGGACGAAGTGGAATCAGGGGGCAAAAGGCCCGCAAGGATTAGCTTCGTCCTCCTATCCCTCAAAGCCCTGGGGCTGAGGGCTGCACAAATAGTGCAGCCGAAGAAAGGTAGTCAACACCCAGGCAAATAACACACAGAGTGTGGCCATCCGCTGGGGACAGCTTATGGCCACACTCGGAGCATTTAGAAAACATAGCTTTTGGGCCTTCAGACATTTTTAAGAAAAGGAAAAAGAACAGGCCCACATGCACACACCTTCACACACATACAGGGGGAGGGGAATTAACTTTAACTAAACTAAGAAGCTTTAAACTACCCAAAAAATACTAAGGGAGAGAAGAGAACCACACACACAAAGTTTTAGAAATTTTTTCAAAGAAGAAAAGTGTAAAAAACTTTAAACTCCCAACACCCACGCTAGGAGCTAAGCCGCGGCAAACGAGATTCTGAGGGTTAGGGGGAGGTGGCAGGGCATTATGGGTAGGGGGAGGAGCTTGGAGCTCGGACCTTTGGCTAGGAAAGCTGCCGGCTCGAATCCGAATCGATCAGATACCCACAGGTTGCTGATCAAATGAAGTTAACTACTTTAGATCTTGGTGCATTTGTTGTTGAGATGAGATGCAAAAAGGCTGCAGCACGGTTGACCCTATCGATAGAAAATTTGGACTGTCCTTCTCAGGAAATGCCCCCTCCTCCCCAATCGGTCAGGCACCTGTGATCACTATAACTTTGGGCTGGGAAGAACAAAGGGTCAACCTTCTTGCACTTGACCTGACTGTATCCACCAAAGGAGATATCTTTTGCAAATCTGAGTTACCTTTATCTGACTGGACAGATGGTGATAAAAAATGGACCACTGAGTGGCTAATGTCCATTGAAGTATTCTCATATAGTACAAGGAAGATTGCTGCTGACATGGACCCTAAAGCTTAGAGAATTAATCGGGCTGAGAAAGGAGAGTTTTGGATGATTTTGTTGACCTGAAACTGAATAGTCTGAATTCTTATCAAAGGGAGAGATGATGTTTGCATGGTAGTGTTGAAAGACGCATCAATGAATTCCAATGTCTATGCTGGTTCCAGATGAAATTTGCTGGAACTGATTGAAATGCCCTGATGGGATTATATTTGGAGTATACAATCTTGGGCTTGTAGCAGTTGATATCTGGTCAGAGCAGTGATGAGCCAGTCGTCTAAATACAGAAACTCTGAATCCCTGCAGCCTCAAGTGAGCTGTCACTACTGCCATACACTTGGTGAACATGTTGGGGCTGTGGTGAGATCAAATGGCAGAGGTCTGAATTGGTAATAACAGTCTCCTAGCCAGAAGCGCTGACATCTCCTGGAATGTCTGTTCATCTTGATATAATGGTATGCATCCTGCAAATCTATCGAGCACATCCAATCGTCCTGGTGCAGAAAAGGCAGAAAGGATTGAGCCGTGACTATCCAAAACTTTGTGTACTGAACTGACTGATTTAGGTTGCTGAGATCCAAAATTTGTCTCTAGTCCCCCTGTTTTCTTTGGCACTAAAAAGAACCTTGAGTAAGTTCCGGACTCTTTCTGGTCTGGGGGGACCTCTTGGATGACTCTTTCTACCAGCTTTTTTATTTCTAGCACTGCTGCCTCCCTCTGAATGGGTGGAACATTGGGGTTTTCTTGGAAATTGGAAATTAAAAAGGGTGGATGGGAAAATGGTATGATATAACATCTGGATATTATCCTCTTCACCTATGAAGCATTTGTAATTTTTGACCAGGCTCTCTGGTGCAGGGATAGATGACCCTTGACCACCTCCAGAGACAAACAGATGGGTCTCCTTTCAGGAGTGCTGGGTGGATCTGTCAGAGAAAATCTCTAGATCCTTGATTTTGCGGACCACCTCTGCCGCAAGAACGGCATCTTCCATTCGAGTTCCCCCTCTGTCTGTGGGGGAACTATCTCCATGTGGATCTCGGAAGGGACCCTGAGATTTCTTGAACTATATCTTTCGATCACTTCACTGATACCTAGAAAGATTTGAGGGGTCAAAAAATGTATGCCCACAGCAGACAAGGTTTTACCTTCCTGTTCACACCTGGAGAATGCGTCTTCCACCTTGGGGTCAAATAAGGAATTTCAGTCCAAGGCAACTTTGACGAAGGAAGCTCTGAAGAGTTCTGCAAAGTCACACAAATGCATCCAAGGCAGGCCTCCTGATTGAAGTACCTGAAAGCGCCACCCCTGAGGTACCTTTTACTGCATGAGAGAGAAGCCTCATGGACAAATTGGAAATAAAGGCTAGCCAACTGCAAGGCAACGGTGCTCTGTGCCTCAGAGGATATGATCCCCCAGACGGATTTGGCAAGTTCTTTAATCAAGTCCCTTTGTAGTCTTGTGAAGTGTGCCAGATAATTCAATGACTGAAGGACAAAGGTTGCTGAAACAAACAGTTCCCAAATCTGTCCATCACCCTAGACTCCCTGTTAGAGAGGGTGAACAGAGGAACTCTGTTCTGCTAATTCCTTCTTTGTGGCTACTGCTATGACCATGGCATCAACTGGAAATCCTTTACTACAGTAGATTTTGTCCCTAGGTGGTTCCAGTATCTTGTCTAGTCTCTTAGGTATTCATTCAACATTAACAGGCTCCTTCCACACCCAACAAGACCAAATCAATGAGCTCATCAGTGAGCTGAGTTACCCAGGAGGTAGATGGGTATGCACCAAAAGCCTCCAGGAATATCAACTCATCTTGGGAAGGGTTGTCCGGGGACCAACCACCCTTTTGCTTCGAAGTTCCAAAATGTCTCCAAATGAGACATCATTGGGTGGTGATCTTGGGGACCCTTCCCCTTCACTGAAGTCAGTATCTTCTGGTGACTAACTTGGGATGACTGTCCCTGTGGTAAGGATGGCTGAGGCTCAGGATGCAAAGACAAAAGGGTTAGGGAGGTCAGAGCCAAAGAAAATTGAGAAGTTCTAGCTCTAAGAATAGAAAGACTTCTCCACTACTTAGAATGCCTTGGAAAGAAGGAAACAGTTGGCTCCAAAATGCCAGACATACGGGCTGCAAGGTCTCTCGTCTCCATAGGCAAAGCACTCAAGAGGGAGCCAGAGCTGAGCTGTCAAATGCCAAGGTTCCAAGGGAAAGAGATGGCTCTGACTGCTCTTGAGTCAACTCTACCACCCTGGATCCATCGGTGACACTACGGCTCCAAGAGTCCTCTGACTTTGAAAAAGTCTGAGCTAGTACACTCAGAAATGTCACCGAAGTAGAAGATCCCAGTATCTTCAGATTCAATGTGAATGACTCTGGGACCCTCAGTTCCGGCTTCTCTGATATGTCAGATCAGACTGGAGAAGGAGTGAGCAAGAGGGGGTTGTACTAACAAAGAATTCTGGTCCCAATAGGGTTGGAGTTTGGAGAACCCCATTTGTATCTGTGTCAAAAAGGAACTTTCTCTTCAACCTATCCATGTCACCTTTGGTTGAACCTTTAAAAGAATGAGACGAGGATGCTGTAGATGAAGGGTTTAAATGGTGGTGTCTTGGAGAATGTTCCAAGGAGGGGGATGGCAGCCTAGAGGTGATTGGATCCACAGTGATTTCTCTTTTCAGAACTTCAGACTGAAGGAGCTGGGATCTGAAGATTTAGCTATTTTTGGAACAGGTTCTAAGCTCAGAGCCGCTGAAGTGGTTGACTCTGGGAACGCTTTCTCAAATCTTTCTTTTCGGATTTCTTAGGGGTATGAGCCCCTGAAAATGCTGGTGAAACAAAAGATTTAGAAGACACCAACCCCCCCACGAGTATAACCTTGTTTCTACTGTCTATAATGGCCCTAAGGATAAACCCCTTACAAATGTAACTAGCATCAAGGTGTGATAGGCCTAGGCAGTAAACGCATTATGAATGAGAGTCTGATGCAGGAATTGTCTGGCCACAGACTGTACATTTTTTTGAAACAAGAGGGTTTCTCAGGCATTTGTAATAAGGAAGGAAAAAGGAAAGATTTTAAATAAAAAGAAGAAAGTAAAAAATACCAACTATGGTAATACAAGATGTACAAAAAGTACAGAAATATCTACCAACAACTAAAAATAAACAAATACTTTACAGCTTGTAAAGGAAAAGGGAGAAGAAAGGGTAATGTATACATAAATAAGTAATAAACGATAATAAAAAGATTTACACACAACCTTACAGACACCAATGAACTCAACAGGGCATTATGAGAAAGGGAGAAGCTCGAGAACTTTCAGTGATCAGAAGTCCAACGTTCAATACACTGTTTAATATAAAACCAGCAAATAAAATACAACTGCAGAGCTTTTGAGTAAAACTCTTCTTCAGTGCATAATAACTTAATTTATTTATTTTATTTTACATTTGTTGACCGGGCTAGTCTAACTGGATGTATGTCCATTTTCAGTAGAGGCCCGGGGAGATGAGCTCCACATAAAAAAGATTAACATAAAATGATAAACATATAATGCATGTACAGAAGTTACTTGCAGATTATTACATAGTATTTCAATCGTTGAATACACAAATTATTACAGAACATTACATAAATTTGCTAGAAACTCTATTCTCGAGGAAATTTTTTTTTTTTTTGTTAGGCTAGAATAAGGAACAGATATGGACTAGTCCATGAAAGTAAAAGTAATGGATGAGAAATACGGGGTCAGCAGTGATGATGATAGCAATGCCATTTTTGATTAGTCTGGGTTTGTACAGGGGCATAACCAGTGTATTTTCAGGTAAAGTTTCAATTTTTGTTTAAATAGTGATAAAGAGGACAGTGATGTCAGTTCATTTGGAAGTTGGTTCCAGTATTTTCCAACAGCATTAGAGAACAGAGTCACCAGAGATATTATTGGATTTACTTGTGGATACTAGTAATTTTTTTAGATGAGCGTAAGGTATTAAGGTTTTTATATGGGGTAAAAAGGTTTGACAGTATTGGAGTTTTAGTTGGTTGGTTGGAAGAGGGTTTATGGGCAATGGTGAGTTGGTTATAATGGAGTTGATTTTGTAGCTCAAGCCAGCCTAGCTGTTTCAGATTATGACAGTGGTGGGTCCTGAACGAGGAAGATGTGGCAAATCTAGCTATGTTATTATAAGAGTTTGACAGCTTGTTGAGGTTGTTTTTAGTCAGATTTGTGTATATGGATGAAGCATAGAGGAGTGTGGAGATTAAATGGGTATGGGTAATAGAAGTTCTGGCTTGTGGAGTAAAGAATGGCTTTATCCTATAAAGGGAGCCCAGTTTCCTATTTACAGTTTTTATAGTATTGTTAATGTGAGTTTCATAGGTAAGGTTATCTATTGTTATACCTAGAAGTTTAGTGGTTAGGTCTGGAGATATAATGGTACAGTTATTGGATAGGACTGATAAGTCTATTTGATTGGACTTGCGGGTGGGTGTGAAGAGCAATAGTTTTGTCTTTTTGGGGTTCAAGAGGAGGCATCGTTGTAAAAAAACTTCTACTATGGTAAACATTTTCTGGGTTAAGGACTGTAGTTCAGATGAGGATTTAGCTGAGCAGATGATTGTAGAATCATCTGCATATTGAATACAGGTAGCTTGAGTAATTGCAGGTAAAGGTCATTTATATAGATTGAGAATAGGAGGGGACCAAGAATTGAGCCCTGAGGGACTCCTAGTGTAACAGGGAGATGTGAAGATAGGTTATTGTCCCAAGCACAGCTTGTTGTCGGTTGTTAAGGTAAGATTGGAACCATTGAATAACCAGTGAATCTACTGAAAGAGATCTTAGTACATTTATAAGTAAATGGTGGTTGACCATATCAAAAGCTTTAGAAAGGTCAATAAAGAGTGCTGAGGAGGTTGTGTCAACAGCCAGCTTGTTGTCGTGTTTTAAGGTAAGATTGGAACCATTGAATAACCAGTGAATCTACTGAAAGAGATCTTAGTACATTTATAAGTAAATGGTGGTTGACCATATCAAAAGCTTTAGAAAGGTCAATAAAGAGTGCTGAGGAGAGGATGTTATTTTTATTATGACTGATACTATCAGAGAAGGATAGGAGAGCAGTGGTAGTACTATGAAATGGTCTAAAGCCATGTTGGCAATTTGCAAGTAAATTGTTTTGCAGTAAGCGATCTAGTAGTTGTTTATGGATGCATATTTCCATTATTTTAGCTAAAGGAGAAAGTAATGCTATTGGGCGGTAGTTGGAATATTCGTTAGAATTGCCACCTTTGTGTAGGGGCATGATGTGGGAGATTTTCCAGATGGCAGGAATATTTCCTTCTTTTAATGGTCTATTTATCAGGATTGATATTGGATAGGCTATAGCTTTGGCAGCTTTTTGGAGATATTCTGCTGGTAGTTTGTCGGCTGATGGGGTTGATGGTTTAAGTTTTTGTGGAAGATTACAGATAAGGTGAGTTGGGACTGGTTGCCAGTGGAATATAGGAAGTGAATTTGTTGGAGAATTTGGCTGACTAAAATCCTGAGTTATTTGATTGGCCAGTGATTGGATGGCCTCTGTGAAGTAGGTATTAAAGGCGTTTGCTGTTTGTTTGGGATTTTTGGGATTAGCTCTTGTAGGGGGTGGTGTAGTGGAGTGACCAGGGTGAAGAAGTTTGTTAATGCTGGCCCAGAACTTTTATGGATTCCTTTGGTTTGTTTGCTGGAGATGACAGTAAAAGTTTTTTTTTTGTCCAAGAGAATGGCTTTTTTGTATAATTTCTCATTTGTTTAAATTTAAGTTGGTGTGCGGGTTGCTTAGTAGATTTCCATAGAGCCCAGAATTTGTTTCTAAGTAGGAGTTTATGTTTGGTTTCCTTAGTGAGCCATGGGGCTGGCTTAGACTTAGTTCTGATAGTACGTTTTGGTGCACGATAGTCTAGGATTGTTAAGAATTTTGAATTGAAGTAATTCACTGCATCGTCTAGAGGGAGGTGCTTGTTCCTTTCTTTTATATACAAATCAACCAACCAAATCAAGGTTTCAATTAATAGGTTTAATTAGCTCATCAATTATCTTAAAAGCCCAGACATTCTATAGAAACACACAATAAAAATACAATATAAAATATAAAACCAAAGAAATATACATGTATAATATAAAATCTTATTTACATACTAACAGTATATCACATCATGTTTATTCTTCAAAACAGGTTTAATACTGTTGCTGGGTCCTGGTACTTTATCTGCTCTGAAATAATTAATCCATTAACTCTGCCTGTTTATTAAATCCACCCCCAAACATTTGGAAATATAACCTGCAAAATCCTAAACTTAAACATATGTTCTACACCTTTCATGGAAATATGTTTAGCTAAAGCATTAGTGGGGATGTTCCTCCGAACATCAGACATATATGCACTAATCCTTTAAGTTTCATATTAGTCTTTTCAATATAAAAACAATGGCATTGAGCACAATTTGCAAAATATATCACATTTAACATTGGAACAGACTCTCCAGAACCGTGGAACCAAAGGAAGCCCTGCCCCGGGAGACCACAACTACTTTGTAATGAGAAATGAATGTACGAGGATTTGCCCAAGTAGCTGCTGCACAAATTGAATCTATGGGCAATCTAGAGTGAAACACTTCCAAAGTAGCTACTGACCTGGTTGAATGACCTTTGGGTTTTGCTGGAAGATCTTTTTGTTGCAAATGGTAGGTATGGGCTCCAGAGTTGAGCAGTCGGGCATCCCTTCAGGGATGTTGATAGGGTTTGGAAGAGAATGTTTCTCTGTCACCCTGATTTTGCAGACCCTTCTGCCACGAGGGTGGCATCTGCCACTATTATTTCCCCCTCTGCCCCTGGGGGAAAATTCACCACGTGTATCAGGCAAGGGTCCCTGGGATTTTCAAAACCATATCTTTCCACCCTTCTGACCCTTTGGCTATGGTCTGGTAGGAGTGGAAAAATGGTCTCCGACATCAGAGAACATATTGTCTTCCTGCTGGCACCTGGTAAGTGTGTCTTTTCCCTGAGGCCCAAAGAGAGAGGAGCCATCAAAGGGGGTACTGGTGAAGGATGCTCTGAAAGGTTCCGCAAACCGACACAGCCACAGCCAAGAATGTCTCCTAAGAGCCACTCCTGTTCCTGCAGCTCTACTCGCTCCATCGGCTGTGTAAGAAATAAGCCTTATGGAGGAGCTGACTATTGAATTAAGAGTCGCCAGCTGGGTAGCTACCTTGGCTGAAGCTCCCTCAGCTGTGGGATCTTGTAGGGTACATCTCCAAGCTCTTTTAGGAGATCCCTCTGAAGCCTAGTAAAATGGGAAAGATAGTTCAGGGACCTAAGGGAGAAGGTTGCTGATGAAAACATCCACTTCCCATATCTATCCATCATACCACAGTCTTTATTCGGTGGATGGACAGATGAGGAGGTTTCAGCTAACTCTCTCTCTTTATGGCTGCTGCTACCACCATGGCATCAACTGGGACACCTTTAGTTAAGAATTGTCTGTCTTGGGGAGCTGTGATGAATTTATTGTGTCTCCTCAGGACAGGTTCCATGGAATCTGGAGCTGACCAAGCCTTTTGAGACACTACAGACATGAGTGGATCAAAAGGCGGAGACACCCAGGAGTTGGAAGGTCGGGAACCAAATGCGTCCAGGTATACAGACTCATCCTCGGAGGGGGCTAGGGAAGTCCAGCTACTCCTCTGCCTGAGAATCTCAAGGATGTCCAAAAAGGAAACCTCTTCAGAGGGGGACCTTGGGGACCCCTCAGATTCATCCAGGTCTGTATCTGAGGTTACAGACTCAGGGGAGTCTTGGTGCTTCCTCTTGCACTTTTTCTCCCGGAAAACCTGCTCAAAATGCTCTGAGGAGGTTTCAGAAGAAGAGGGTTCACCCAATGGGGTGTCATGGGGCATAGGTTCCCTACACTTTGGGGCTGGAGGATGAGCAGAGGTTGCCACAGGTACCGATGGGACGGAGCCGATAGTGGAGCCGTCTGTGGGGACAGCACTCTCTGCATGACCTTGAAGGCGCCACCATCTTGACACAAGGAGGGCTCCAGCTCTGAAGAGACAGGAATCCCATCCTGCGCCGAGGGCGACAGCTTTGAGGCCGATGTGGAAGCAGATCTCAACTGAGACGACGCTCCAAGAGGGAGAGCAGGGTCAGACAAGGGTCCGATGCCACTTCTCCCCTCGGAGCAGACGAGAGCGCTTCAGCACCCAGATACCTCGATGGGAGGAAGAACTGAGGTAATCGGAGCCAATGTCAGAGCCGAAGAGGATGTCATCTGAGCCGAAGGAACCACTAACGGAGCGTCCATGGACTCCGGCTCCGAACTAAGCATAGTCGGAGAAGGAATTGAAATCGAAGCGGATTGAGCCAAAGCCTGTTGAGGCGGGCTCAAAAGCATTTTAGCAAGGGCCTGTGACTTCAGCAACCTACTGACCACTCTCTCCACATCCTGATCTGATCAGCTCAAGGATCGAGAGGAGTGGGAAGATGAACGATGACTGGACTTGCTTTGAAGTAAGGGTGACTGTGGCACCGAGGGAATCGGCTCCAATGAAAGAGACCTAGCTCGTTTGTGTCTCCGAGACGGCTCCGAAGTAACAGTTAGAGCCGATAGAGGGGTAGTCTTGTCAGTGCCAGATGACACCGACACACTTGGTTTGTCAAGCTCACAGATCGGTTCCGAACATGGAGCCAACGGCTTTGACAGGTTTCAAAGGTTTCAATGGGTGAGATGCTTTAGCTGGAGAATCCTGTTTTAACAATCCACGGAGGATAAGCTTGTTTTTCTGCACCTGCAGGACCCTTGGACTAAAGGTATGACAAATAGTACAACAGTCCTGCAGGTGCAGAGTCCCCAAGCAGTAAACACAACGCATGTGCCCATCTGTCAGAGGCATCTTCTGACAGCATGAGTCACACTTTTTAAACCCAGAGGTTTTAACTTCCTTAGACATTTTACAAAAAACACAAACTACAATAGTAAACTAAAAATTAATAAAGACCTTAAAGGAGAGCCTCTGACTTAAATGTCTGTCCTGGGGGGGCCTCTCTAAGTTAAATGAGTTCAGGGAATAACAGAAGGCCTAGCGACTAAGGGGTGACTGCCAACACAGCACAAAAAAACACAGCAAGGACGAGATAAGGGGTTTACAATAATAGAAACTTCCAAACTACAAGAGAGAAAATATATATGAAATTTTAAGCACAATATTAAGAGTTTAGTAGAGAAAAAAAATTATACTAAGCCTGAGCCAGTATAGATCGCAACCTTGCAGCTAAAACGGCAAATGAGATCTGGGTAGCTGACGCTGGACATTCTGGAATAAGGAGTACCCTCGAGCCAGTAAAGAGCTCTCGAGCTATACTAAGTGGCAGAGTCGGAACCGAGGATCAGCTCCGAACCCATCCAGCAAGAACGAAGGCAAGATTGGACAACTTAGCATATGTTCTACACCTTTCATGGAAATATGTTTAGCTAAAGCATTAGTGGGGATTTTCCTCCGAACATCAGACATATGTTCACTAATCCTTTAAGTTTCATATTAGTCTTTCCAATATAAAAACAATGGCATTGAGCACAATTTGCAAAATATATCACATTTTAAGTACTACACATACCTGATGCTTTAAATATGTTTCTTGACTAACAAGATCTTTAAAAAATAAATCTGTATTCATATCTTTACAATGAACACAGTTATAACAAGGGACAGTGCCAGATTTCTTCTTATACCCACCGTCGACTTTCCCTATTCTTATATCTTTACAGCACAGCTATTGTTTAAGATTCTCTGTTATATGTAAGCCTAGGTCTTATACCCACAATCTCACTAACTTCCATGAGGAAGTCATGGAATTGGGCTTTAGAAATAGAGGTTACAGTAATGTTCTTATTAAAGAGACTAAACAGCTGATGATTTATCAGAGAAAAAAATTTAGCTAAACCTTACTTATTTGCACAAAGCACTGATGCTCAATGTGAGACTATTAATAAGAATGGTAATTACAGAATCAGTTATGTGATGAGATATAATAGACACACAAGAACAGTGCAACAAAAAAAATAGAAAAAATTGGACTATTTTGAGCTCCCTCAAATTGTGTTTAATGCCACTGTTTTTACATTGGAAAGACTAATATGAAACTTAAAGGATTAGTACACATATGTCCAATATTCGGAGGAATATCCCCAATAATGCTTTAGCTAAACACATTTCCATGAAAGGTGTAGAACATATGTTTAAGTTTAGGATTTTGCAGGTTATATTTCCAAATGTTTTTGGGGGGATTTAGTAAATAGAACAGAGTTAATAGAATATAAATGGATTAATTACTTCAGGGCAGATAAATTACCGGGACCTAATAGCAGCAACAGTATTAAACCTATTTTGAAGAATAAACATGATGTGATACAAGTATGTAAATAAGATTTTATATTACACATATATATTTCTTTGGTTTTATAGTTTATTTTTATTGTGCATTTCTATAGAAAGTCTGGGCTTTTAAGATAATTGATGGGCTAACTGAGCCTGTTAACTGAAACCTTGATTTGATTGGTTGATTTGTATATAAAAGAAAGGAACAAGCACTGTGTTATTATGAACTGAAGAAGAGTTTTACTCGAAAACTCTGCAGTTGTACTTTATTTGCTGGTTTTATATTAAATGGCTATCGAACGTTGGACTTCTGGTGTCTTTTATTACAGTGGATTTTGGTGTACTTTGAAGTCCTTTAGCCATCCAAGAGAGTATTTTGTGTTAACTTTCAGTGATCCACGAGCTAGTAGAAGAAGCAGAGTCAGATCCAAGGATCGATCAGAACGAAAGAGTTGAGGAACAAATGGAAACTGACATCAGATTAATAGTTTTTTTGTCCTTTATCAAACAGCTTTTATGATACCTTTAAACACGACATCTCAAGAATTACACACAATACTCAGGATGTGGCCACAAGAGAGGTCTCTAAAATAAATAAATGACTTGACAGTACAGACACTTATGAACTTTTCTAATTAATGGCATCTCTTCCTGGGTTGATCATTGACTGTGCAAAGAATGTAAATGAGATGCATGTCATAGGTTCATAGGTTCATAGGTTTATACTAGGCTATCTGCGCAAGGGCATTTATAAGCCTAGCCCAGAGTTTTGTGGCTTTCGCCACCCCTTTAGTTTGGAGGATACTATGCCCATTATTTTGCTGTACCTCTGTCAAGCAGTGACACTGAGATAATCCCTGGGGTATATCTGCGATCTCCCATCCATTGGTCAAGATTTCTCTTGAACAAAGCCAGCGAGGTGCTCTGCCTCACATGTACTGGGATTTTGTTCCACAGCATAGGGAGTCTCTGGGTGATGAATCTGTCCCTCCAGCATGTCCTATTAATAACCGTGTCAAGGTTTAAGTCTCCGCCCTTGTAGTTCTGAGGGATCTAGATTTTTTGAGGTGAAGCATGTTCATCAATTCTGGGTTGGACATGGCCTTGTATGTCAGGCAAAGGTCACCTCTGAGCAGACGGTGGCGACTGAATAGAGCTGGAGTTCCTTCAGTCGGGCAGCATAGGACATATTTTTGAGACCCTTTATCCTTTTGGTGAGGAACTTTTGGGGCCTTTCCAGTTGCTGCAGGTGTCGTGTCAGATACATTCCGAATGGGGCATTGTACTCAATCATTGGTCTGATGAGTGATGAGTACAGGGGGACGATGACTTCCCTTGATCTAGACGTGAATCCCTTCATGATCAGGTGGGCAATGTAGAATGTCTTCCTAACTACTTTGGCAACGTGAGTGTCAAACGAAAGGTTACTGTCAACCTGGGTCCCCAGATCCCTGATAACCTCTTCTGTGCTTAGTGGGTTGTCGCCTATATGGTAGCTAGGGGTAACCTTGTTTTTCCCGAAGGGTATGACTATGCATTTTTTGGCGTTTAACTTTAGGTCATGGCTCTGGCACCAGTTATCCGTTTCTATAAGACCCTTCTGAATCTGTGTCAGATGTGTTCTCAACTATGGCGCCCAGTTTGCAGTCATCTGCAAATTTTGTCAGCCATAATCCTCCTGTGTTTGCTTGTACTTCTGAAAAGTAGATGCCAAACAGGAGTGGGCCCAGGACTGAGCCTTGTGGGACACCACTTGTGACAGGCTTTGAGTCTGACATGGCGCCAGCAACTCTGACCCTGTGGGTTATGTCACTTAGCCAGTTTGCAACCCATCTTGTGCCGTATGGGTTTACATTTAAGCTGATGAGTTTTTCAATGATACCTGAGTGGGGTATTGTGTCGAAAGCTTTTGCCAGGTCGAGGTAGGCTGTGTGGACTGCCTTTCCCTCATCAATGGCCTTGGTGACTGTTTTGAAAAAGTCAACCAAGTTTAAAAGGCATGATCTGCCTTTGACAAAACCAAACTGGGTCGGATCCAAAGTCTGCAAGTCCCCTATGTCTTTATTTATGAGTTCCATTATGATCCTCTCCATAGCTTTGCAGATCAGGCTTGTCAAGCTGATGGGACGGTAATTTCCAGGGTCGGTGGAGGCACCGCCTTTGTGAAGTGGGACCACAGTTGCCGTACGCCACTCCTTAGGCACGTATCCTGAGGTGAGGCTAAGATTAAACAGCTGCCCTAACTGCGGGTTTAATTCCTCATTGAGTTCGTGGAGCACACAACCGGGGACACCATCTGGTCTCATTGATGCTGTGTTTTTTGCCTTGGAGAGAGCAGTTCTCACCTGAGCGTTAGAGATGTTTGGGGGGCTACAATCCTCTGGTATACATATCTCACCTTTTGGGGAGTTTGCACTGAACCTGTCAGCCAGTATGTTGGCAATGTCTGTAGGTTCAGTAATTTTTACATAATTTTGAACTAATTCTGAGCATATCTGGGAGTTTCCTCCCAGGTTTCTAACATAGCTAAAGAAGGCCTTATGATTGTCTTTTGAGTCCTTAGCGACTTTTCTCTCAAAATTTGCCTTGGATGATTTTATGAGAGATCTTAGTTTTTTACTTATAATGATCAAAGGTGTTTTCCCTTTTAAGGATTTTGCTCTATCTTGTAGTAGCTTCCTCCTTTTGTTGTAGAGCTTGTTTATGGCTGGGGTCCACCAGACTGGACGCTTGCCTTTGGTACAAAGAGTCTTTGTTTTGTTTGGGATTGCCTGATCCATGCAGTCCTGTAGGTGCTGGTATAAGGCATTTGTAAGTGATTCAGCAGCTTGAGTAATGGTTTCCGCAGGCTCGGGGGCCTTAAAAGAGACCACACCAGTCTTTAGAAGTGTGAAGTCGGCTTTTGTGAAGTTCTTCACTGTGGTCTTTTTTATCTCAGGTGGGGGCGGGATGTGGACTTTCAGTGAGATTAGTTTATGGTCTGATCTCACCAGTGAGGGGTATACTTCCGGTGTTGAACATTGTGACCCCATGTTCGTGATGATGAGATCTAGTATGTTTTCTCCTCTTGTGGGGATGGTGACTAGTTGTTCCATGGCATTTGAGTTTATGAACTCTAGGAACCTTTGGGCTAGAGTGTTGGGGCTTGAGTAGTGATCCCAGTCTATATTCGGGTAGTTGAAGTCACCTAGTATGATGGTGTTTGGAGATACATTTATCCCCTCCAGTGTTTTCAGGAAAGCTATGTGAGGTTCCTGAGATTGAGAGGGTGGCCTGTAACATGCTACAAATTGCAGAGCAGTCTTGCCTATGGTTAATTGCACCTGGATGGTCTCTGATGCATCGTGCGTTGCCACCAACCTTGAGGTGTGGGTGTCCTTGATGAATATAGACACCCCCCCCTTTCTTGGTGTTGTCCGGATTTTGGGGCCGGAACGCATGATATGAGGTAAAACCTGATAGTGCCGGGGTGCTCTCGGGAGTCTTGAACCAGGTTTCAGTCACAGCACAGACATCGATGTTCTCCATACTGAGAAGGGCCTCGAGTGCGTGCATCTTGAGGTTGAGACTTCTGGCATTGAGCAGCATTACCCTTAGTTTTTTTTTCCTTTTTTGTGTTCTAGGGTGGTAGGTTTAAAATTTGAGCCTTGCCTAAAAAAGGCACTATGGGGGTGGCAAGAGCCTTTGCCAATATCCAGAAGCCCAGGGGTGACAGGTGCAAGCCGTCCCTTGCGAAGCAGCGTGGCTTGTCCAGCATGTCATCCCAGGCAGACAGACATTGGATCCCCTTTGAAGGACACCAGAGTTTAAGCCAATTATTAAAGCTGATCATCTTGTCTCTGTATTGTGGCATCATTCTTGGTGAAGGTAGGATACTGCTCAAGGTCAGGGTCATACCTGCCTGGGCTACATAATCAGAGAGCTCTGTATACCATCACCGACTATTGCGAAATGTGAAGATGGGTTAGTGTGAAGCTTAATTCTTGAATTCTGGATGTTGGACCTCACATTAATACAAGTAGTAATGGAATTGCAAAATATCAGTGCTAGACTTGCTTGTATTTAGGTGCAAGACTGGCATCCTTGAAAAAGGTTGAGGAGACAGTGAAGTCAAAAAGTGCCAGGAGCAGATGATGACATGCTGAAAGTGTAAGCAGCTGGAGATGTACACTACATAAAGGAAGTGAAGCAAATGCTGGCAGACAGGTTCAGCGAATAATTCACCCCCCCCCCATCAGTAAACCAGGACATCCCCAGCACCTGCCCCCTCCCCCTTATCACCAGGGAGAAGGTCTTTAATGCCCTTTCAAAGGCAAAAAATAGTCTCCACGGGACCTCACAACATCCCTGCCCGTGTCCTACATTAACTCAGGCATGAACTCTCAGCTCCATTAGGCACCTTATTCAACCAAAGCCTGAGCACTGGCTTCATCCCAGCTGAATGGAGGACAGCCACAGTCATCCCTCTACACAAAGGTGGAGTGTTCACTAACCCAGGCAATTATAGGCCCAACAGCCTAACTAGCCTGATCTGCAAGGCCATGGAACACATTATCATGGACCTTATAAACAAGGACACTGGCAACCTCCAAAACGCTTGACCTCACTCAGTTTGGTTGTGTCAAAGAGAGATCTTCGAAACAGTCACCAAAGCCATGGAAGAGGGAAGACTGTGTACACCGCCCACCTTAACCTAGCCAAAGCCTTTGACACTATTCTCCACTCAGGCATAATAGATAAACTCTCCTAGCTAGGCATCAACCCACATGTTACCAGATGGGCAGCTAACTAGTTCACTGATAGAACCCACTCAGTCAGGGAAGCCACCTCTAGTAGTAGACCTGTAATGAGCGGTGTAACCCAAGGATCGGTCTTGGGCCTCTACTGTTTGGGATATACTTTTCTGAGGTGTAAGTCAAAACCAGTGGTCTGTGGCTGACAAAGTTTGCAGACAACAAGCTGGGTTGCTGTCGTAACTCATTACATCTGAGTAACGCCTCCAGGTGCATCTACAGTTAACTCCTACTAATGCCTCTAGGCATCAAATATCACTTGTTCATATTTGCCTCAATAATTCTAAAACCATGCTATGTACAAGGTTTTAAAAGATTTAATTTAAAAGCTTACACAATGGCAAACTCAACTGCATTAATATTTGACCTCTGTCTATTGCAGGTAAATAGATATTAACGGTTGTTTTTATATTAATTTATATAGATATCATTTTCACATTTTTCTAAATATCTCAACAACCATGTAACATGAGCAGAACTCCTTAGCCTCATATGAAAGCTAGATGAATAAAATGTTGCTGACAGTGTGCATGTGTAACTTGAGTGGTTGCTGAGCTATTGTAAGTTGTTTACAAAATATTACAAATGTAATAGTTACTGTGCTTACTGTGACTTATAAAACTTGGTTTAAGACCTAGAACCTAAAGAATACTACCACTGTAAAAATAGTTTGTGTTGAAGAGTTTACCATTTATACCTCTTTCATAACTGCTATGGTTTCAGAGATATGATCATTTGTTTGAAATGTGAGGACATAATTTGATTCTGTCAAAAGGCTTAGATTGGAAGTTAAAGTGCAAACCTCCTGAGCTCCACTGGAGTGAATGATTTAAAATTCCTCTAGTGATGTGAACATCCTCCAAGGAAGCATTACCTAAACTAATGAGTGGTCCCAGAAACATGGCCTCAAACACCGAATGCCAAGAAATGCATCATTACCCCATTTGAGGAAAATCTGTCCCATAAAATTATCACAATAACAATTAAGTATGCAATAAGTCGTAAGGGATTTGGGCATCCTGGTTGATAGCAACCTGACCTATGACCACAACATTGCCTCCGTTGTACGGAAGGCTTTCTACATGGCCCACCTCATAAGTAAGGATATTTCATCCAGGAACAAGGAGGTCATAACATCCCTGTATTCCTCCCTTATCAGACCCATAATAGTGTACAATGCCCCCTTTGTCATGTACCTTGCCAAGCACATGCAGCAGCTGGAGAGACCACAGAGATTCCTGATCAGGAAAATCCAGGATCTCAAACACCAATCCTATACAAAGAGCTTAAAAGCCCTGTCTCTCTACTCAGTCTCGTAAAGACTGCTCAAAGGTGACCTGTGTCTGGCATACAAAGGCATCTCAGATCCAGCCTTGACGGAGTTGCTGCATATCCTTAAGTCAAACTCCACTCACGTAACCCACACGCAAGGCCTCAACCTGGTCCGTGACATTAACAGAACTTGTTGGTGGGATAGATTTGTGTCCCAAAGACTCTCCTCATCTGTGGAACAGACTCCCTCTCCATGTCAAGCTGGGTACCTCACTAGCCCCCTTTTAGAGAAACCTGGACGACTACATGGGAAATAGAAAATACACCCCCGGGATCCCACCTGTGTCCCTGCTGGACAGGGAAAACAGGTGCTGTGTGGAAACATGGGTGAAATTCTTGGCTACGCTTATAAGAGCCTCTGGGCCAATAGCCTCGTATCATCCTATGAACCTATAATTATAATCTATGAATCTTGATCAATGTCATGCTATGTGCTTATGGGATGGGATGCACAGCAAAATATAGACAGAAGAAGTACAACCATACTAGCACAGAATGATACACAAAAAAAGCTTACTGAACCGCCCAACTACTACTGCAATGTCTAGTGCTGTTATATACAGTACAGCAACAGGTCAAGAAGTGATGACCAGTCAGTAAAGAAAGCCTAGGTGCTGTGGAATCACCTGGTGCACATTAAACATGTGACCTTCTCTTCCCTCTTTGCATAATTAGTGGGTTTCAGTAAAGTAACCTCATTGGTTTGTAGGTAAATACTAGGCAATCAGTGCACAGACTATTACAAATTTAGTCAATAACCAGTCAGTGACCAAAGATGAGAATCCAACTTTGTACCTTGTGTTCGTGGGGTAAACATCTTAATGACTATGCCACCCCTCAAATTCCTTGCTGAAACACCAAACACAGATCACATTTTCACCTTTATCCTGCAAAGCCATAGAACAGGAGAGAGAAAGATGTCTGCTTTCCCAAAGGCATGGGACAAAAATGCCAGAATTCTATAACATCTTGCCAGTGGTACAAGTCCAACATATTATCAGTGCCTGGGAGCTCCAAAACTTTTGCAAAAATGGAGGTGGAACATTGTTTATCCTCTAAGCTTGCATTTCTCTATGCATCAGCCAACTGTACATGTACTTCAAAGTATCAGAGCAGATCAGCTCCTTCACCAGGGAAATGGTCAATTAATTCATCAAATGCATATGACAAAAAATGGGCTGTAGAAAGCTCAATGTTACCAGTTTTTGAAAGTTCAAGGCAATCCCATGGCCAGACTCCACAAGAGTAGAGTCTCTTCTTCTAGATTTAACACTATAAGCTTTGGCTGGATGGAAGTGGCATCCATAGTGGCATGATGTAGGAAGTTCTTCCAGGCATAGCTGAAATCTGTTTTTACAAAATCCAAAAAATGTGACATAGCTTATAGGTTGCCACCACAGTCTCAGCAAGCTAAAACACTAAATAAAATTAATTAATTAATTACTTAATTAATTCATTAAATTAATAAATTTTCATTTCAGACCTCTCTCTTCGGTTAATAGGTTCATATATGTTTACTAGACTATCAATCCTTTCGGTTACAAATAACATTTCTAACCTGTTTTGGGAAATGTCTCACCTGTAATTATGACCTTGGATACCTTTACAGGCTGAATGTTTGTCTTCTGAAGTCAGCATCAGTGTCACCCATCCCCTTGGCCTGATGGTAATGGGCACTCAATTAGGGGAAAACTGTCGAGTGGAAATCTGGTTTTGTTGTACCATGGTGACAATCTGTATCAAGGAGCATCTGGTAGGTACTCCACACTGACCTGGCATAGTACATCACTGCTGTTCACAGCCATCACCAGTACACATTCTCTAACTTCAGACACTGGTGCTGCACTGGGATCCAAGGTATGATTATGACTGCATGTTTTCAACAGCTCTCCAGTGCTGGCCACTTGTGCTATGACAGGTGTACCAAAAAAACTACAGTCATTCTGAAGACACAGCACCATCAGGTCCTCTGTTCTGTGTGCTCTAATTAACAGCAGAGGTACTTGTCTATGTGTAAGCATTCAAAAAACATGAGCCAGCACGTACGGTTCCAACGGACCAACTTTATTAATATCCAGATTCCTTAAATAAAGGAATCTTAATGAATAAACAGCATACCGGTTTCGGCCATGTCATGGCCTTTATCAATGCAGTTCAGAAAAAATAATAAGGAAACCCGACCCCTGGTGGACCATCCTTATATACTCCATATTTAAAGGGGTACACAATCTTGTATAATGAACAAATACATTGGAGCAAAACAGCACATAAATCACATCATATAACAAAAACTTCAACATAATAAACATATGAACCATGTGCAATATCATCAAAAAATAAAAATAAAAATAAAATAAATAATATAATATGAAAATATTGTACAAAAATTGTGAAATATTAATATACCAAAAAAATAATAATAAATACATATCTTCCATCACCAAAATGTTAAGGGACTTATATGGTGATCAGGACAACTAGTCAGGACAATTTCTAAATATAGAAAACAACCTGTATGGGTTATTTCTATAAAAATATATATATGTTTGTCCACCACATTCCTGTTGGAATTTTTAATGTGCATAAAAACAAAATCAATAAAGGATATAATAGTCACAATGTGTATGCCCAATATATATATATATATATATATATATATATATATATATATATATACACACACACTTGATCTACCAAATTCTATTCCAACATATTTAAACCGGGTTTAAATAAACCCCCCAATAGAATTATCCACCTTTGTTCCATTTGATCAAGTTTTTGATGCCATCCGGCTTTAAAACCCCTGTGGAGAGTAATTTTATCTATAACCACAAACCGAAAAATGGCCGAAGAATGCTCCAAGGTATGTTTAAATAGTGCATTGGCAACACGTTTGTTTTTAATTGCACTTAAATGTTCCCCTATTCTAAATTTGACAGGTCTAGACGTTTGTCCAACATAGAATGCAGAGCAACTACATGTAACCAAATATACCACCCAGTCTGTGCTGCAATTAGCAAAAACCCTTATTTCAAAAATTCGTGATGTGTTTTTACTAGAAAATTCTTTGGTTTGTTGCAAATGCTGACAAGCAGCACAATGCCCACAAGGATAACACCCCCTTAATCTATCACCACTTAAGGTTCTTTGTTGTGGTATATTTGTAACATGTCTTTTATAATGTGTGAAGTGAGAATTCATATTCCGTCCCCTTCGGTAAGAAAACTGACAGTTTGCCGGCAACACCCTACCTAAAACCTCATGTGACAAAAGGATACCCCAATTTTGGTTAATGACATCCCTGAAACAATTAGTATTATTCCCATAGGTAGTCACCAACCTTATCGGTTGAATATCATTTGTTTTATTGCCAATCCTGTTGTTGGCTTTATAACATAATAAATCCTGATGTTCCATTTGGGAAGTTTGACCTTCTGCTTTCACAAGTATTTGGGATTCATACCCCCTGGTTAGAAACCTGCGCCTCAAATCCAGACTACATTCCAAATAATCTTCATCAGATGAACAAATACGTCTGATTCTCATATATTGAGATTTCGGAATGTTGTGGATGGTGTGGCGTGGATGGTAACTGTTAGCATGTAACAAAGTATTGTATTTGGGAAACTTGCGATATATGGTGGACGATAAAGTATTATCTGCAAGTTTAAAAACTTTAACATCCAAAAATACAATTTCTGAAAGTTCAATATTGGCAGTGAACCGAATACCAAAACCATTGTCATTCAAATAATCCACAAACTGTATTAAACTTTGCTTGTCTCCACGCCACACCATCCAACAATCGTCTAGATATCTCCGCCAGATATCCAGATGTTGTAAAAATTTGTTATGTTGATCATCATATATATACCCAGCCTCATAATATCCCATGAACAAATCGGCATAGATGGGTGCCTGCTTTGGATCTTCTGTGATAGGCTAGAAATAAATATTTCCTTTCTGGCCTGCAGACATGACAAAGGCGGTTACAGAAATTTCTTCCTAGGGTCAAAGCCTTTCATACAAGTCTGTGTGTGTATGGTGTAAGCATTCCACCCCTTACGTGCATGTTCGCATATCAGTTTGCATCCATGCCCAATGGTTGGTCACAACCTCATTCTTTCCTGGCCATCTGCAGCCATTATTTTGAGTGCGTTAGCTTACCCCATTATTGCCATCTAAACCCCATCATGTATTTGAGTACAGTCCTTGGCATCTTGCTTTACCTATGCACCCGTTGGTACTACAGGTATTTGTATACTGTGTTTTTGGGTATACGTCTGTCACAATTTTTACAATGGCATGGCTTCAACACTGCAAATGGCACACAAGGGTTGCTAACCATAACAACTGGGGGTCCCTCTTTCTCTTGCTCTGCATCTGGTTACCCAAAGCATCACTATCCACATCCTCCTAATATTCCCACCCCTTCAAGATCATGCACACGAAAGTACAGTTTTGTACCTACCATAAATGTAGATGTCCGAGAGGTATGCATCTGCAGTCCTAACAAATGGGTTGTCCTGCCTCAGGCAGCCCTTCGGTCGGCCGGATTCCAAAGTCTGGGTCTGGCCTCAGCTGATGTCGCACTTCACCCGACGTCATAGCTGCAGTTCAGCAGGTATAAAGGCATCAGCCGACGCCATTTTCCTCAGTGTTTCTTGCCCCAGATGCCAGGTGCCCTCTAGGAAGGCTAAATTTGGATGAATGCAAATGTTTCCAAACAATAGAGAGCAAATAGAAATAAACATGTATATACATATATACAAACAAATACACCATAATAGATTCCCCCAGCTAGCTACAAGATGGGCAAATACCCTAGGAGTACCACAGAGGGGAAGGAGGGTGGGTAATCCTGACTGCAGATGCATACCTCTCGGACATCTACATTTATGGTAGGTACAAAACTGTACTATGTCCTTCAAGGATGCATCTGCAGTCCTAACAAATGGGTAGAATACCATAGCCAAACTGGGGGAGGAGGTATTAATAAGATTATGGTGTAGTTAAGATCCCTTGCAAAACAGCAGTGGCAAAACCTGCTCGGGATCTGGAGTATAAGGGTAGATTATAATGCTTGGCAAATGTATCCACGGAGCTCCAAGTAGCAGCCTCTAAAATGTCTTTGGTAGCCACTCCTCG
This sequence comes from Protopterus annectens, assembly GCF_019279795.1. Taxonomy (NCBI): domain Eukaryota; kingdom Metazoa; phylum Chordata; order Ceratodontiformes; family Protopteridae; genus Protopterus; species Protopterus annectens. The sequence continues at coordinate 1,799,361,538 of NC_056729.1, read as the reverse complement.
TAAAAAAGCTGTAGTAGTGGCTGTAGCCCTTGTGGAGTGAGGTCTGATGTTGTCTGGAGTTGTCTTTCCATGATAACAGTAACAAAATCTAATGCAATTTCCTATCCATTTTGAGATTGTCTGTTTTGAAATTGCTTTTCCTTCCATTCCTGTTGCATATGCTACCAGAAGCTGGTCAGTTTTTCTATTGTTCTTGGTTCTGTCCAGGTAGTAGCGCAATTGCCTATGCGCATCCAAGGTATGTAGTAGTCTTTCCCCCCTGTTCTGTGGGTTGGGGAAGAATGTAGGTAGGTGGATTGCTTGGTTTAATGATACCCTGGAGACCACCTTTGGCATAAAAGTAGGATTAGTTCTCATGGACACTCTATCCTGATGGAAGATAAGGAAGGGCTGTACTGCCATTAATGCCTGTAATTCAGAAACCCTTCTTGCTGAAGTGATTGCAAGCAGGAAAGCAGTTTTCCATGATAAGTACTGTAATTCTGCTGTTGCTGCTGGTTCAAAAGGGGGGAGTGTCAACTTTTCCAGCACAACGTTAAGTCCCATGTAGGCAATGGTGGTTTCCTTGGTGGCTTTACATTTTTAATTCCTCTCAGAAACTGCCTGAGTAGAGGATGAGAGAAGACAGGAGGATCCATGTTGTATTCTGCTGAAATAGCTGATGCATGAATCTTAATGGAAGAGTAGGACAGGCCATTGTGGAAAAGCTCTGCTAAGTATTCCAGGATGTTAGCTATGTTTACCAGTGATACATTTTCTCCTTTTGCTGCACTCCAAATGAGATATCTTTTCCATTTTGCTGAATAAGTTTTTCTTGTTGAGGGTCTGCGAACCTCCAAGATAATGTCTTTAACCCTTTGAGATAAATCTGGGTTATTTTGTCTTATGCAATGTTCCAAGCAGCTAGCTGCAGTGTTTTCAAGTTTGGATGCAGGGTTTTGAAGTTGTTCTGTGTTAGCAGTAAAGGAACTAGGGGTAGAGGCCATGTGTGTTCCCGAGACATACTCCTCAGTAATGGGTACCAATGCTGCCTCGGCCAGTCTGGAGCTATCAGGATGATCCTTGGGTGATCTTCTTTGATCTTCAATAGCACCTTGTGCATCAAAGGAAGAGGTGGGAATGCATATGCTGTTAGGTTTTCCCAACTGAAAGATAGGGAGTCCACCTTCCAAGCAAGTGGGTGGTATGTCCTTGTGCAGAATTTTTTCAATTGGTGGTTGTGTGGGGATGCGAATAAGTCTATTTCTGGTAGTCCCCATTTCCTTGTAATGGATTTGAAGATGTCTGGATGCAGCATCCATTCGTGGGCATCCGTGGTAGTTCTGCTTAAGATGTCTGCTAGTATATTTTCTTTTCCTGGCACAAATATTGCCTGGAGCTGAATGTTGAGGCTCAGGGCCACATTCGAGAGGTCCATTGCCATCCGGCATAGAGGATATGAATGTGTGCCTCCCTGTTTGTTGATATACCACATAACTGTGGTGTTGTCCGTCCTTATCAGCAATTGACCCTGTTGAAGAAACGGTCTGAATGTCTGAATTGCCAGTTTTACTGCCAGCATCTCCTTTTGACTCATGTGTAGGTTCAGCTGGTCTTGAGTCCATAAGCCTTGTATGCACTTGTCCAGCATGTGTGCCCCCCAACCGAGGTCTGAGGCGTCCGTGGTGATAGTCTGGCTTGGTTGAGGGCTGTGGAAGGGCAGTCCTTTGTTCAATTGACAGGCCTGAGCCCACCATCAGAATTCTTGCTTCAGGCATGGAATTATTGGAATTTGGGTTTCTAGGCTGTGCTTGTGCTGAGACCATAAATTCCTTAGGTACCATTGCAACTTCCTCATATGTAGTCTGGCATGTGGAATCAAATATTATGCAGGATGCCATGTAACCCAGGGCTTGCAGGACTTTCCTTGCTGTAAGCTGGTTCTGCGTTGTTAATGCCATGAAATAGAGTGGTAGGTGCTTCTGCTTTTCTGCTGTGAGGGATGCCATTTGGTTTGATGTGTCCAGTTTTGCACCCAAGAAAGTTATCCTTTGGGATGGTATCAGCCTTGACTTTTTTATGTTGACTGTGTATCCCAGGGCTTGCAGTAGGTGAATGACCCTTTTCAAATCTTGTGTTAATTTGTTTTTGTTGTCCGCTTGTAACAGGCAGTCGTCCAGGTAAGAGTAAATTTGAATTCCCTGAAGCCTGCAATGAGCAATTACTGATGCCAGGCATTTCGTGAATACTCTGGGCGCAGTAGATAAGCCAAAAGGCAATGCTGAGAATTGATAATGCTCTGATCCTGCAAGAAATCTGAGGTACCTTCTGCAATTTGGTCGTATGGGGACATGCAGGTATGCCTCCTTGAGATCTAGAGTTACCAGCCAAGACTCCTTGCCCAGCATGGGAAGAAGCTGCTGTAGGGTCAGCATCTTGAATTTTGGAACAATGAGATATGTGTTCAGAGCGGACAGGTCGAGAATAGGTCTCCATTGGTTTTCCTTTCTTGGCACCAGGAAAAGTCTGGAGTAAAATCCTTGCCCTTGTTCCATAGACGGTACCCTTTCTATAGCTCTCATCCTTATTAAGTGGTCTATTTGTTCTAGAGCGTTTGTCTTTTGATTTGGAGGTAGGTTTGGCATTCCTCTCTTCCTTGGTAGAGTATGGAAGTGAAACCTGCAACCTTTGTCTATTGTCTGTAAAATCCATTTGTCTCCTGTAATGTAATGCCAGTTTACAGAAAATAAGGCTAGCTTTATGCCTAAGGGTGCTTCTAGTTGTTCCCTGGTAGGCGGTTTCAGAGCCAAGTCACTGTGATTGTCCTGTGGAAGTGGTAGTGGCTGGATCTGTGGCAGTACTTCGCTGGTTGTTAGGCTGTCACTGACGTCCCCTGTAGGCACCTCTGGATTGACCTCTGCCTCTTGGGCGCCTATTCCTGCCTCTCTGTGCTCTGGTGGTGTCTGGAAAGGACCAATTCTTGGAAGGCCAGTTCCTACTAAACCTTGGAGGCTGGACCTGTAAGAAATCCTTGACTGTCTGGACAGATTTTGCTTTCTCTTCCACCTTCTTCAACACTTGCTGTGCAGGGGAGCCAAACAAACTGTGTTTATCCATGGGAGCATCTAGGAGCTTTGATTTTACATGGTCTGGTAAGGACTGCTCTTTTAACCATGCATGCCTTCTGATCACTGTACCAGTCATAGCTGATCTAAAGGAAGCCTCCAGTGCATCATAGCTGCATTTTAAGAAATGATTACTGACCTGCTGAATGTTATGTACCATTTCCTGAAGGGACTTTCGGTCTAAAGGTTCAGGCGAGGACAGTTTTTTAGTTAACTGATCTAACATAAATTCCTGATACTGAATCATGTGGAATTGACAATTTAAGGCCCTAGCCGAAAGAGTAGCAGAAGTATAAACTTTTTTACCCCATCTCTCTAAGGCCCTAGATTCCCTTTCAGAGGGGAGGGTTTTTTTGGCAGAGGCAGCTGCTACAGCCTTGGGGACCTGTGAAATAGTTTCAGGATCTGCAAAAGGAGCCTTATACAAGGGATAATGTGTGTCCGGAACCCTGTAGTATCTGTCGGGCTTAGCAGGGGCCGGAGGAAGTGAATCAGGAGCAGTACAAGCATCATTAAATGCATCATCCACAACTGTAAGTACTGGAGGAATGGCTAAAGGCCTATGCTGTGGCAAATGCAAAAAGGTCCTAAGCCTTTTCCTAGAGTCTGAAAAATCCTGGCCCTGCCATTGAAATTGTTCCCTCATAGCATGCAAGGTTTCCCCAAAGGAAAATTCCTCAGGAGGAGAGGCAGAAGGAATGGAGTCTTCTGCATCAGAGTCCTCATATGGAGAATAAGGGCCTTCTGGAGGGTTTGTATCTTCTGAATCATCAGAGGAGTAATCTGTAGAAACTGGCTCTGGGGGCTCTGCTCTAGGCCTCTTCTCTGGAGGGGGGGAAGAGGCCCTGTCATGGTGAGGCTGGGATCCCCTGATCAAAGAAATGATATCCTCTGCTAGACTAAGCATTTGAGTACTAGAGCTAGGCCTGTGAGAGAGGGTTTTAGCAGGCACGGTCCTGGTTGATTTTGCTGCTTTAGCCCTGGTAAAAGCCTTAATTGACATGGATGCAGGGGGTCTAGCAGCTCCACGTGCAGGAGTAGATATATCTAAAGGGATAGTATCTGATAAATCCTGTGAACCTGTAGGAGCAGGTGGAATTTCAGTAGCAGATTCAGCCATGCTGGATGAGGCCTCGGTAGGAGGCAAGCTTTCGGCCGAAGGAAGAACCGAGGACTCGGTTTCAGCCGAAACCGAGACGCTCGCGGTTGACTTAACCGCGGTTTCGGCCGAAACCGCGGACCGCGAGTGTCGGTCCTTTTCCTTACGCTTTTTAGCTAATTGTGAAGTCGGAGTCTCCGACGGCATGTTGTAAGCAAAAGCGGAGCCAAAAAACTCCTCTGCAAACTCCGACCGACGTCTAAGTGTCCGTCCATTGAAGGAAGCACAGGCTAGACAAGCTGCTACGTCGTGGTCTGGGCCTAAACAAGGTAGGCAGTAAGAGTGGAAATCTTTATGAGGTATTTGTTTCCCACAAGTTAAACAGTTATTCACTTTTTCTGACATCGGCTGAGGCAAGAAAGAGTCCCCAACGGGGTACTTAGCTTTTTAGAAGTCTTCGGTAGTAGCAATCTCTGGTTCTGATCGACCGGCACTTGTGAACAGCTTCTGCTTCGGGCGCCACGCGGCAAGAAAGACTGAGGAAAATGGCGTCGGCTGATGCCTTTATACCCGCTGAACTGCAGCTATGGCGTTGGGTGAAGTGCGACATCAGCCGAGGCCAGACCCAGACTTTGGAATCCGGCCGACCGAAGGGCTGCCTGAGGCAGGACAACCCATTTGTTAGGACTGCAGATGCATCCTTGAAGGACATCACTCCATTTCCCTCAAAAATATACACATTAAACTAGTTGACTGTATATATATTTATCTATATGCACACACACATACATGCGCACACTGTACTAAGCAATGAACCAGCCTGTTGCCCTCATCCTGACACAAAACAGCATTTACTCTATCGTCTGAAACACAAGATCTGCAAATCCCCAAGGATGTGGGCTTAATCTATCCTGTGAAGATAGGTGAAGGCTGCCAGCCTAACCAAATAGAATTATGTAGATGATTCTGTCATTTGCAAATATTAATGTAAGCCACAGGCTTGTTTTCTTAAATGTGAAAAGACTGCACTGGATATTGAATTGCAAAAATGTAACAGTGCACTACGCTGTAAGAAAGCTAAGTAAAGCATTTCCAGACTGTCTTTGATGACAAAATTTGGATCAGATATGCCTGGATGAAGGAATTCTGCCTATTCTTTTGAGGCCAGAGTTAATGGCTAGAATTTGCATGTATAAATGTCCTTTAGTGCTCTGGTTTCTGACCGGGTGTAAAGAATGTAAATGTAGTTTCTGTTAGCCTGGGAACACCACAGAAGTGTGAAGAATGATGTCATGTGAAGCAGCTCTGTGTTATCAATTTAAAGAGGGAGAATCAGAGAGCTCAGAGCATTTGTCTTGAAAACATCCATCACCACCAGCACTGTCTACTAGATGCAAGTTATTTAGAACTGTGTTTTCTCTTAGAAATAGTTAGGAATTGGGAAGATTAGACTAAGTGTATTTCTGTGATGTCAGAACTTTTCTACGGTATTATTTAAAGTATTTGTCTGTGATCTCTGAACTCGACTACCACTTTGTAGTAAGTAGTATTGTCTTGTGTTTGTATTATTTATTATTACATATTTTTAAACTTTAACTATATGTTTTATGTAGAGTTAATTTAAACTCTAGAGAACATTTCATCTATACAGCGATACTGTACCAAGTCACTCTAATAAGCCTAGACTGTTCAGTCACACTTACCATTTGGATAATAATATTGCACAGTAATAATTGGACATCCTTTCAGAATGGCCTTTGAGTAGCTGATAATAGTGGGTGGTGGTGGCAGCTGGTACTACCTTTTAGACTGGGCAGAAAAGGAGCATAGCTGGAGAACCTGTGCCACCCTTCCCCAGGAGTGTCTGTGTGGTTGCATATAACTCATCTCAAAGTGTGTGTGTGTCAGGTACTTGGGCAGGGACACGAACGACTGGATGGACAGAGAGGGTGCTGGAGGTTTTAGCCTGGCCACTAGGGTGAGATCTGGACCCTATAGCTGTGCCAGTGAGGAGTCTTACCAGGGACCTGGAGAGAGAGGGAGAAAGCAGCACCAGACGGACTGTGATCTCTATGTGCTCTTAAGGGAAATTGTACTTTACTGTGTGTGTATTTATTATCCTTTCCCTATATATGAACACTCCTCACTGGTGTTAGTGGTGAGGACTTTGGCTCCTTGATTGCTGGGCCAAGGCACGGGCATCACACATCCATAACCTCTTTTGCTATTTTGCACACAAGAGTGAGACTCTAGAGCCAAGGTTCACACCACTGGGTGGCTAGCACTGCCACAGTTGTTCTTCATACCACTCACTTGAACGCATACTCATACCTATGCCCAATTAGTGAATGCAATCCACCTACTGCAGGTGCCTGGAATGTGGGGGAAACCAGAGCACCTGGAGCAAACTCATGCAAGCACAGGGAAGACATGCAGACTCCACACGCACAGCCTTGAAATACCTAGCACTAACAGGCTGGCTACAGAACGTGCAAAGTTGAAAGATACTTCATACTGGCCAATAAAGGTGAAAGGTTAAAACAAAATGGGATAGTTATTGACTTACTCTTGGTATAAGACAGAGGGGGCCAACTGACAGCACTAGAAAGTACAGTTCTGTGCACTTACCATAAATGTAGATGTTTAAGTGTATTCACTGTTGCAGTCATTACATTTGGGTAATCTGCTGGCAGGTTGCCATCAGTCGGCCTGAATTCCAAAGTCTTGGGTCCTGTGTCGGTTGCTGTCTTCTCTTCCATGACGTCAGGTCGTCAGGGGTATAAAACATGCAGCCCACGCCATTTTCTTTACTTTTTCTTGCCCCCGATGTCAGGTGCCCCCAAAAAGGTAGCAAAAAAAAAAAATATATATATATATATATATATATATATATATATATACACACACACACATACATATATATATATATATATATATATATATATACACACACACACATATATACAGGCATCAATATAAACTTTACCTTCATCTACAAGCAAATACACCACATAGGTTGTAGAAGATAGAGAAGGAAAGATAAAACTCCAGAATGACAGGGGGATGGCGGGAGGGTAACCTGGACTGCAACAGTGAATACACTTGAACATCTACATTTATGGTAAGTGTACACAACTGTACTATGTTCTTCGTGTTTCACTGTTGCAGTCATTACATTTGGGTAGAATCCCAAACCTATGGTTGGGAGGCTGGAGCTAAACAGCATTAGGTGTGGCAATAAGGCCCTGCAGCACTGCAGTGGCAAAGCCTGCCCTGGACTGAGAGGCAAATGATAATGCTTTGTAAAGGTGTGAACAGAACTCCAAAGTAGCAGCCTCTAGAATGTCTTTGGATGGTACTCCTCTGAGAAAGGCTGCTGAAGTAGCAGCAGCTCTGGTGGAATGAGACCTAATGGCCTTGGGCACAGGTTTGCCATGGTGTAGGTAGCAGAAACGGATACAGTGGCTTATCCACTTTGAAATTGTCTGCTTTGAAATAGCCTTTCCTTCTGATCCTGCAGCATATAACACTAGTAATTGCCCAGTTTTTCTTAGAGTTTTATTCCTGCTCAAGTAGAATCTTAGCTGTCTGTGTACGTCCAAGAAATGCAGAATTCTCTCCCCCTTGCTCTGCAGATTTGGATAAAAGGTTGGTAGATGAATTGTTTGGTTAACAGCCACAGTGGAAACCACCTTAGGCATAAATGTTGGATTTGTCCTCAGAGACACCCTATCAGGGTAAAACATGATAAAAGGCTCTACCGCCATGAGGGCCTGTAGCTCTGAAACTCTTCTTGCTGAAGTAATTGCTAGTAGCAGAGCTGTTTTCCATGAAAAGAACTTTTGAACCAGCTGCTACCGCTGATATAATGGAGGCAGGGTGAGCTTTTCCAACACATAAATGAGGTCCCATGCAGATAATGGTGATCTTCTAGGAGGCCTTAAATTTTGGCTCCTCTAAGATACTGCTTTAGTAAAGGATGAGAAAAGATTGGTGGCTCTGTATTATAATGAGCCAAAATGGCAGAAGCATGGATTTTGATTGATGAGAAAGATAGGCCTTTGTCAAGCATCTCAGTTAAGTATTGTAATATCTGAAAAATATTTGGTTCTGCTGTATCAGTTCCTTGTGCTTGATTCCAAGCACAGAATCTCTTCCACTTGTCAGCATAAGATTTTCTAGTACTGGGCCTTCTGGCTTCCAAAATGACATCCCTCACAGCTTTATTGAGAGGTGTTTGTATAACTACATGATCAGCCATGCTGCCAGGTTCAGTGTCTAGTTGATTGTGCAGTATCTGATTGTTTTGCTGGGACAGTAGTTGAGATCTTTGAGGTGAGGTCCAAGCTGGGTACTGAGACAAGTTCCTTAGGATTTGGTACCAGTACTGGCGGGGCCAGTCCGGGGCAATTAGCATTCATCTTTGGTTTCTCGTCTGACTTTTAGGAGGACCTTGGGAATAAGAGGCAAAAGAGGAAAGGCATAAACTGATTGACTGGTTTTTCCAACTGAAGAATAGGGCGTCCACATTCCATGCTTGTCTGTGATAAGTCCTTGTGCAGAATCTTTTCAATTGATAATTTTGTGGAAAGGCAAAAGATTCTATGTCGGGGCTCCCCCATTTCTCTGTTATCATGCTGAAGACTTGTGGATTTAGTTTCCACTCGTGAAGATCCATAAGGTTTCTGCTTAAATTGTCTGCCAGTGTATTTTGTTTTCCTGGCAGGAATTGAGCTTAAAGATGCATTTGGTAGGCCAAAGCTGTGTCCCACAGTGCCATGGCTAATCTGCAAAGGGGGTATGAGTGTGTGCCCCTTGCTTGTTTATATACCACATGACTGTGGTGTTGTCCGTCTTTATCAGTAGTTGTCCTGGATGAATTAAGTCCTTGAAGGCTGTTAGGGCATTTTGAACAGCTAGCATCTCCGGATGATATGTAGATGCATTTGTTTTGGGGTCCATATGCCCTGAATGCATCTTCCTGCCATGTGGGTCCCCCAGGCATAATCCGAGGTGTTTGTTGTTAAGGTTTGACTGGCAGGGGGGACAGTGAAGGCTCGTCCCATGTTTTGGTGGCATGCCTTTACCCACCACAGAAACTCCTGTTGCAGACAGGGAATGAGAGGAATCATTGCTTCCAGACTGTGAGAATGTTGACTCCATAAACTTTTCAGGTACCACTGAAGTTTCCTCGTATGCAGTCTTGCATATGGAATCAGTAGGATGCAGGATGCCATGAAGCCCAGAGCCTGCAGAATTTGTCTTGCAGATAACTGGGTTTTTGTTGCCATCAGTTTGAAGTAAGTAGTCAGTTGCCTTTGCTTGTCTGGCGTGAGGTAAGCCATCTGGGCAGTTGTATTCAAGCCTGCACCCAGGAATGTTATCTTTTGAGAGGATACCAGTTTTGATTTATTTTCGCTTATTGTGTACCTTAGGCATGTTAGAAGCCTTTTCACAAATGCCAGGTGTCGAAGAAGAATGTCCTTGTTCTCTGCTTGAATGAGACAGTCATCTAAGTAAGGATATATTTGTATACTACTTTGTCTGCAAAATGCAATTACTGGTGCCAGGCACTTTGTAAAGACCCTGGGCGCAGTAGATAAGCCAAAGGGCAGTGCACAGAATTGGTAAAGCATTAAGCCAGCCTTGAATCTGAGGTATCTTCTGCACGACTGTCTTACTGGGACATGCAGGTATGCCTCTTTTAGGTCTAATGTCACCAGCTAAGCATTCTTGCCCAGCATGGGCAGAAGCTGCTGCAAAGTCAGCATCTTGAATTCTGGAATGTCCAGGTATGTGTTCAAAATCAATAAATCCAGTACTGGCCACCAGGCCTCGTCTTTTCTGGGTACCAACAGCAGTCTTGAGTAAAAACATTGTCCGTTTTCCTGTTCTGGTACTGGCTGAATGGCCCCCATATCCATGAGGGACGTAACCAATTTCTGTGTCTATGCCCTTTGATTTTTTGGCAGATCTGGCCAACCATTTGACATTGGCAGTGTGTGTAAATGGAATCTGTATCCCTCTCTGATACTATGTTTAGTACCCACTTGTCCTGGGTTATTAACTGCCAATTTTGAGCAAAAAGGGCAAACTTTCCCCCTATGGGTACTGCCAAAAGATAAGTGCTTGGTGTAGGCAGAAGGAAGTCATTGGGATTGTTTTCTGTAGGTTTGCGCTTTATCTCCTCCAGATTTGGAGGTAGTAGCGCCCCATTGCTTTGACCTGTATGAATCTTGCGCCTGATATCTGGAACCCTTAGGGCATCTGGATTTGCCCCTTTGAGCTCTGTCAGACACAGGAAAGGACCAATTTTTTGTAGGCCAGTGTCTACTGAATCTTGGTGGCTACACTTGTAAAAAGTCTAACAGTTTGAATAGACTTAGTTTTGTCTTCCATTTTCTTTAAAACCTCTTCTGCCTTAATACCAAACAGAGAATCATGCTGTAAAGGTGCATCTATCAATTTAGCTTTAACATGATCAGGCAAATTTTGTTCCTTTAACCAGGCATGCCTCCTAATCACAGATCCAGTAACTGTGGCCCTGCAGGAGGGCTCTACGGAATCAAAACCACATTGCAAAGTATGCTTCCCATCTTGTTCAGCTGCATGCTATAATTCCTGCAATTCTTTATTTTCTGCACATTCTGAAATCATCATCATTTTCTGTTTCAGCAATCCTATAACATGTTATTAGTACTTTAGCATATGAAATTGACAGTTTTAGGCCCTGATTGCTAAGGTTGCAGATGTGTAAACTTTTTTTCCCCATCTGTCTAGTGCCCTTGAATCTCTGTCAGAGGGGGTAGGATTTTTTGCTGTTGAGGCCTTAACTCCCTTTGGACCCTGTGAAATTGTTTCAGAATCAGCAGCAGGGTTTCTAAATAAAAATTTATGTGAGTCAGGGACCCTGTAATATCTGTCAGGTTTACTGGGAGTCAGAGGTAAGGAGTCAGGGGTAAAAGCTTGACTTCGAAAACACATCATCCACAATGTCTAAAACAGGGGGAATGGCTAAACACTTGTGCTGAGGGAGAAGAAGGAAATCCCTGAGCCTCTTTTTTGATTCGGAGAAGTCTTGACTCTCCCAGTGAAAATGCTTCCTCAAAGTATGCAAGGTTTCTCCAAATGAATAATCCTCAGGAGGAGATGCAGATAGAATGGCCTCCTCCACATCAGAATCCTCATAGGGAGGCAGAGATAATTCCTGATCAGAAGAGGAATCAGAAGAAATAGAAACCTGATTTGAAGATTCATAATCAGTCTCTTGCCTAGGCCTCTTATCTGTAGGGGGATGGGTACCCCCTAATCAAGGTAATGAGGTCTTCAGCGATTTTGATCATCTGCTTTTTAGGCATAGCGGCCTGTGCACGTGGCTCATGCGTCATTTTTTAGTTTTAGAAGTTGCTTTTGTCTTTGGTTTTGCAGCTGTCGTCGGTTTGATATACAAATGTTGAGGTCTGAATACACCAACAGACGCCGGTGCCTGCTCAGCGGCTCTGGACCCATCCAAGGGAGATACATCCGTTGGTCCAATACCTTGAGTATCTTGTGGCATGCCGGACTCCAAATGGGTGTCGGTAGAGGCCTGCGACTTGAAGGTAGCGGGTATCAGGGGCTGCAAAAACGCCTCACTGAGTACCAGCGAACCGGCGACTGGCTTATGAGAAGCATCGTCGTCAGTTTTGGATCTCGACTGTATTTCCCTGTCCTTTTCTTTGTGTTTTTTATGTACTCCGGTAGTCGGATTGCTATCCGATGACATTTCTGGGTAGTTAAATCTGTTTCCAAAATACTTTGATGCAAAAATATACCGATGCTTGATAGTGCGTTGGTTAAATCTAGCATAAAACCGACAGCCAGGCATGTTGTGATCAGGGCCTAGGCAAGGAATATAGTATAAATGGAAATCCTTATGAGGTATTTGCTTCCCACAAGTAATACAATTATTAACTTTTTCTGACATCAGTAAAAAGCAAGAAAAAAGGTTAGCTTTAGTGAAGACTTCAGATCTGAAACTCAAACTCGAATATTACAGTAGTCAGCCGACCAGCACTTGCAAAATGCATCAGCTTCGGGCACCGCGCAGCAACAAAGACTAAAGAAAATGGTGTCGGCTGCATGTTTTATACCCCTGACGACCTGACGTCATGGAAGAGAAGACAGCAACCGACGCAGGACTCAAGACTTTGGAATTCAGGCTGACTGAGGGCAACCTGCCAACAGATTACCCAAATGTAATGACTGCAACAGTGAAACACGAAGAACATAAAGTTGATAACATGAAATATGGCTAAAGGATGAAAGAATATGACATGTGACTACTGCAGTATTCAAATGTGCAAAAAAATAAGGACTGAATGAAGTACAGTTGTGTAAGAACTTACCATAATAGTAGCTGTCCTACTGATCAATGTTGCAGTACTCCTGGTGAAGGTAACCTGACGTCCGTCTGGGGTACCAAAGCCAAAAACATACACCTTTTTGACACTCCATATTTTCAGTGGAGAACCTCAGCTTGCAGGCTTAGGTGTACATAAGTGGATGTATGAGCATGGGAACCTCGGACTGTCTAGCCCCAGCAGAACCCTAGAGAAGGTTCAAGAGAAATGATGATACAAAAACATGTCCAAATATGAGAAAGTGAGAAAGGAAACACCCACTCAGTCCTCAAGAGTATATAAAAGATGGGTAAGCAGGAAAGGAAACAATAATACAACAGTGATAAATAAGACATCTACTGCTACAGTGAGTTTTTACACAACTGTACTATGTCTTTCCTTAGATCACTGCTGCAGTATTCCAAAACTTGTGGGTGATTCCCAAGCTAACAGATGTTGAGGGTGGTAGGATTGGGAAGAAAGGTATTATCTACCAGTCCTAAGAATACAGATTTAGCAAAATAAGTCCTATATCTGGAAAAAACGATTGTACAGCAGCACCGGTAAGCTAGGGTATAACTACTCCCGGCTACACAAAGTCTACTCTTCAATTTTTCCCTTGGAACTAGACAAACTTTCAACTTAAGCACTCCAATCATTCACTTCTCATCCCTGCACTTGCCCGAAACTCATAGCAAGCACTAACAAACCTTAGCACTAGACCCACCTATACTGTAGAGAAGGACAAGGCTCTCTATTCGACCTTACCAGCCAATCAGTAAAACAGTTCACTGTACCTATCTAGTCATGTCCAAAGGGGAGTTTCAGGTGTACTCTCCAGTCCAACTGGGAAATATGGGCATTTTGAGGCAATGTTACAATTAACTCATGTACACAGACAACCCTCTCCTTCTTCCACCAAACACTAATACATGCGAGAGATGCAATTATACAGCCAAACTGGAGTCTAAGCTCTCTCAACCCAAGACTAGACCAGGCAGTCAAGAGGAGAAGGGAATTACTTGCGTCACACCACCAGTCTCACACAGACCTATGAAACCAGCACAGGCAAAAAAACACACACAAATGCACAAAAGCATACTCGGAGGCTCTAAATAAAAATCTGCAAAAGCAACCGAGACCTCCAAAGCAGACATCCAAGCAACCTCCACCATCCCCCCCCCAACACAAACCATGAAACACATACTTCACAAAAGCAGTGTGCCACACAATCACAGCCCTTAAGGCAAAATAACATACCCAACACACTAGTAATAGGTGACTCTATAGTCAGGCACACTGATGTCCCACTCACTAAGCTGAACAAGGAAAAGGTTACTGTTATTTGCCTGTCGGATGCCAAGATGCGCCACATAACACAAGTACTCAAGTCACGCCAGAACAAGTAGAAATATGACTCTGGCATTGTCCATGTTGGTGTGAATGACCAGAGCCGTACCTCCCTGGACTACATGAAGAGAAACATGGAGGAGCTCTCTGATCACGTAGCCCAGGCTGGTATGACCCTGACCCTGAGTAGCATCCTGCCCTCACCAAGAATGATACCACTGTATAGAGAAAAAATTATCAATGTCAACAATTGGCTAAGCTTCTGGTGTCATTCAAAGGGGATCCAGTGTCTGTCAGCCTGGGATGACATGCTCGGCAAGCCATGCTGCTTTGCTGTAGACGGCTTGCACCTGTCACCCTTAGGCATTCGAATACTGGCCAAGGCTCTTGCCACCCCCATAGTGCCTTTTTTAGGCAAGGCTCAAAAGACAAACCCACTGCCGTAAATAGCACAAGTAACAAAAAACTGAGGGTTAGACTTCTGGCTAAACCTCAAAATGCATGCACTCGAGGCACTCCTCCGTATGGAGAAAATCGATATATGTGCAGTAACAGAAACCTGGTTTAAGACTCCAGAGAGCACCCCAGCACTACCAGGCTACAACTCATACCATACATTTCGGCCACAAAACCCAGACTGAAATACAAAAGGCGGGGGTGTATCCACATTCATCAAGGATACCCACACATCCAGGTTAGTGTCACAGCACAATGCTTCAGAGATCATCCATGTGCAACTAACAACGGGCAAAACTGCTACTCAAATTATAACTTGCTACACATCACCCACCATGTCCCAGGACCCCCACTCTGCATTCCTGGAAACATAAAGGTCCTACCAAATACTCTGATATTGAGTGATTTCAACGATCCAAACATTAACTGGGAGAACTACTAAAGTACTAACTCCCTGGCCCAACATTTCCTAGAATTTATAAACTCAAACACCCTGGATCAACTGGTTAACACCCCCACCAGAGGTAACAACATATTGGACCTGGTCATCACTAACATGGGCGACCGGTGTTCCACACTGGTCAACCCCTCGCTGGTTAGATCCGACTATAACCTAATCACTCTGGATATCCACATTCTGCCACCACCCCCGGTCAAAGAAACCACCATGAAAAACTTTTCAAAAGCAAACTTCACGTTACTTAAGACCAAGGTGGGAAGTTTCAAAGCCCCCATGCTAAAGGATAACGCTGTCCAAGCTGCAAAATCCTTTACTGATGCACTCTATGGGCACCTACAAGAATGCATGGATCGTGCTATCCCAAACAAAACCAAGACTCACTCCTCCAAGAAAAGGAAACCAGTCTGGTGGACCCCTGCGATAAACAAGCTATACAATAGAAGGAGGAAACTAGTACAGAAAAGAGTAAAATCCCAAGAAGGGAAGACATCCCTGATCAGTATCAGCAAGAAACTATGTTCCCTCATAAAATCATCCAAGGCTAGTTTAGAAAGAAAAATTGCCATGGACTCCAAAGATAACGACAAGGCATTCTTTAGCTATGTCAAGAATCTTAGTGGCAATTCTCAGATCTGCTCGGAGTTAGTGCAGAATGGCACAAAATACACTGAACCGACCGATACAGCCAACATCCTGGCAGACAGGTTCAGTGCAAATATCACCCCCCTTGCACCTCCAAAAGGGGCCATAACTATAGCAGAAGAATGTAGTTCCCCTGAAATCACAGACACTCAGGTTAAAACAGCCCTTTCCAAAGCCAAAAACACAGCATCAATGGGACCGGACGGTGTCCCAGGCTGCGACCTACACTAGTTCAAAGTTGAACTAACCCCTCACCTAAACACACTGTTTAAACTCAGCCTCTCCACAGGCTACGTGCCCACAGAGTGGCGCAAAGCAACGGTTATTCCGCTCCACAAAGGTGGAGCCAAAACGGACCCCAGGAACTATTGCCCTATAAGCTTGACTAGCTTGGTCTGCAAAGCTATGGAGCGCATCATCATGGATCTCATTAACAGAGACATTGGAAACCTCCAAACACTGGACCCAACCCAGTTCGGCTTTGTTAAGGGCAGATCATGCCTCCTAAACCTGGTGGACTTCTTTGAGACAGTTACCAAGGCTATAGACGAGGGAAAGGTGGTCCACACAGCCTACCTTGACCTAGCAAAGGCCATCAACACTATTCCCCACTCAGGTATTATAGACAAGCTCACCATCCTGAACATAAACCCCTATGTCACGAGATGGGTTGCCAAATGGCTCACGGACAGAACCCACATGGTAAGAGTTGCAGGAGCTAGGTCTGACTCTAAACCTGTTACAAGTGGTGTTCCCCAGGGCTCAGTCCTAGGACCCCTCCTGCTCGGCATATACTTCTCAGAGGTACAGGCAAGCACAGGAGGACTACAGCTCACCAAGTTTGCAGACGACTGCAAACTAGGGGCTATAAATGACTCTCCAGCTGACACAGACATCCTCCAAAAGGGTGTCACTGAGACAGATACCTGGTGTCAAAACCATGGTCTCAAGCTAAATGCCAAAAAGTCCATAGTCATCCCCTTTGGAAAAAACAAAGTACCCACAAACAACCACATAGGTGGTAGCCCCCTAAATACGGAAAACGTAATAAGGGATCTGGGGACCCAAGTAGATAGTAACCTCTCCTTTGATAATCACATTGCCAAAGTGGTTAGAAAAGCCTTCTATGTGGCCCACCTAATCACAAAAGGGTTTGCATCCAGATCGAAAGAGGTCATTGGGACCCTCTACGCATCACTCATCAGACCCATCATAGAGTACAATGCCCCATTTGGGATGTACCTTACAAGACACCTGCAACAACTGGAAAGACCACAGAAGTTCCTCACCAAGAGGATCACTGGTCTCAAGCAGATGCCCTATGCAGTTCAACTGAAGAAACTCCAGCTGTACTCGGTTGCATACAGCCTACTCAGAGGTGATCTCTGCCTGACATACAAGGCCATGCCCAACCCAAAATTCATGGAAATGCTCCACCTAAACAAAACCATATCTCCTCGAGCCACACGCGCCAGGGATCTAAACCTCACCACAATAAATAGGACGCGCTGGAGGGATAGATTCCTGTCCCAAAAAAGTACAGTTGTGTGCCTACCATAAATGTAGATGTTCGAGTGTATTCACTGTTGCAGTCATTACACTTGGGTTATCCTGCTGGCAGGCTACCCGCAGTCGGCCTGAAGTCCAAAACCTTGGTCCGGCGTAGGTTGCTGTCGCCTCTTCCCTGACATCAATGCGCCAGGGGTATAAAAGATGCAGCCAATATCATTTTCTTAAGTTTTTCTTGCATCAGATGTCAGGTGCCCCCAAAAGGGTAGGCTAAAAAACATTGCTTATAGAAGCATGCACTAAAATAAACAATACCTTCGTCTACAAGCAAATACACCACACAGGGTGTATAGGATAGAGAAGTACAGATAAGTCCCAGCAAAGAAAGAGGGATGGAGGGTGGGTAACCTGGACTGCAACAGTGGATACACTCTAACATCTACATTTATGGTAGGTACACAACTGTACTATGTTCATCATGTTTCACTGTTGCAGTCATTACACTTGGGTTGAATCCCAAAGCTAAGATTGGGCGGCTGGGTATAAACAGAATTAGGAGTGGCTATAAGGCCCTGCAAGACTGCAATGGCAAAGCCTGCTCTGGATTTAGAGTAAAGAGGGAAGTGATAGTGCTTAGTAAAAGTGTGCACTGAAGTCCAAGTTTCAGCTTCCAAAATATCTTTGGTTGGTACTCCTCTGAGGAAGGCTGCTGAGGTGGGTGCTGCTCTGGTAGAATGTGGTCTAATGCCCTTAGGCACTGATTTACCATGTTGTGAATAGCAGAAAAGTACAGTTTTGTACCTACCATAAATGTAGATGTCCGAACTGGATAGCATCTGCAGTCATAACAAGTGGGTTGTCCTGTCGTCAGGCAGCCCTGCAGTCGGCCGGATTCCAAAGTCGGGTCCGCTTCGCTGATGTCGCACTCCACCCGACGTCATCTCTGCTGGTCTTCGGGTATAAAAGCATCAGCCGACGCCATTTTCCTCAGTGTTTCTTGCCCCAGATGCCAGTAGCCCTCTTGCAGGCTAAAAATTTGGATAGATGCCAATCTTTGCAAATAGATAGAGGTGAACACAACAATAAGCATATATGTACATATATACAAACAAATACACCATAAAAGACTCCCCCCCAAAAGCTAGCTATTAGGAGGGTAAACACCCTAGGAGTACCACAGAGGGGAAGGAGGGAGGGTAATCCTGACTGCAGATGCTATCCAGTTCGGACATCTACATTTATGGTAGGTACAAAACTGTACTATGTCCTTCATGGATGCATCTGCAGTCATAACAAGTGGGTAGAATACCATAGCCAACTAGGGGAGGAGGATAAAAGTAGATTATGGTGTGTTTAGGATCCCTTGCAGTACAGCAGTGGCAAACCCTGCTCGGGATCTGGAATATAGAGGCAAATTATAATGCTTGGCAAATGTATGCACGGAGGTCCAAGTAGCCGCCTCAATAATGTCTTTGGTTGCCACTCCTCGTAAGAAGGCTGTGGTAGTGGCTGTTGCCCTTGTAGAATGAGGTCTTATGTTCTGTGGAATTGGTTTTCCATGGAAGGAGTAACAGTATCGTATGCAATTTCCTATCCATTTGGAGATTGTCTGTTTGGAAATAGCTTTTCCTTCCCTTCCTGTTGCATAGGCTACAAAAAGTTGGTCAGTCTTTCTGCTATTTTTTGTTCTGTCCAAGTAGTAGCGTAGCTGTCTATGTACATCCAAGGTATGCAGTATTCTTTCCCCTCTGTTTTGTGGGTTGGGAAAGAAGGTAGGTAGGTGGATTGCCTGGTTTAAAGACACTCTGGATACCACCTTGGGCATAAATGTAGGATTAGTCCTCATGGACACACTATCTTGGTGGAAGATTAGGAAGGGTTGCACTGCCATTAATGCCTGTAGTTCTGAAACCCTCCTTGCTGAAGTAATTGCCAGTAGGAAAGCAGTTTTCCATGACAGGTGTTGTAGGTCTGCTGTTGCTGCTGGTTCAAAGGGTGATAGTGTCAACTTTTCAAGCACAAAGTTTAAATCCCAAGCTGGTAATGGTGGTTTCCTTGGAGGTTTTACATTCTTGATTCCTCTGAGGAACTGCCTGAGCAAAGGGTGCGAAAACACAGGTGGATCAAAGCTGTATTCTGCTGAAATAGCTGATGCATGTATCTTGATGGAGGAGTAGGACAGGCCTGAATGAAGAAGTTCGGCCAGATACTCCAGAATGTTAGGCATATCTATGTTTGACACATCTTTTACTCTTTCGGTACTCCAAATGACAAACCTTTTCTATTTTCCAGCATAGTTCCTTCTTGTTGAAGGTCTGCGTACTTCAAGAATAATGTCTTTAACTCTTTGGGAAAGTTCTGGATTAGCTGCTGCTATGTAATGTTCCATGCAGTCAGTTGCAGCGTTTTTAGGTTTGGATGTATGATGCTGTAGTTGTTCTGAGTTAACATCAAAGGCATCAGGGGTATTGGCCACATATTGTTCCGAGACATGCTCTTCAGTAGTGGGTACCAGTGTTGTCTTGGCCAGTTCGGAGCTATCAGGATTATCCTTGGACGTTCTTCCTTGATTTTTAGTAGTACCTTGTGTATCAAAGGAAGAGGTGGGAATGCATATGCTGTTAGGCCTTTCCAGTTGAAGGAGAGTGAGTCCACTTTCCATGCTAGTGGGTGGAATGTCCTTGTGCAGAATTTTTTGAGCTGGTGATTGAGAGGTGATGCGAATAGGTCTATCTGTGGCATTCCCCATTTCTTCGAGATGGTCTTGAAGATGTCCGGGTGCAGCTTCCATTCGTGGGCATCCGAAGTGGTTCTGCTTAATATGTCTGCTAGAGTGTTGTCTTTCCCCGGTACAAATATTGCCTGTAACTGAATGTTGTAGCTGAGTGCCAGGGTCCACAGCTCCAAGGTCATTCTGCATAGGGGGTATGAATGAGTGCCTCCCTGTTTGTTGATGTACCACATGACTGTGGTGTTGTCTGTCCTTATCATCAACTGGCCCTCTTTGAGAAATGGTTTGAACCTTTGGATTGCCAATTTTACTGCCAGCATTTCTTTTAGATTAATGTGCAGGTGAAGTTGATCCTGTGTCCACAATCCTTGCACGCATTTGTCCAGCATGTGGGCCCCCCATCCTAGGTCTGAAGCGTCTGTTGTGATGGTCTGGCTTGGTTGACATCTGCGAAAGGGTAGGCCTGGGTTTGACTGGCATGCCTGAGCCCACCATAGGAACTCCTGTTTTAAACATGGAATTAGTGGGATTTCTGTTTCTAGACTGTGACTGTGTTGGGACCATAAATTCCTTAGGTACCACTGTAGCTTCCTCATATGTAGTCTGGCAAATGGGACCAAGATTATGCATGATGCCATGAAGCCCAAGGCCTGGAGAACTTTTCTTGCTGTTAACTTGTTCAGTTTTGTTAGTGCCAAGAAGTAAAGAGGAAGTTCTTTTTGTTTTTCATTAGTCAGAAAAGCCATTTGTTGTACTGTGTCCAATTCCGCGCCCAAGAATGTCCTTGTTTGGGATGGTATCAGCCTTGACTTTTGTAAATTGACTGTGTATCCCAGTCCTTGTAGCAAGTAAATGACCCTTTGTAAATCTGTTGTCAGCTTGCTTTTGTTGTCCCCTTGTAGCAGGCAGTCGTCCAGGTATGGGTAAATTTGAATTCCCTGTAGTCTGCAATGGGCGATTACTGATGCCAGGCATTTTGTGAATACTCTGGGCGCAGTAGATAAGCCAAAGGGCAATGCTGAGAATTGATAGTGCTCTGATCCTGCAAGAAATCTGAGGTATCTTCTGCAGATTGGTCGAATGGGGACGTGCAGGTATGCCTCCTTGAGATCTAGAGTTACCAGCCAAGACTCCTTGCCCAGCATGGGAAGAAGTTGCTGTAGGGTCAGCATTTTAAATTTTGGGACAATGATGTATGTATTTAAGGTGGACAGGTCGAGAATTGGTCTCCAACTTTTTCCTTTCTTGGAACTAGGAATAGTCTGGAGTAGAACCCCTTTCCTTGTTCTGCTGTTGGCACTCTTTCCACAGCTCTCATGTTTGCTAACTCCATTATCTGGCGTAGAGCCTCTGTTTTTTGATTTGGAGGTAGATTTGGCATTCCTCTTTTGACTGGTAAAGTGTGGAAGTGAAACCGGTAACCGTGATCTATGGTTTGTAAAATCCACTTGTCTTTTGTTATGTAGTGCCAGTTCTTTGAAAATAAGGTTAACTTTCCGCCTAGAGGAGCTGCTATTTGTTCCCTGGTAGGCGGATTTAGGATTAAGTCACTGTGGTTGTGCTGATGTAGAGACAGTGGCTGTGTCTGTGCCTCTGTTGTTACCCTGCCACTGTCGTCCTCTGTAGGCACCTCCTCTGGATTGGTTTCTGCCTCTGGAACGTCTATTCCTGCCCCTTTGAAATTTTGTGGAGTCAGGAAAGGACCAATTTTTGGCAGGCCAGTTCCTGCTAAACCTTGGGGGTTGAACCTGCAAGAAATCTTTAACAGTTTGAACAGATTTTGCCTTTTCTTCCATTTTCTTCATAACCTGCTGGGCAGGTGTACCAAACAAACTTGTCTTGTCCATAGGAGCATCTAGCAACTTAGCTTTAACATGATCCGGTAAAGCTTGTTCTTTTAGCCATGCATGCCTTCTTATCACTGTGCCTGTCATGGCTGATCTAAATGAAGCCTCCAGTGCATCATAGCCACATTTTAAGGAATGGTTGCTAACCTGTTGTATGTTATTTACCATCTCTAAAACATATTTCTTATCAAGAGATTCATCAGTGGTTAGTTTTTTAGTTAACTGATCAAGCATAAACTCTTGGTATTGTATCATGTGAAACTGACATTTTAAAGCTCTAGCTGAGAGAGTAGCTGAAGTGTAGACCTTTTTACCCCATCTGTCTAGTGACCTTGCTTCCCTTTCAGAAGGAATAGGGTTTTTAGCTGTGGTCGCGGCTACTGCCTTGGGACCCTGGGATATAGTTTCTGGGTCTGCAAGCGGGGCCTTGTAAAGGTGGTGATGAGTATCTGGCACCCTGTAAAATCTGTCTGGTTTGGCAGGGGCTGGGGGTAAAGAATCTGGAGCGGAGCAAACATCATGGAAAGCATCATCCACCACAGGGAGAACAGGAGGTATAGCTAAGGGCCTGTGCTGTGGGAGGTGCAGAAAGGTCCTAAGTCTTTTTCTGGAGTCTGAAAAATCCTGTTGCTGCCATTGGAACTGTTCTCGCATGGCATGCAAGGTTTCCCCAAAGGAGAATTCTTCTGGTGGGGAAGCAGCTGGAATGGATTCTTCAGCATCAGAATCTTCAAAATTGGAGAAGGGAGCCTCAGGCTGGTCAGTTATGTCTGATTCATCAGCAGAATCATCAGAAGACACTGGCTCAGGGGCTCTGCCCTAGGTCTCTTCTCTGGGGCTGAGAGGCCCTGTCTGGGTGAGATTGAGATCCTCTAATTAAAGAAATTAAATCTTCTGCCAAAGAAAGCATTTGAGAACTAGAAGAGGGCCTGGATGTGGGGGTTTAACAGGCACTGTTTTAGTAGTTTTGGCTGCTTTAGCCCTGGCGAAGGCCTTAATGGACATGGCAGCTGGAGGCCTAGCAGCACCACGTGCTGGGGTAGAGACATCCAAGGGATGGTGTCTGATAAGTCAACCACCGTAGTGGGTAAAATTTCTGAGGTCGATTCAAGAGTTGTAGCAGGGGCCTCAGTTGTAAGAATAGGTTCAGCTGTACTTTGAGCAGTTTTCGGTTTCGCGAAACCGAGACACTCGCGTTTGTTTTACCGTGGTTTCGGCGAAACCGCGGACCGCGAGTGTCGGTCTTTATCTTTGCGTTTTTGGGGGTAGTCGGAGGATCCGACGGCATAATGTACGCAAAATCAGAACCGAAAAACTGTTCTGCAAACTCCGACCGACGCCTAAGCGTCGTCGGTTGAAAGAGGCACAGGCGAACAGGCTGCTACGCCGTGGGCTGGGCCTAAACAAGGTAGACAGTAAGAGTGGAAATCTTTATGAGGTATTTGTTTCCCACAGGTTAAACAATTGTTAACTTTTTCTGACATCGGCTGAGGCAAGAAAGAGTCCCCAACGGGGTACTTAGCTTTAGAAGTCTTCGAAGTAGTATTCGGTAGAAGTAATCTCTGGATCCGACCGACCGGCACTTGCGAACAGCTTCTGCTTGAGCCACGCGGCAAGAAAGACTGGGGAAAATGGCGTCGGCTGATGCTTTTATACCCGAAGACCAGCAGAGATGACGTCGGGTGGAGTGCGACATCAGCCGAAGCCGGACCCGGACTTTGGAATCCGGCCGACTGCAGGGCTGCCTGACGACAGGACAACCCACTTGTTATGACTGCAGATGCATCCATGAAGGACATCGAATGCAGTGTCCTATCCATTTTGAAATAGTCTGCTTTGAGATCGCCTTTCCATGTGATCCTGCAGCATATGCCACTAAAAGTTGCTCAGTCTTTCTGAAAGCTTTAGTTTTGTCCAAGTAGAAGCATAGCTGTCTGTGTATGTCCAAAGAATGCAGAAGTCTCTCCCCTTTATTCTGCGGGTTTGGGTAAAAAGTAGACAAATGAATGGTTTGGTTAAGAGCCACACTGGACACTACCTTAGGCATAAATGTTGGGTTTGTCCTTAGAGAAACCCTGTCTGGATGGAAGATAAAAGGTTCCACAGCCATTAATGCCTGTAACGCTGAGACTCTTCTTGCTGAAGTTATTGCTAGGAGCAGAGCTGTTTTCCATGATAAGAATTTTATCTCAGCTGTATTGGCTGGCTCAAAAGGAGTCAGTGTGAGTTTTTCCAAGACAAAATTGAGGTCCTATGCAAGTATTGGTGCTCTCCTTGGAGGTCTTATGTTTTTGCACCCCCCCCCCCCAGGAACTGCCTAAGCAATGGATATGAAAAAATAGGTGGGTCTGTATTGTAATGAGCTGAAATGGCAGAGGAATTGATCTTAATTGATGAGAAGGATAGGCCTTTATCCAGCATCTCAGTTAGATATTGTAAAATCTGAGGAATATTTGCAACAAGCATGTCAATTCCTTGTGCCTGGTTCCAAGCACAGAACATCTTTCATTTTTCTGCATAAGATTTTCTGGTGCTGGGCCTCTTGGCCTCCAAAATAATATCCATAACTGCTTTAGAGAGAAGTGTATTCTGAATGGTTACAGTATCTGCCATGCAGCTAGATTTAAAGTTCTGAGTTGGCTGTGCAGGATCCAATTCTTTTGTTGGGTCAGTAAATGAGGAATTTGAGGCAAGGTCCAGGCAGGGCTTTGGGACAAGCTCCTTAGGATTGGGTACCAGTGTTGGCGTGGTCAATCCGGGGCAATCAGTATCATTTGCGGCTTCTCTTGTCTGACCTTTAGGAGTACCTTGGGGAGGAGAGGCAGTGGAAGAAAGGCATATACTGTAAGGGTTTTCCAGCTGAATGACAGAGCATCCACTATCCATGCTTGTTTGTGATAAGTCCTTGTGCAGAATCTCTGAAGTTGGCAGTTGTGAGGGGAGGCAAAAAGATTATGTCTGGGCATCCCCATTTCCTTGTTATCATGCTGAAGATTTGTGGATCTAGTTTCCACTCATGAGGGTCCATGAGGTTTCTGCTTAGTTAGTCTGCCAGAGCATTTGTTTTTCCTGGCAGGAATTGTGCTTGCAGGTGTACTTGGTAAGTCAATGCTGTGTTCCACAAAATCATGGCTTGTCTGCAGAGGGGGTAGGAATGTGTGCCCCCCTGTTTATGTACCACATGACTGTGGTGTTGTCCATCTTTATCAGCAGCTGTCCTGAATGAAGTAGGTCCTTGAAGGCTGTCATGGCATTTTGTACAGCTAGCATCTCTTTTTGATTGATGTGTAGATGCCTTTGGCTTGGGGGCCATGTGCCCTGAATACATTTTCCTGTCATGTGGGCCCCCAAGCATAATCTGATGCATCTGTTGCTAGTGTTCACCTGGCTGTGAGTAAAGTGAATGGCTGTCCCATGTTGTTGTGATAGGCCTGTGCCCACCATCGAAACTCCTGTTGCAGGCAGGGAATGAGTGAAATTAATGATTCCAGGCTGTGGCAATGTTGAGTCCAAACACTTTTTAGGTACCATTGTAGTTTCCTCATATGCAGTCTTGCATATGGAATTAGCAGAATGCAGGAGGCCATGTAGCCCAGAGCCTGCAGAATTTTTTTTGCAGATAACTGGGTCTTTGTTGCCATGCTTTCAAAGTAAGAAGTCCATTGCCTTTGTTTGTCTGGCGTGAGATAAGCCATCTGGGCAGTTGTATTTAAGCTTGCACCCAGGAATATTATCGCTTGAGAGGGTACTAGTTTTGATTTCTTTTCGTTTACTGTGTACCCTAGGCAAATTAGTAATCTTTTTACAAACGCCAGATGCTTTAGTAGAATGTCTTTAGCCTCTGCTTGAATAAGGCAGTTGTCCAAGTAGGGATATATCTGAATTCCTCTGTCTGCAAAATGCAATTACTGGTGCCAGGCATTTTGTGAAGACCCTGGGCGCAGTAGATAAGCGAAAGGGCAGTGCAGAGAATTGGTAGTGCATTGAGCTAGCTATGAATCTGAGGTATCTTTTGCAAGATTGTCTGATTGGGACATGCAGGTATGCCTCTTTGAGGTCCAAAGTTGCAAGCCAAGCCTTTTTGCCCAGCATGGGCAGAAGCTGCTGCAGAGTCAACATTTTGAATTTTGGAACGTCCAGAAAAGTATTTAGAATAGACAGGTCCAGAATCGGTCTCCATGCTTTGTCCTTTCTTGGTACTAAGAAAAGTCTGGAGTAAAATCCTTGTCCCTGCTCTTGTTGTGGCACTGGCTGAACAGCCCTCATGTCCATGAGAGATGAAACTTGGTTTTGTGCCTCTGCCCATTGACTGTGTGGCAGGTCTGGCATACCTTTTGCCTTTGGAAGGGTGTGAAAGTGGAACCTGTAGCCCTGACAGACTATATTTAAGACCCATTTGTCCTGGGTAATCATGTGCCAATTTTGTGAAAAAAAAGTGCTAGCTTTCCCCCTAAGGGTGCTGCCAAAAGATAAATGCTTGGCATTGGCAGAGGGAAGTCATTGGGACTGTTTCCTATATGGCTGTGATTTGCCTTCTCCACTTTTGGAGGTAGAAGCACCCCACTGTTTGGGCCTGTATGAGCCCTGGGGCTGTTGTCTGCCTCTAGGACGTCTGTATCTGCCTCTTTGTGGCCTGTCTGACACAGGAAAGGACCAATTTTTAGAAGGCCAGTTCCTGCTAAATCTGGGTGGCTGCACGTGTAAGAAATCCTTCACTGTCTTCAACACCTCTTCTGCCTTAACACCAAACAAAGTATCATGCTGTAATGGAGCATCTAATAATTTTGCTTTAACATGATCAGGCAGAGTCTGTTCCTTTAACCAAGCATGCCTTCTAATGACAGAGCATGTTACAGCGGCCCTGCAAGAAGCCTGTAGTGAATCATAACCACATTGCAAAGTATGTTTTCCCACTTGTTCAGCTGCATGCAATAAATCCTGCAATTCCTTGTTCTCAGCACATTCAGAATTTGTCAACATTTTATGTTTTAACAGAGACATTAAATATTGCTGATATTTAAGCATATGAAAGTGACAATTTAAAGCCCTTACAGCCAAGGCAGCAGAAGTGTAAACTTTTTCCCCCCATCTGTCCAGTGCCCTAGAATCTCTATCTGAGGGGACAGTTTTTTTTGCAGTAGCGGCCTTGACCCCTTTGGGACCCTGAGAAATAGTTTCAGGGTCAGCAGCAGGGTTTTTATATAGAAATTTATGAGAATCTAGAACCCTGTAGTATCTGTCTGGCTTAACAGGTGCAGGAGGTAAAGAGTCGGGAAACAGGCCGGACTCTGAAAATACATCATCTACAATGTCTAGAACAGGAGGAATAGCAAAAGGTCTGTGCTGAGTTAGTAAAAAAGTCTCTGAGCCTTTTCTTAGAATCTGAATAATCTTGGCTCTCCCAGTGGAAATTGCTCCCTCATGGTATGCAAGTTTTCCCCAAATGAGTAATCCTCAGGAGGAGAAGCTGAAGGAATAGATTCTTCAGCATCCGAATCCTCAAAGGGAGGAATAGAGTATCCCTGTTCTGAAGAGGAGTTAGAAGAAATGGAAACCTGATCAGAGGAATCATATTCTGTGTCTTGCCTAGGCCTCTTATCAGGAGGGGGATGGGAACCCCTGATCAAAGTAATTAGGTCTTCAGCCATTGTGAGCATCTGTTTGTTAGGCATGGAAGTCTGTCCTGGAGAGTGCTGTACTTGTTTCCTTGTCTTTAAAACTGTTTTAGTCTTTGATGCTGAAGCTGGCTTGATATAAAGTTGTGTAGGTCTGAAAACACCCTCAGAAGCCGAAGCCTGCTCAGCGGCTCAGGACCCATCTGAGGGATTAGTTTCCGAAGGCCCAACACCTTGAGTATCCAGAGGCCTAGCTGTCTCCACGTGGGAGTCAGAGGCGGCCTGTGGCTCTGAGGTAGTGGGTGTCAGGGGCTGCGAAAGCGCCTGAGTACCGGCAAACCGGCGACTGGCCTAGAAGAGGCTTTGTCGTCGGTTTTGGACCTCGGATGCCTGCCCTCTTCTTTTTCCTTGCACTTTTTATGAACTCTGGTCGTCGGCTGTTCCGACGGCATTATGTAGTTAAACCTTCGGCCAAAGTAATGAAAAGCAAAATTGTACCAACGTTTACTAGTGCGTTGGTTAAATCTAGCACAAAACCGACAACTAACAACGTCGTGATCAGGGCCTAGGCAAGGAATACAGTAAGAGTGAAAATCCTTATGAGGTATTTGCTTCCCACAAGAAAGAGAAACCAAGAGCTTGAGGCAAACAAACACTTCCAGGACACCACAAATTGAAGAACAGATCGAACCACACTAAAGTGGTAAAGATTTGGGTAAAGATTTTGACTTTCAAAAAACAGTAGTCCCAACAGATAAAAAGTGGAATCCACCAACGTCGTTGTATGCGAAAATCTTCTTTAATACAAAACCAACAGAATGCAAACAAGTGCTTTCACCCAGTGATACTGGGCTTTCTCAAGTTAAAACTGTAGTGTGCACATTCAGTTTAAATACCTTGGTAATTGGTAAGTAATGGTTTCAATAACATTTATAAAACAGTATGTTAAAATGCACTTGGTTTGTGAAAACTCAATGGTTGAATTTGCATTAAGTCAACAACTGCATTTAATTGTTTAATGAGTTGCAAATTGCTTGTTGCAAGGTATTTAAACTGAATGTGCACACTACAGTTTTAACTTGAGAAAGCCCAGTATCACTGGGTGAAAGCGCTTGTTTGCATTCTGTTGGTTTTGTATTCAAGAAGATTTTCGCATACAACGACGTTGGTGGATTCCACTTTTTATCTGTTGGGACTACTGTTTTTTGAAAGTCAAAATCTTTACCCAAATCTTTACCACTTTAGTGTGGTTCGATCTGTTCTTCAATTTGTGGTGTCCTGGAAGTGTTTGTTTGCCTCAAGCTCTTGGTTTCTCTTTCTTGTTCTTTGTTGGAGTTCTTTTTTGGACATTTATTGCTTCCCACAAGAAATACAACGGTTAACTTTTTCTGACATTGGACTGGAGCAAAAAAAAAGTTTCCCCAACGGTGTACTTAGCTTTATAGAAGACTTCGGATCTGAAATTCAATTTTGAAAATCTCAGGAGTAAGCCGACCGGCACTTGCAAACTGCTTTTGCTTCAGGCAACTCGCGGCAAGAAAGACTGAAGAAAATGGCGTCGGCTGCATCTTTTATACCCCTGGCGCACTGACATCAGGGAAGAGGTGACAGCAACGGACGCCGGACCAAGACTTTGGAATTCAGGCCGACTGGGGGTAGCCTGCCAGCAGGATAACCCAAGTGTAATGACTGCAACAGTGAAACACGATGAACATCTTCCCATGCTCTGGAACAAGATTCCAATCTACATTAGGCAGAGCTCCTTGCTAACCCTCTTCAAGAGAAACCTTGACGAGTGAATGGAAAACAGAATGTTTACCCCAGGGATCACTTCAATGGCTCTGTTGGACAGAGGCACAGGGAAAGTACAGTTGGATACACTTACCATAAATGTAGATGTTCGAGTGTATTCACTGTTGCAGTCATTACATTTGGGTAATCTGCTAATCTGCTGGCAGGTTGCCCTCAGTCGGCCTGAATTCCAAAGTCTTGGATTCGGCGTTGGTTGCCGTCTCCTCTTCCATGACATCAGGGGCATAAAAACAAGCAACCAACGCCATTTTTTTTTAGTTTTCCTGCCCCAGATGTCAGGTGCCCCCCCCCCAAAAAAAATACATATATATATATATATATATATATATATATATATATATATATACACACACACACACACACACATACATATATAAACTATATATACATGCATCAATACAAACTTTACCTTCATCTACAAGCAAATACACCACATAGGTTATAGAAGAGAAAGAAGAAAAGATAAACTCAAGATGAAAGGGGGATGGCGGGTGGGTAACCTGGAGTGCAACAGTGAATACACTCGAACATCTACATTTATGTTAAGTGCACACAAGTGTACTACGTTCTTCGTGTTTCACTGTTGCAGTCATTACATTTGGGTAGAATCCCAAAGCTATGGATGGGAGGATGGAGCTAAACAGCCTTAGGGGCGGCTATAAGGACCTGCAGAACTGCAGTGGCAAAGCCTGCCCTGGACTTGAGAGTAGAGAGGCAAATGATAATGCTTTGTAAAGGTGTGAACAGAACTCCAAGTAGCAGCCTCTAGAATGTCTTTGGTTGGTACCCCTCTGAGAAAGGCTGCTGATGTACCTGCAGCTCTGGTGGAATGAGACCTAATGCCCTTGGGCACAGGTTTGCCATGGTGTAAGTAGCAGAAACGAATGCAGTGGCTTATCCACTTTGAAATAGTCTGCTTTGAAATAGCCTTTCCTTCTGATCCTGCAGCATATGTCACTAGTAATTGCTCAGTTTTTCTTAGAGCTTTAGTCCTGCTCAAGCAGAATCTTAGCTGTCTGTGTATATCCATGGAACGCAGAATTCTCTCCTCTCCCTTGTTCTGCGGATTTGGATAAAAGGTAGGCAGATGAATAGTTTGGTTAAGAGCAACACTGGAAACCACCTTAGGCATAAATGAAGGGTTGGTCCTCAGAGACACCCTATCTGGGTAAAATATGATAAAAGGCTCTACAGCCATGAGGGCCTGTAGCTCTGAGACTCTTCTTACTGAAGTAATTGCTAGGAGCAGAACTGTTTTCCATGATAAGAACTTTATATCTGCAGTAACAGCTGTTTCAAATGGATGCAGGGTAAGCTTTTATAATTGAGGTCCCATGCAGGTATTGGTGATCTTCTGGGAGGCCTTAAATTTTTGGCTCCTCTAAGATACTGCTTTAGTAAAGAATGAGAAAAGATTGGTGGCTCTGTATTGTAATGCGCCGAAATGGCACAGGCATGGATTTTTATTGATGAGAAAGATAGGCCTTTGTCAAGCATCTCAGTCAAGTATTGTAATAACTGAGGAATATTTGGTTCTGCTGTATCAGTTCCTTGTGCTTGATTCCAAGCACAGAATCTCTTCCATTTATCAGCATAACATTTTCTAGTACTAGGCCATCTGGCTTCCAAAATGAAATCCATCACAGCTTTACTGAGAGGTGTTGTTTGCATAACTACATGATCAGCCATGCTGCCAGGTTCAGTGTTTGGAACGGATTGTGCAGGATCTGACTGTTTTGCTGGGACAGTAATTGAGGTCTTTGAGGTAGGGTCCAACCTGGGTATTGAGACAAATTCCTTAGGACTGGGTACCAGTATTGGCGGGGCCAGTCCAGGGCAATTAGTATCATCTTTGGTTTCTCTTGTCTGACTTTTAGTAGGACCTTGGGAAGACGAGGCAGAGGAGGAAAGGCGTAAACTGATAGGTTTTTCCAACTGAAGGATAGGGCATCCACTTTCCATGCTCGTCCGTGATAAGTCCTTGTGCAGAATCTTTTCAACTGATAATTTTGAGGAGAGGCAAACAGATCTATGTCCGGGCTCCCCCATTTCTTTATCATGCTGAAGACTTGTAGATCTAGTTTCCACTCGTGAGGGTCTATAAGGTTTCTGCTTAAACTGTCTGCCAGAGTATTTTGTTTTCCTGGCAGGAATTGAGCTTGAAGATGTACTTGGCAAGTCAAAGCTGTGTCCCACAGTGCCGTGGCTAGTCTGCAAAGGGGGTATGAGTGCGTGCCCCCCTGTTTATTTATATACCACATAACCGTGGTGTTGTCTGTCTTTATCAGTAGTTGTCCTGGATGAAGTAAGTCATTGAAGGCTGTCAGGGCATTTTGAACAGCTGACATCTCTTTTTGGTTGATATGCAGATGCATTTGTTTTGGGGTCCATATGTCCTGAATGAATCTTCCCACCAGGTGGGCCCCCCCATACATAATCTGATGCATCTGTTGTTAAGGTTTGGCTGGCAGGGGGTAGAGTGAAGACCCTTCCCATGTTTTTGGTGACATGCATTTGCCCACAATAGAAACTTCTGTTGTAGGCAGGGAATCAGAGGAATCATTGCTTCCTTACTGTGACAATGTTGAATCCATAAACTCCTCTTATGCAGTCTTGCATATGGAATCAGTAGGATTCCATGAACCCCAAAGCCTGCAGAGTTTGTCTTGCAGATAACTGGGTTTTTGTTGCCATCAGTTTGAAGTAAGTAGTCAGTTGCCTTTGCTTGTCTGGCGTGAGGTAAGCCATCTGGGCAGTTGTATTCAAGCTTGCACCCAGGAATGTTATCTTTTGAGAGGGTACCGGTTGTGATTTATTTTCGTTTATTGTGTACCCTAGGCATGTTAGAAGCCTTTTCACAAACGCCAGGTGCTGAAGAAGAATGTCCTTGTTCTCTGCTTGAATGAGACAGTCGTCTAAGTAAGGATATATCTGTATACTTCTTTGTCTGCAAAAAGCAATTACTGGTGCCTGGCACTTTGTAAAGACCCTGGGTGCAGTAGATAAGCCAAAGGGCAGTGCAGAAAATTGGTACTGCATTAAGCCAGTCTTGAAATGGAGGTATCTTCTGCATGATTCGCTTATTGGGACATGTAGGTATGCCTCTTTTAGGTCTAATGTTACCAGCCAAGCATTCTTGCCCAGCAAGGGCAGAAGATGCTGCAAAATCAGCATTTTGAATTTTGGAATGTCCAGGAATGTGTTCAAAATTGATAAATCCAGTATTGGCCACCAGGCCTTGTCCTTTCTGGGTACCAACAACAGTCTTGAGTAAAAACCTTGTCCTTTTTCCTGTTCTGGTACCGGCTGAATAGCCCCCATACCCATGAGGGACGTAACCTGTTTCTGTGCCTCTGCCCATTGATTTTTTGGCAGATCCGGCCAACTGTTTGCCATTGGCAGAGTATGGAAATGGAATCTGTATCCCTGTGATACTATGTTAGCACCCACTTGTCCTGGGTTAACAACTGCCAATTTTGAGCAAAAAGTGCTAATTTTCTCCCTAAGGGTGCTGCCAAAAGGTAAGTGCTTGGGTAAAGGCAGAGGGAAGTCATTGGGACTGTTTTCTGTAGGGTTGCGCTTTATCTCCTCCAGATTTGGAGGTAGAAGCACCCCATTGCTTTGACCTGTAAGAATCGTGTGCCTGGTTATCTAGAACCTTTAGGGCATCTGGATTTGCCCCTTTGAGCTCTGTCGGACACAGGAAAGGACCAATATTTTGTAGGCCAGTGTCTACTGAATCTTGGTGGCTGCACTTGTAAGAAGTCTTTTACAGTTTGCATAGACTTAGCTTTATCTTCCATTTTCTTTAAAACCTCTTCTGCCTTAATACCAAACAGAGTATCATGCTGTAAAGGTGAATCCAGTAATTTAGCTTTAACATGATCAGGCAAATTTTGCTCTTTTAGTCAGGCATGCCTCCTAATCACAGATCCAGTAACTTCAGCCCTGCAGGAGGCCTCTAAGGAATCAAAACCACATTGCAAAGTATGCTTTCCAACTTGTTCAGCTGCATGCAATAATTCCTGCAATTCTTTATTTTCTGCACATTCAGAAATCAACATAATTGGGGGCGTGGCCAAGGATGAACACAGGAAAGCAGCAGATTTCTTCAGCTCCACCAACTTAACTGCACTGACAGGAAATAATTACTTTAAAAATCAACTAATGAAATAATTTTCTTTCTAAATACATTTGGAATATCAGTTTCTTGAATAATATCTAAAAAAGAAAGAAAATTTCAATAATTTTCCTGTCAGAAATCATCTTGGAAATTTCTCTTTCATCACCTCTGTTCAAAATGAGTTCCAGTAAGGCAAACAGTCAGGATTCCAGCATCAAGAAACAGCTTCAGTCTCTGATATCTACTATTCAGCAACTAACAACCAAAATGGACAAACTGGATACTAAAATTGATAACTTCATAGAAAAAACTACAAAACAAATGGATTTGTTACATCAAGACTTGCAACAACAGAAGGCTCAGATTACAGGCATAGAAGAGACTGTTAATGATATGGAGAACAGAATCCAGGAAGAAGAAATTAACATTAAGTTTTTGCTGAAACAGAACACGCACCTACAATCCAAACTTGATGACCTGGAAAACAGATCTAGACGCAATAATATTAGGATTTTTGGGCTGCCAGAAAATATAGAAGGTAACAACATTACTTCCTTTTTAAATACTTGGCTTCCCAAAACTTTAGACTTGTCAGAAGCATTTTATTTTGGTATTGAAAGAGCCTATAGGTCCTTATCTAATTTTAACTCTAACAAAAAGTATCCTAGATCAGTTATAGTAAGATTTTTATCATCTTATGACAAGGAGATGGTATTAAAATCTGCATGGGCTAAAGCACCTATTAAAATTAATGAGGCAACTGTGCGTTTTGACAATGACTATTCTTCCTTGGTAATAACTAAAAGAAAAGTTTTTTTGCCATTAATAAGAGAGCTTAAGAAAGCACAGTTCAAAACTTACCTTTTATTTCCTGCCAAACTAAAAATCTCTTTACCTGATGGCCCTAGAATTTTTGAAGACTTGGACTCTGCTTTGCTGTATATTAAAAAAAAAAAGATATTAGATAAAATAGAAGATATGGAATGGGCAAGTCCTTCGTTAAAGAGGATGGCAACAGGAACTTCTTGGAAGACTTCAGAGAAGCAAAAAGACTAAAAACAAATGACATGTTCTATATATTTTTTCCTTCTCTTAATCTCTTCAAATACAGTTACTGCATCTCCAGAAAGCCACAAATATTTTAAAGATTTATTCAAAGTTATTTTCTGTGTGCAAAGAACTGTTTTGTTTCATAAATAGTCAAACTCTCTGAGGAACAAATAACATGCTATCAATCAACTTGTTTCTCTTTGTGATAAAGAGACCTAAGGTTAGTAATTTGATACATTTCCTTTCTCTTCTTGTTTTAAATAATGGCATTCTTTATAAACTATGCATTTAGTGAGGGGTGGGGGAGGGCAAGGAGAGAAGTATGATGTAAAATATGGAAAAAGTGAAATAATAACTTATTAGTTCTTTAAAACTATATATGCTGTTTAAACACTGTTGCTAAATATTATATCATGACTTTATTGCTTATACATGATTACAAATAATATGTCATGATATAATTGCAAATAATTAGAACTAAAATAGTTGTAATATGTTTCATGTTTAACTTTATTAATACAAACAGCAAGTAATATTTCTTTGTAGATACTCTTTGTAGCTTCCTTTTTTCTTTCTTCTCTCTCTCTCTCTTTTTTTCTCTACTCTTCCTTTTCTTTTTTTTCTCTCTCTCTTATAAGTACAGTTATATGCTTCTGATAATACTGATATATGTATATAATAAGATTTGTATGAGAAAATGAAATGGGGCATATAAAAATAAGTTGTATAATATGTTAAATAACTGTAGGCTTGGTTTCACTGTCATAGAGACTGTAATGACTTGTAAAATACTTCGCGAAGGTTTTGCACTGTTTAGTTTCATTTGTATTACTAAATGAATGTCAGTCATTTGTATTTACTAAAATTCCCGCCAGAATGTTAAGGGAGACAATTTGGGATGTGGGTTACCTCGTGAATAGTGTCCTCGAGTTGTTTTAAAAGCTTCAACACTCAGAATACACGCAGAGAAGCTGAATGCAGTCATTTTGAACTTTGACCCCTGATTTCACACTGACACATCGCAGATTCAAGAAGAACACTGTTCCAGGAAGTAGAACTGCTGTAAATGCGACTTTGTGATGAAAAACAAACTTTATGACATCTAAATGTGAGTTATTCTTTATAACAACTTACTTATTTAAGATGTAATTTATAAAATATGAAAGTTATAATGATTTTAAATGATTCAGTATGCCATAGTAAGCAAGTGAGATATTTTAGAAGGCATAGAAGGTAAAAAGTACAGTTTTGTACCTACCATAAATGTAGATGTCCGATAGGTATGCATCTGCAGTCCTAACATATGGGTTGTCCTGCCTCAGGCAGCCCTTCGGTCGGCCGGATTCCAAAGTCTGGGTCTGGCCTCGGCTGATGTCGCACTTCACCCGACGTCATAGCTGCTGTTTATTGGGTATAAAGGCATCAGCTGACACCATTTTCCTCAGTGTTTCTTGCCCCAGATGCCAGGTGCCCTCTAGGAAGGCTAAATTTGGATAAATGCAAATAATTCCAAACAGAAGAGAGCAAACAATAAAAAATATATATATATATATATATATATATATATATATATATACATATATACAAACAAATACACCATAATAATTTCCCCCAGCTAGCTAGAAGAGGGATAGATACCCTAGGAATACCACAGAGGGGAAGGAGGGTGAGTAATCCTGACTGCAGATGCATACCTATCGGACATCTACATTTATGGTAGGTACAAAACTGTACTATGTCCTTCAAGGATGCATCTGCAATCCTAACATATGGGTAGAATACCATAGCCAAACTGGGGGAGGAGGCACTAAGATAAAGATGGTGTAGTCAAGATCCCTTGCAACACAGCAGTGGCAAAACCTGCTCGGGATCTGGAGTATAAAGGAAGGTTATAATGCTTGGCAAATGTATGCACGGAGCTCCAAGTAGCAGCTTCTAAAATGTCTTTGGTAGCCACTCCTCGTAGGAAAGCTGTAGTGGTGGCTGTAGCTCTTTTGGAATGAGGTCTGATATTTTCAGGAGTTGTCTTTCCATGAAAAGAGTAGCAAAATCGGATGCAATTTCCTATCCATTTTGAGATTGTCTGTTTTGAAATTGCTTTTCCTTGCATTCCTGTTGCATATGCTACCAGAAGTTGGTCAGTTTTTCTGTTGGTCTTAGTTCTGTCCAGATAGTAGCGTAATTGTCTGTGCACATCCAAGGTATGTAGCAGTCTTTCCCCCCTGTTCTGTGGGTTGGGGAAGAATGTAGGTAAATGAATGGCTTGGTTCAATGATACTCTGGAGACCACTTTTGGCATAAAGGTAGGATTGGTTCTCAGAGACATTCTATCCTGGTGGAAGATAAGGAAGGGCTGTACTGCCATTAATGCCTGTAATTCAGATACCCTTCTTGCTGAAGTGATTGCTAGCAGGAAAGCAGTTTTCCAAGACAAACTGTAAATCTGCTGTTGCTGCTGGTTCAAAAGGGGGAAGTGTTAACTTTTTCCAGCACAAAGTTGAGATCCCATGTAGGTAAAGGTGGTTTCCTTGGAGGCTTTATGTTTTTGATTCCTCTCAAGAACTGTCTGAGTAGAGGATGAGAGAAGTCAGGAGGATCCATGTTGTATTCTGCTGAGATTGCTGATGCATGAATCTTAATGGAGGAGTATGACAGGCCATTGTGGAACAGTTCTGCTAAGTATTCCAGGATGTGTGCTATGTTTGCCAATGAGACATTTTCTCCCTTTGCTGCACTCCACATGAGGTATCTTTTCCATTTGGCTGAATAAGTTTTCCTTGTGGAGGGTCTGCAAGCCTCCAGGATAATGTCCTTAACCCTCTGAGATAAATCTGAGGTATTTTGTCTTATGCAATATTCCAAGCAGCTAGCTGCAGTGTTTTCAAGTTTGGATGTAGGA
Organism: Protopterus annectens; assembly: GCF_019279795.1. Classification (NCBI taxonomy): domain Eukaryota; kingdom Metazoa; phylum Chordata; order Ceratodontiformes; family Protopteridae; genus Protopterus; species Protopterus annectens. The sequence goes on along the minus strand of NC_056729.1, from coordinate 1,799,324,460 downwards.
TCTTGTAGTTGTTCTGTGTTAGAAGTAAGGGACATAGAGGTAGAGGCCATGCGTGTGTCCGAGACATGCTTCTCAGTAGCGGGTACCAATGTTGCCTCGGCCAGTCTGGAGCTATCAGGATTACCCTTGGCTGATCCTCTTTGATCTTCAGTAGGACTTTGTACATCAAGGGAAGAGGTGGGAATGCATATGCTGTCAGGTTTTTCCAGCTGAAGGAAAGGGAGTCCACCCTCCAAGCAAGTGGGTGGTATGCTCTTGTGCAGAATTTCTTCAATTGGTGGTTGTGTGGGGAGGCGAACAGGTCTATCTCTGGTAGTCCCCATTTCTTTGTTATGGTTTTGAAGATGTCTGGATGCAGCATCCATTCGTGAGCATCCGTGGTAGTTCTGCTTAAGGTGTCTGCTAGTGAATTTTCTTTTCCTGGTACAAATCTGGCCTGAAGTTGAATGTTGAGGTTCAGGGCCACAGTCCACAGGTCCATTGCCATCCGGCATAGAGGATATGAGTGTGTACCTCCCTGTTTGTTGATGTACCACATGACTGTGGTATTGTCCGTCCTTATCAGCAGGTGACCTTCTTGAAGGAATGGTCGGAATGCCTGGATTGCAAGTTTCACTGCCAGCATCTCCTTTAGATTTATGTGTAGATTCAGCTGGTCTTGAGTCCATAGGCCTTGTATGCACTTGTCCACCATGTGTGCCCCCCAGCCTAGGTCTGAGGTGTCCGTGGTGATGGTCTGAATTGGATGAGGTTTGAGGAAAGACAGTCCTCTGTTCAACTGACAGGCCTGCGCCCACCACTGGAATTCTTGCTTCAGGCATGGAATTATTGGAATCTGGGCTTCTAGACTGTGCTTGTGTTGAGACCATACATTCCTTAGGTACCATTGCAACTTTCTCATATGCAGCCTGGCATGCGGAATGAATATTATGCAGGATGCCATGTAACCCAGGGCTTGCAGGACTTTCCTTGCAGTAAGCTGAGTTTGTGTTAATGCCATGAAATACACTGGTAGTTGCTTTCGTTTTTCTTCTGTGAGAAAAGCCATCTGAGTTGATGTATCCAGTTCTGCCCCCAAGAATGTTATCCTTTGGGATGGTACTAGTCTTGATTTTTGCATGTTGACTGTGTAACCCAAGGCTTGTAACAGTTGTATGACCTTTTCCAAATCTTTTGTTAATTTTTCCTTGTTGTCCGCTTGTATTAGGCAGTCGTCCAGGTATGGGTAAATTTGAATTCCCTGAAGCCTGCAATGAGCAATTACTGATGCCAGGCATTTTGTGAATACTCTGGGGGCAGTAGATAAGCCAAAGGGCAATGCTGAGAATTGATAATGCTCTGATCCTGCAAGAAATCTGAGGTGTCTTCTGCAATCTGGTCGTATAGGGACGTGCAGGTATGCCTCCTTGAGATCTAGAGTCACCAGCCAAGACTCCTTGCCCAGCATGGGAAGAAGTTGCTGGAGAGTCAGCATTTTGAATTTTGGAACAATGAGGTATGTGTTCAGAGCGGACAAGTCGAGAATAGGTCTCCATTGATTTTCTTTTCTTGGTACAAGGAAAAGCCTGGAGTAAAATCCTTGGCCTTGTTCCATAGGCGGTACCTTTTCTATGGCTCTCATCCTTAGTAAGTTGTTGATTTGTCTTAGAGCATCTGTTTTTTGGCTTGGTGGTAGGTTTGGCATTCCTCTCTTTTTTGGTAGAGTGTGGAAGTGAAACCTGTAGCCTTTGTCTATTGTTTGTAAAGTCCATTTGTCTCCTGTAATGTAATGCCAGTTGTGGGAAAATAAAGCTAGTTTTCCGCCCAAGGGTGCTTCCAGTAGTTCCCTGGTAGGCGGAATCAGAGCCAAGTCATTGTGTCTGACCTGTGGAAGTAGTTGTAGTTGAATCTGTGGCAGTACTTCTCTGGTTGGTAGGTTGCCACTGACGTCCCCTGTAGGTCCCCCTGGATTGACCTCTGCCTCTTGGGTGTCTATTTCTGCCTCTCTGTGCTCTGGAGGTGTCTGGAAAGGACCAATTCTTCGAAGGCCAATTTCTGCTAAACCTCTGAGGTTGGACCTGTAAGAAATCCTTGACTGTTTGGACAGATTTTGCTTTTTCCTCCACCTTCTTTAGGACCTCCTGTGCAGGGGAGCCAAACAAACTTTGTTTCTCCATAGGAGCATCTAGGAGTTTTGACTTAACATGGTCTGGTAAGGATTGTTCTTTTAACCAGGCATGCCTTCGAATCACTGTTCCAGTCATAGCTGATCTAAAGGAAGCCTCCAGTGCATCATAGCCACATTTTAAGAAATGGTTACTGACCTGCTGAGAGTTATGTACCAAATCCTGAAGTGACTTGCGGTCTATAGGTTCAGGAGAGGACAGTTTTTTATTTAGCTGGTCTAACAAAAATTCCTGGTACTGTATCATGTGAAATTGACAGTTTAAGGCCCTGGCCGAAAGAGTAGCAGAAGTATAAACCTTTTTACCCCATCTCTCTAAGGCTCTAGATTCCCTTTCAGAGGGAAGAGGGTTTTTGGCAGAAGCAGCTGCCACAGCTTTAGGGCCCTGTGAAATGGTTTCAGGATCTGCAACAGGAGCCTTATACAAATGATAGTGTGTGTCCGGGACCCTGTAGTATCTGACGGGCTTGGCAGGGGCCGGAGGAAGAGAATCAGGGGCAGTACAGGCATCATTGTATGCATCATCAACAACTGTAAGTACTGGAGGAATGGCTAAAGGCCTATGCTGTGGTAAGTGTAAGAAAGTCCTTAGCCTTTTCCTTGAATCTGAAAAATCTTGGCCCTGCCATTGGAAGTGTTCCCTCATAGCATGCAAGGTTTCCCCAAAAGAAAATTCTTCAGGAGGAGAGGCAGAAGGAATGGAGTCTTCTGCATCAGAATCCTCATAAGGAGAGTATGGGCCTTCCTGAGGGTCTGAGATATCAGAGTCATCCGAGGAATAGTCTGAAGAAACAGGTTCCGGGGGTTCAGTCCTAGGCCTCTGGATGAGAGGCCCTGTCTGGATGAGGATGGGATCCCCTGATCAAAGAAATGAGATCCTCAGCCAGGCTGAGCATTTGGGAACTAGAGGTAGGCCTGTGTGAGGGGGTTTTAGCAGGTAAGGCCTTAGAAGATTTAGCTGCTTTAGCCCTGGAAAAAGCCTTGATAGACATAGATGCAGGTGGTCTAGCAGCCCCACGTGCAGGGGTGGATATGTCTAAAGGAATAGTATCTGACAAATCCTGGGTGCTAGGTTCTGTAGGAGCAATTTCAGTAGCCGATTCAACTGTGCTTTGTGAAGCCTCGGCTATCGGAGGCCTGCTTTCGGCCGAAGGCAGAACCGAGGACTCTGTTTCGGCCGAAACCGAGACACTCGCGGTAGGCCTAACCATGGTTTCAGCCGAAACCGCTGACCGCGAGTGTCGGTCCTTTTCCTTGCGTTTTTTAGCTAATTGTGTAGTCGGAGTCTCCGACGGCATTTTGTATGCAAAAGCGGGACCAAAAAACTCCTCTGCAAACTCCGACCGACGTCTAAGCGTCCATCGGTTGAAGGAAGCACAGGCTACACAAGCTGATACGTCGTGGTCCGGGCCTAAACAAGGAAGGCAGTAAGAGTGGAAATCCTTATGAGGTATTTGTTTCCCACAAGTTAAACAATTATTTACTTTGTCTGACATCGGCTGAGGCAAGAAAGAGTCCCCAACGGGGTACTTAGCTTTTTAGAAGTCTTCGGTAGTAGAAATCTCTGGATCTGACTGACCGGCACTTGCGAACAGCTTCTGCTTCGGGAACCGCGCGGCAAGAAAGACTGAGGAAAATGGCGTCGGCTGATGCCTTTATACCCAATAAACAGCAGCTATGACGTCGGGTGAAGTGTGACATCAGCCGAGGCCAGACCCAGACTTTGGAATCCGGCCGACCGAAGGGCTGCCTGAGGCAGGACAACCCATATGTTAGGACTGCAGATGCATCCTTGAAGGACATCATATATACACATGTTTTTGAAAGCTTACATGACTGCAACATATTATTGTATATAAATACTTATGATTTAAACATATATAATGTTATAAATCATTTGACTTATCTAATTGACAAGCACAAGTATCATTATGATTATATCTTAGAAGAAACTGTCATGTGACATTTTAAAGCAGCAGTTCAGATATATAAAATACAGATGGCTTTCTTCACAATGATTTATGTATAACTAGGAATTTACATTGCTGTGCAGTATGACTTGTAAACATATGTATGAGTATAAATATTTTATTTACTGGCAATAATAAGTATGAGAAGAAAGCTTTGGTGCAAGTAATTTAAAGTTTTTAAAACTGTTAACTGCATTTCTATGGCAGAAAGTAGGAATACCCTAATATATGTAATGTCTGAACCATTATAGCCTAAGTTATTGAATCCAAATGAACATAAGAACTTATTTTTACAAACTTTTAATAAACTAATATATAGATATGCCCCCTTTTTTTCTCTCTCTCTCTTCCTTTCTCTCTCTCTCTCTTCTCGGTTCCCATTATCAAGTTTATTAGAATGCTATTTTGATTATGACTGTATTTTACAAAATAGATGTACATAGTAATATGAGCTGTTTCTAAATGTTCTTATTTGTTTATATGAAGCTGATTTATAAATTGTTTAGCTTTGTCTTACTAGATAATCTAATTAAATGAGGTTAACTTTAGTTAATAATAGTTAGTATTGAATTGATATGGTGGCAGCTGAGGTACTGCTGCTTAGGATAGGGGGATAACTTGAGTGGTATGTGCTACTCAAAGTTGGAGTTCTTAACTCCAGGCTGGGTGCAATGTTTAATCCTAATATTATTTTCACCTGTTTATTGTTGTTTGTATATAGTTCTGACATCCACAACACATTTTATAAACTTATTGTCACTACAAATAAAAGTGAAGCTTATACAAAATCCCATAAGATTTTCAATAAATACAGCTATAATTAATGGTACACCTAAACGAGGAGGAATAATATCATTTATTTTGTTAATTGTTATTCTGATTATATGTTTTATATGTTTATAAAAGCTAAATGATTTCTCTAAAAGGAATTTCTTTAAACATTAATGGACTGAATAACCCATGTAAAAAGGCAAGTTCAATGAGATACATTAATTTGCATAGGGCCAACTTAGTATTCCTTCAAGAAACACATCTCCTGAAAAAGGATATTGATAAATTAGCCACTAATAAATATACAGTCTTGGTTAGTTCAGAACACACTCAGAAAAAAAGAGGAGTGGCTATTTTATGGAATAAAAGTATGCCCATACCTAAAACTATTAAGTCTTATAAAGATGATAAAGGAATGTTTTGTATGGTTACAATACAGATTAATGGAAAGATATATACATTAATCAATGTATATTGGATACCAGGAATTGGCATAAATGCAGTGAAACACCATCTCAATAAGATCATATCATTTTCTATAGGAGATATTATTTTAGCAGGTGACTTTAATTGTATCCTACATGAAAAAGATACTACTACTATAGGAAAAAGGAAAATTACATCTAATGCAAAACATTTAAAGGATTTTGTTAATTTATATCATTTGAATGATATTAATAATCAGATAGATTCAAAATCATTACCATACACTTTTTTTTCTAACAGATATAAAACCTATTCAAAAATAGATAGAGTCTTTATTTCTAACCAGATGGTTACAGACTTAATTAATTCTAAAATCATTTCGTGTCCTATATCAGATCATAATTCAATTGTCTTTGAGTTTATGATAAAAAGTACTTACAATGTTCAGATCAAAAGGATACCAGCATACTTAACTCAACTAAAAGACTATAAAGATTATATACTTTCAGAAGTGCAACATTTTTTAGACAAACAATACACCTGAAGTCTCCATTGTTTATGTTTGGGATGCTTTAAAATCATATTTATATGGACAAAGTATCAGATGGTATAATAATAAAAGGAAATCTTGGGACAAGGAATTACTAGATATTCAAAGCAAATTAGACTCATACAAACATAATAATAAAGAAAATAGTATGGACAAAAAAGTCATTGAAGAAATAAATAAATTAAATGAGAAATACAAAGAAATTTTAACTCATAAATTTAAAATAACATTAGAGAAATATAAGTTTTTGTCTTACTCAATAAGTCCCAAATACTTGCATAGACTTAAAAATAAAACAAAAAGGTTGAATAAACAAAATCATATCAAAGAAATTTTCTCTCCAAGGAAAAAGAAGAATGTTTCTAGTTTACCAGAAATATTAGATGAATTTAGAAATCACTTTCACAAAATTAATCATAATAACATTAACATGGAGCCTAAAGATAAAATAAAGAAATTTATAACTACAAACATGAACAAAAACTTAATAAACAACAGACTAAACTAATGGATAAAAATATTTCATATACAGAGGTTATTACACAAATAAACAAGCTTAAATCAAACAAAGCACCAGGTAATGATGGTATTATACCAGAGATCTATAAAATTCTTCCCAAAAGTACTTACTCATTAATACATAAGGTTTTTATTTTGGCCCCAAATGAGTTAACAACTCCCCCATCTTGGCAATACACATTTATTTCACCAATTTTAAAACCCAATAAAGACCCAACCAGATGCACTTCATATAGACCTATTTCAGTACTTAATGTTGACTATAAAATGTTTATGAGTATTTTTGCTGATAGATTAAAGACAATCATCCCAGGCATTATAGATATAGACCAGACAGGCTTTATTGTAAATAGAAATACTTTTGATAATATAAGGAGAACTTTAACGTTAATTGATTTTGCAAATAGGAAAAAGAAAGATTTAACACTTATTAGTCTCGATATAAGTTCAGCATTTGATTCAGTAAGTTGGGACTACTTGTTTATCTTACTGAAGTGCACAAACTTCTCAGATGCATTTGTAAATCTAATTGAACATCTATACAAAGGAGCATTGGCTTACATTAAGATAGGAACATATGTCTCACAAAAATACCCATTTTAAAAGGTACAAAACAAGGGTGTCCACTCTCTCCACTATTATTTACTTTAATAATGGAGCCTTGGGCTAATTTGATCAGAAACAGTACTGATATAGAAGGATTTGATATAGATGAAAATACAATATCTAAAATTCAACTTTTTGCAGATGATGTTCTAATTACATCAGCTGGATCTAACTCTTCTATGCAGTCCTTATTTGATAAAATGATGGATTTTAAAAATATCTCTGGTTTAATATTCAATGAAGAAAAAACTAAAATATTACCAATATACACACGAAAAAATGCCCTCATTAATGATTTTAACAAATATATACCCAACTCAGGTCAGATAACTTACTTAGGTATAATATTAACTAAAGATATCAAATCTATTATACATAATAATTATAGTACCTGTCTTCTTAATATACAAAATCTTTTCAATAGCTGGAACAATATGTTTTTTACCATGGAAGAGAGACTCACAATTATTAAAATGATAGTATTCCCTAAGATATTATACTTAATACAATCAATAATACTCCCACCTACAAAAATAATTATTAAGAAATTGAACTCACTAATGTTAATTTTCCTATGTGCACCAAATAGACCTAGGATTGCATTAAAGAAACATACTAATAGCTGGTCTCAAGGGGGCATTTCATTTCCAGACTTTAATTTATATACTATCTCTTCTATTATAAAAGTTATTACTTTGTTAATAGATCAGTCATATGTTGCAAGATGGAAAGATTACTGGGAACTAATTAGCATTCACTTCATGAAAATCTCTTTAATACATAAAAATATTATTGTAAATAACCCCATGTTATGGTTACTAAAAGAATTTTGTACTTCATCCATTACACCAGAATATGTAGTTAGTTACCCATTAAACATTATTATCAGTTATCGTAATTTTATATTCATGCATCCTAAGTATAAGGAATGGAATTTTATTCTATTCCCTATAATGTATACACAAGGTATGCTTTTGTCAACCACCTCTGAAAGAACTCTTTTAGTCACAGAGAATGATCTAAAGTATTGGTATCAGTTGCTGTCTGATAATAAAGTAAAAAAATTACACTTCTTAAAGCAAGAATTTGATTTGAGAGAAACATGTTGGTTAGAAATTCAGACTTTTAGACAACATCTTATTAATAAAATTGATTTAATGTCTTTAACAGTTAAAGAATCTGTTCCAATACTGATTGATTACTTGATATTAAATTTACAACATAGAGTTTCTGATAAAGGTAAGCTCTCATACATACATAAAATTATCAGAGAAGAAACTCATTACAGTTCAGATACCTATTGGAATTATTTCATTTCCATTAATGGTGAATCACCAAAACAACAAGATAAACAATATATATTGGAATCTGCTTATAAAACTACTTCTTCCATTAATTGGAGACTTTTTACTTGGAAATTTTTACATAGAGCCTTCTATACACCTTTAATGATGAATAAAATAAATAATAAAGACAACTTATGTAAAAGATGTAATGTAGAAATAAATGCTGATTGGGCACATATGTTTTATGACTGTATAAAATTGAAGGAATATTGGAAGTTAATCAATGATTTTTTGCAGGCCCTTTTCACAGATGGTTTCATTGTTTCTAAATCACTTATATTATTTAACACACCTGTTCCTAAAAGTGTTAAAAAAGTTAAACTTCCCTTATTATGGTCAATTCTAGCAGTGGCTAGAAAAATAACCAGAAATTGGATTTCAGATACCCCTCCTTCATTTAATGAATTTAAAAATGTTATGACTGAAGTGTGTCATATGGAATTGATGACAATAAAATCAAGAACTACTAGAAAAACATCTTATTATATTATATGGGATACTTTACAAAACCTGTTAAAAAAATCTTAGTCTCAATAGCATGACATTATAGTTTAATCAATTGATTTGATTTGTTGTGGATGTCTTTGTAAATACTTTGGTTATTTTATTGAATGTTATAACTATTTCTATTTTAATTTCTTGTATAAAATTGTTATGATATTTATTTTGTATGTTAAAAACAATAAACTTGTTTAAAAAAAAAAAGAAATCAACATAATTTTCTGTTTCAGCAATCCCATAACATGTTGTTGATGCTTTAGCATATGAAACTGGCAGTTTAAGGCCTAATTGCCAAGGTTGCAGATGTACAAACCTTCTTTCCCCATCTATCCAGTGCCCTTGAATCTCTGTCAGAGGGGTAGGATTTTTTGCTGTTGAGGCCTTAACTCCCTTTGGACCCTGTGAAATAGTTTCAGGGTCAGCAGCAGGGTTTCTAAATAAAAATTTGTATGAGTCAGTTACCCTGTAATATCTGTCAGGCTTGCTGGGAGCCGGAGGTAAGGAGTCAGGGGTCAAGCTCGACTCCGAAAACACATCATCCACAATGTCTAAAACTGGGTATGGCTAAAAGCCTGTGCTGAAGGAGAAGGAGGAAATCCCAGAGCCTCTTTTTTGATTCTGAGAAATCTTGACTCTCCCAGTGAAAATGCTCGCTTCAAAGTATGCAAAGTTTCTCCAAATGAATAATCCTCAGGAGGTGATGCAGATGGGATAGATTCCTCTGCATCAGAATCCTCATAGGGAGGTATAGATAATTCCTGATCAGAAGAGGAATCAGAAGAAATAGAAACCTGATCTGAAGATTCATAATCAGTGTCCTGCCTAGGCCTCTTATCAGGAGGGGGTTGGGAACCCCTGATCAAGGTAATAAGGTCTTCAGCCATTTTGATCATCTGTTTTTTAGGCATAGCGGCCTGTGCACGTGGCTTATGTGTCGTTCTTTTAGCTTTAGAAGTTGCTTTTGTCTTTGGTTTTGCAGCTATAGTCGGTTTTATATAAAAATGTTGAGGCCTGAATACACCCTCAGAAGCTGGTGCCTGCTCAGAGGCTCCGGACCCATCTGAGGGAGAGACATCCGTGGGTACAATACTTTGAGCATCTTGCGACGTGCCGGACTCCACATGGATCTCGGTAGGGGCCTGCGACTCAAAAGTAGTGGGTATCAGGGGCTGCAAAAGTGCCTCACTGAGAACCGGCGATTGGCTTAGGAGAAGCTTCGTCGTCAGTTTTGGACCTCAATGGTCTGTCTCTGTCTTTTTCTTTGCGTTTTTTGTGTACTCTGGTAGTCAGATTGCTATCCGACGACATTTCAGGGTAGTTAGATCCGTTTCCAAAATATTTTGAGGCAAAAATATACCGACGCTTAATAGTGTGTTGGTTAAATCTAGCACAAAACCGACAGCCAGGCACGTTGTGATCAGGGCCTATGTAAGGAATACAGTATAAATGGAAATCCTTATGAGGTATTTGCTTCCCACAAGTAATACAATTATTAACTTTTTCTGACATCAGAATGGAGCAAGAAAAAAGTTTCCCCAACGGGGTACTTAGCTTTAGTGAAGACTTTAGTTCTGAAATTCGAACTCGAAAATTTCAGGAGTCGGCCAACCGGCACTTGCGAACTGCTTCGCGCACCACGCAGCAAGAAAGACTGAAGAAAATGGCGTCGGCTGCTTGTTTTATACCCCTGACGATCTGATGTCATGGAAGAGGAGACAGCAACCGACGCAAGACCCAAGACTTTGGAATTCAGGCCGACTGAGGGCAACCTGCCAGCAGATTACCCAATGTAATGACTGCAACAGTGAAATACGAAGAACATCTAATCTAAGGGGCGGTGAAAGCCAACACATTCCAGCCAGGCTTATAAATGCCTTCGAGCAGATAGCCTAGTACCTACCTATGAACCAATGAACCTATGAATACTTGGTGAAACTGTGCCCAGAGGTCCAGTTGGCTGCCTCCAGAATGGACCTAGACTCAATATTTTTGAAGAAGGCACCAGAGGAGAAGACTGCTCTGGCGCAGTGTGCTTGAAAAGTGGCTGGGAGGATTTCCCATGGAAGATGTAACAGATGAAATGGACTTAGAAATCCAGCTGGAGAGAGTCTGTTTGAAAACAGGGTTTCCCATTTTATCCCCCTGGAACGAGACAAAGAGCTGAACAGGCCTTCCAAAAGGTTTAAGTTTTTTCCAAGTAAAAACTTAACTGCCTGTGAACATCCAGGAAGTGAAGAATTGTCCCTCTCACTCCTGTTTTGAGGACTGGGGAAAAAAGTACTGTAAAGGAATGGATTGGTTCAGAGGTGGTTCACTTACCACCTTAGGCATAAAGGAAGGATTAGCTCTTAGAGTGAACCTCCTTACGAAAGATAAGGAAGGGAGAGGTTGTCATAAAAGCTTGTAACTTACAGACTCTCTTAGCAGAGGTAAAAGCTAGCAGCAGAAAGTACAGTTGCGTATACTTACCATAAATGTAGATGTTAGTGTATTCACTGTTGCAGTCATCACCTGTGGGTTATCCCTGCTGTGATAGCCCTCGGTCAGCCCAAACACCAGAGTCTATGTTTTTCTGCGTCGCCTGTAGTCTGACATCAGGTTGTCAGTGCTATAAAGCAAGGCAGCCGATGCCATTACATCAGTTTTTCTTGCCCTAACCCGTCAAAAGCACAAGGAAATAAGGTAAAGTGATTCTGGTGGCTAAAAGCCACCATAAGAAGCTTACGTCCCCCTAAGGAAAGAGGATATAAGGTGGAAGGAGGGAGGGAAACCAGGACTGCAACAGTGAATACACTCGAACATCTAGATTTATGGCAATTGTACACAACTGTACTATGTTCTTAGTGTTTCACTGTTGCAGTCATCACCTGTGGGAGGATTCCCAAAGCTGAGGAGAGGGGTGGAAGGATTAGTAAGAGACCTAGGCATGGGACAGCATGCCCTGCAGTACTGCAGAGAAAAACCCTGCCCTAGCCTTAGAGAAAAGAGGTAGGTGGTAAGGCTTTGTGAAGGTATGGACAAAGGACCAGGCGGGCAGCTTCCAAGATGTTGAGGCTGTCCTAGTGGAATGGGTATGAATAGACTTAGAGGTAGGTTTCCTATGTAGTCTGTAGCAGAAATGGATACAGTGCGATATCCATATATCCATTTGGAAATGGTTTACTTGGAAATGGGCTTCCCCTCTGCCCCTGGGGCAAAGCTTACAAGAACCTGATCTGTTTTTCTGAAGGGTTTAGTACGGTCCAGGTAGTATCTGAGCCGTCTGTGCACGTCTAGTGAGTGCAAAATTATTTCCCCCTTGTTTTGAGGGTTGGGAAAGAAGGTGGGTAGATGCATGGACTGGTTAAGGTCACATCAGATATCATATCTTGTGCATAAAGGAGGGGTTAGTCCTCAGGGAGACCCTGTCTGCATGGAAAATGATGAAGGGCTCAACTGCCATGAGTGCCTGAAGTTCTGAAACCCTTCTGGCTGAGGTGATAGCTAATAGGAAAACAGTCTTCCAGGAGAGGTATCTCAATTCTGCTGAAGCAGCAGGCTCGAAGGGTAGTAAGGTTAAGTTTTTCTAAAACATAATTCAGGTCCCAGGCAAGTGTGGGTGGCCTTCTGGGAAGTCTGATATTAGAAGCCTGTTTGAGGAATTGTTTAATCAAAGGATGTGAGAAGAGGGGCTGATCTGTATCAAAATGAGCCGAAATGGCTGAGGTGTGATTTTAATAGAACAGAAGGAGAGGCCACTACAGAGTAACTCGGCTAGGTAGTCCAGGATAAGAGGGATGGAAGGTTGTGAGGTATTGCCCCCTCTGGACTGGCTCCAGGAGCAGAATCTTTTCCATTTCCCTGCGTAAGATTTTCTGGTGCTGGACCTTCTGGCCTCTGTGGTAATGTCTAGGACCTGTTTGCTTAACAGGGGCCCCTTGTTTGCTTTTAAAGTATTAGCCATACTGACAGTTTGAGAGTCTGCAAGTCTGGGTGCAGCATCACCCCCCCCCCACCTGGTTCAGGAGGTCCGAGATCAGGGGAAGCTGCCTGGAAGGCTGTAATGTCAGGCTGCTCAGTAAGGGGTACCAATGCTGTTGAAGCCAGTATAGAGCAATGAGGATGGCCTTTAGTCTCTCCTCCCTTATCTTGATCAGTACCTTGGGAATAAGAGACAGAGGAGGGAATGCGTACACAAAGAGCGAGTTCCAGGGGAAGGTCAAGGAATACACCTTCCACGCTTAATGGTGATGCTCCCTGGTAAAGAATCTTTTTAGCTGGTGGTTGAGGTGCGAAGCAAAGAGATCCACCTCCGGACTTCCCCACTCCTGAATGACTAGCAAAAATTTTTCAGTGGAGCTGCCATTCATGGGGGTCCAGTAAGTTTCTGCTTAGGTGGTCTGCCAGGGTGTTGTTAATCCCTGGTTAGTACTGGGAAATAGGTGCAACCTCGTGGAGGAGGCTGTCAGCCAGAGGTTCATGGCTAGCCTGCACAGGGTAATATTGGGTCCCTCCCTGTTTGTTGCTGTACCACATTACTGTGGTGTCTGTTTTGATAAGGAGATCCCCTTGCCTGAGATGGAGTTTGAAGGATGTCAGACTTTTGTACTGCTTTCCTTCTGACTGATGTGTAAGGGAAGGTGCTGGGCATCCCAAAGACCTTGGGTGCACCTGCCGGCTAGATGAGCGCCCCAAGCAATGTTGGAGGCATCAGTGGTGATGGTCTGCCCGGTAGGGCAGAGGATGAAGGGAAGACCCTTGTTCTTGGAACAGGCCCCTGCCCACCAGAAAAACTCACCCCTTATACAGGGGCTCAGAGGGAGAGAGGTCTCTAGAGGCCGAGAGTGTTGACACCAAAGGTTCTTTAGATATCGTTGAAGTTTCCTCATGTGAAGCCTGGCCAGAGGAATTAGAATTAGAAAGAAGCAAGATGCCATGTACCCCAAGGCTTGCAGGAACTTCCTCGCAGTGATGTGACTTCTGGAAGCCAGCTGGGTAAAGTAGTAAGGCAGGAAGCTCTGCTTTTCCTGGGGATAGGAAGGCCATTTGGGATGCTGTGTCCAGCAGTGCTCCCAAGAAAATGGTCTTCCTGGAGGGTGTTTGCTTTGATTTCTTCTCATTGATGGTGAACCCTAGGGAAGTTAGGAGGGTTTTGACAAAAAGACTGTCCTGGAGCAGCTTTTCTTTGCACTCTGCCTGAATGAGGCAGTCATCCAGATAAGGGTAAATCTGTGTATTTCTCTGTCTGCAAAATGCTATGGCCGAGGCTAAGCATTTGAATACTCTGGGTGCAGTAGATAAGCCAAAGGGTAGCGCAGAGAACTGAAAGTGTTGTGAGCCTGCTCTGAAGCGCAGGAATTTCCTGCAGGATTCCCTTATGGGGATGTGGAGGTAGGCATCATTTAGGTCTAAGGTTACTAGCCAGGCATTTTTTGTCAGTATAGGCAGTAGCTGCTGCAAAGTTAGCATTTTGAATCTGAGGACCACCAGGGAGGTGTTCAGAATGGATAGATCTAGAATGGGGCACAAAGTGCCCTCTTTTCTGGGAACAAAGAATAGTCTGAAATAAAAGCCTTTGATTGTTTGAGGAATAAAAGCCTTTGCCTGTTTGATCTGAGGGGACAGGTTCCACTGCCCCCTGGGATATGAAAGTTTGGACCTGTTTCAATGCCTCTGCCCACTGATTTGATTGGTACCCTCTTGGAACTGGGAGTTTGTTGAAACAGAATTTCTATCCCTGAAAAATTATCTTTAAGACCCATTGGTCCTTTGTTACAAGAAAGCCAATTTTCTTTACAGAGGGAGAGCCTTCCTCCTAGCTTTTGGTGAGTGAAAGGAGGGCAGAGGGGGAGAGGGAGTCATTGAGAGTTTTTGCCATAGAAGGATGGCTTAGAACTCCCTGCCTTTGGGGCGGAAGTGGTCCACTGTTTGGTTCTCTGCTGCCCCTGGGATAGGGGACTTGGTGGTCTTGTCCCTGCGGGGCTTACCTTGCCCCTGTCTGCTAGGTGTAGGGAAGGACCAGTGCTTCGAGGGAAAGTTCTTGCTGAACTTGGGAGGTTGAACCTGAAAGAAATCTTTTACTGTTTGCATAGATTTTGCTTAATCTTCCATCTTTTTAAGCACCTCTTCTGCTTTTACTCCAAATAAGCGGTCCTTACCCAGGGGTGCATCAATTAATTTAGACTTGACATGATCAGGGAGAGATTGTTCCTTTAGCCATGCATGTCCCCTAATGACAGATCCTGACACTGTTGCCCTGCTTGAGGCTTATAGGGCATCATATCCATAGTGTAATGAGTGGTCACTTGACAAGTAGAGTGCCGTAAATTTGCTAACTCTCTTGAATTGGCAGAGTCAGGAAAGGTCTAAATCTTTTGTTTTAATACGTCCAAAGTGTGTTGTTGATATTTTAACACATGGAACTGACAGCTGAGTGCTCTGACAGCTAAGGTTGCAGATGTGTATACTTTTTTACCTCATCTGTCCAGAGCTCTGGAATCCTTGTCAGAAGGAATAGGATTCTTGGCAAAACTAGTCTTAGCTCCTTTAGGTCCCTGTGTAATGACCTCTGGGTCTGCAGCAGGATTTCTGTACAGGTATTTGTGAGAATCCGGTACTCTAATACCAGTCACATTTACTGGGAGCATGTGGGAGGACGTCAGGGGCCAAAGCTGGATTCATGGAAATCATCATCCACCACTTCTAAGATAGGGGGAATGGCCAGGGGTCTGTGCTAGGACACATCCAGAAACTGTCAGTCTTTTCTTAGACTGGGGGAAGTCCTGATAATACCATTGGAAATATTCCCTGAAGGTGTGAAGGGTTTCCCCAAAGGGAAGGTTTTCTGGTGGGGAGGTAGAAGGAATGGATCTCTCTGTATCTGAATCCTCGTAAGCAGTCAGAGATTGTTGTTCCTCTTCAAAATCTGAATAATCAGATTCCTCAGAATCCAGTTCTGTCATAATTTCAGGAGAAGGGTGTTCTTTTCCTTTTAGAAATTCTGGCCTGCCCACACTTTACTAATTAATGATCATACCAAACATATAAATAATCTGAAGATCTGGGAACAAATTTTCAATATTATACTGGCTTAATGTACTGAGCCCAGGATAACCCTTGGATATAAATACTATAAAGTCAAATTTTATCAGAAATCAAATTATTATAAGATACTATACCTATTGATAAGACTCTTCCTATATTCTTTTTTGTTAAAAAAATGGAAGCATTCATGTATATAGTGTACATATGTTGTAGGATTGTTGTTAGAAGTATTGTTTGGAAATTACCTGTGTATTTCCCGGTCAAGTGTGTGTATGAACAAGTTGAAAAATAATAAAGAATTATTATTGAAAAAAAAAAAAAAAAGAAAGAAATTCTGGCCTGACTACCCCTGATAAGGAAGATAAGATCCTCTGCCATTTTAAACATTTGTGCATGGGGTGGTGGAGCAGGAGCAAGATGGTGGCTAGAGAGAGATTTTCTCAATGTGGCCTAGCTTCTAGGCCTACGAGTATCAGTCGGTCTGAGAGAAATGCTAGTCGGATGAAAAGACGGCTTTTGTCTAGATTTGGTAATGTGAGAGACCTCCTTGGAAGCTGGTGCCTGCATTGCGGCTCTGGACCAAACCGAGGCAGAAACAGCCAAAGGCTCGGAAGACAAAGAAGATTTCTGTGGCATACCGGACTCCAAAAGGGTCTCGGCAGAGGCCTGCGTAGATATCGTGTCAGGCATCAGGGCTGCGAAAGAGCCTTGTTGAATTTCATAGAACTGACGACCTGCTTAGCGGTAGAGTTGTTGGAAGGCTTAGCCTTGTGTGGTCTGTCTCTATCTTTATCGCTGCATTTTTTCAGAATGTCTAAGGAATGTTGCCTGACAGACACCATTTCAGAATGCGAAGACGGAAGACAAAAACACCTGTTGACAATAAAAGCTCTACGGGAAATGGTTCTCACGTTAAAGAAGGCACAGAACCAGCAATGGGGGACGTCGTGGTATGGGCCTACACAAGTGAGGCAGTATGAATGGAAGTCTTGGTGTGGGATCTGCTTTCCACAGGTGAGACAATTTTTAACTTTTTCAGACATCGGTTAGTGCAAGAAAAAAGGATCCCCAATGGGATACTTAGCTTTAGATGTTTTCAACTGTAATTTAAACTCTGGTAGCGACTGACCGGCACACTTGCGAACTGCTTCTGCAACATGCTCCACGGCAAGAAAGACTGATGGAATGGCGTCAGCTGCCTTGCTTTATAGAACTGACGACAATGTCAGACTACAGGCGACAACAGCCGACACAGAAAAACACTGACTCTGGTATTCGGGCTGACCGAGGGCTACCACAGCAGGGATAACCCACAGGTGATGACTGCAACAATGAAACACTAAGAACATCTGCTTTCCAGGTACAAAATTGTAGAGAGGCTGATAATGAAGGTTCGGGGGGGGGGGGGTAGACTAAGTTTCTCTAAAACAAAATTCAAATCCCAGGGAGGGGGAATAACTCTCCTTTGAGAGTTTGGATGAAGGAAGCCTTTTAAAAATTGTTTGAATTCAATCCTAGAGAGCAATGGTGGATTTAAAGGCAGGTAAGCGGAGACAGCAGACAAATTGGCTTTGATGGAGGAGTACAGAAAAAAGTAGCTCACGTATGTATGACAAATAATAGGGACTGCACATAAAAAAGGGGTCATCACTCTTTTTGTGATACTATATGGAAAATCTTTTCCACTTGGATATTCAAGATTTTCAAACAGTAGGTTTTTCCGCCTCCTGGAGCATCAGTAGTACGTCCTTTGAGAAATGGTGACTGAAAGGAATTAAAATCCTCACAATCAGAGTCAAGTGGCAGCCTGAAGGGTGGGACGAATCAGAGAGCCCTTCTTCTGTGCAAATACACGTTGCAGGGTAGCGAAGTGACTATCCCTGGCCAAATGAAGTAGAAGGGGAACCAATTCTGCCTAGGCCAAAAGGGAGTCGCCAGCAAGATTTCAGGATTATTCTTCTGGATATTCAGGAAAACCTTTGGGATTGGGGGAAAACGGTTAATAAACTTCTCCCCTAGCTGAAGGGCACTGTGTCCATCCTCTAGGCCTGAAGATAGCAACCCTTGAGCACAACAGTCTTAGTTGTCTGTTCTGGAGGGAAGCAAAATGATCTTTGTGAGGTGCACCTCATTTGTTGAATATATCCAGATAGACCTACTGGTGCAAAATACACTCATGGGGGGAGGGGGTCTTCTTTGGATCTGCTAAGGTAGTATGTAAGGGTACTGTTCTCTGAAGGAATGTAAACAGCCTACAGGGACAGCTTTCTTTCTATGGCTAGATCCCATTCCGTGACAACTAGCCCACACAACTCTGTAGGATTTGGTACCCCCTTGCTGGTTGATGTGTCAGAAGACTGAAGTGCAGTCTGAACATATTTAAGGGATCTGAGCACCATAAGCAATAGTGCACCTGTAAGACTTGGAAGAGGGCTTTCATCTCCTTTACACTGATATGTTCCCGAGATCTCTGAGAGAAGACTGTCCCTGAACTGTTGTAGAGTCTGTCCATGCACCTCAAGCCAGAATGGATAAATCTGTGTGTAGGTCCTGGCTTGCTATTGCTACAAGGAAGGGAACTCCTGTGTTGAGCTTCACCTGAGATATCCATCATTGGAACTCCTGCTTTGGAAAGGGAGGGACTGCGAAGTCCAGCAGTTGGCTGTGTTGAGACGAAATGGACTTCAGGTGCCTCTTGATCTTCCTAATGTGCAGTCTGGCAAAAGCATCATTGCAATTCTGGCTGCCAAGCATCCTGGGGTTCTTAGAATCTCTATTGCTGAGGTCATAAATCGAGGGAGCAAGGACTGGAAGTAACTTGAGAAACAGAATTTTCTCCTGGGTGAGGAAGCCTATCATTGAGAGGGTGTTGAGTCTGCCACCTTGGAATATTATTTCTTGACAAGGTGTCAGGGAAGATATCCTTAGGTTGCGAGTAAATATCAGTCTTTCAGAAGAAACATTGTGAATTTGAGAAGTAGCATAAAGGGTCCTTGGATGAGGCCTGAATAAGAAGGTCATCCATGTAGGGGAACATCTGCATCCCCTATGTTCTGCAAAGACTATAGCTAGAGCTAGGCACTTTGTAAAGACTCTGGGAGCTGCAAACATGCCAAAAGGTAAAGCTAGGAATTGAATGTATAACGAAGAAATGGAAAATCTAAGAAATTTACTGCAGGCCAGATGTATAGGGGTATGCAGGTATTCATCCTTTAGATCTACATTGACCAGAAAGGTCTGAGGGAGGATAAGGAGAAGCAGGGTCTGGACAGAAATGATGCTGAGGAAGGTAAATCTCAGAAAAGGCATTGCGATGGGACAAATCTAGAATGTGTCTCCATGTTCCCTCTTTCCTGGGTATCTAGAATAATCTTGAATAGAAGCCTTTGCCCTGGGACTGAGGAAGAACTACTTCTACAGTCTCCTGAGACAGCATTTGCTGTATCAAGGGGGGATTAGAAGCAACTGATTTGCCAGCAGGAGAGGTATACCCCTCAATGATGGGAATTCCTTCCAGGACATTTTGTAACTGCTTTATATGCTGGACAAGATCAACTTATCTGAGGAAATGAATTTCCCTGTTGTGAAAGATAGATGAGGCCTTTGGGATAGAGAAATGTGTGGACAAAGGTGGGATTGGGAGCCAGAAGATAGTTGGGAGAAGGTTTGTCTGGAAAGTAATTTTTTTAGTCTTGGAGTTTCATTGAGGTTTTTCTTGAATTATCCTCTTAATGAGTTTACTCCTCTTTTGAGAAGCCTTTTGTTCTCTATGATAAAAAGGAAAGTTGGTTAGAGGGGAAACTCAACTAGTATTTAGGAACTGAAGAAAAATCTGCTTGAAAACCTGCATGACTTTGTTTTCTCATGCAGGGATTTGAAAAGTTCAACCTCAGAGGGGTTACAAAGGAGGTCCTTGCCTAGAGGGGATTCTAGAATATTTAGCCTTGACATCATCAGTACAGACTAAAAGCAAAGCCAAGCAAACGTGTGGATGGGCGAGCCTGTGGCTGCACCTCTACAGGAAACCTCCGCAGTGTCATAGCTAAACTTAATGTAGTGTCTGGTGACCTGTCTGGCATTATAGACTTATGTTCATAACCTTCAAAGTTCTGCCACAAACTTATTCAGGTTTCTCAAAAAGGAGAGTAAATACTTTGCCATTTGTGTTTGGTAGTTGACAGCTCTGAAAGCTAGGGTGGCAGAGGTACAGGCATTTCACCATACCTGTTCACTGACCTGCTGTCCCTATCAGATGACAGTCCACTGGAAGCAGGAAGAAGTCTGGTGGTCTTATCAGTGGACAATGAGAAGACTGTAAGATTTACTACTGGACTCCCGCACAAGAATTTCAGGTTTCTTAGGTGCAGGGGGTTTGGAATCTGGATTAGGTGAAATGCAGGCAAAGGTATGCAAAAACGGTTTTGAGGATATACGGCACAGAGGGCTTGGAGTCACATACTTCCAATAAATCAGAGTAACTTTTCTGTATATTTGAGACCGGTTTAGTGTTCCACTCAAAAATGTTACAACATTCTGGAAATATCCCCAAAGGAAAATCTTTTATAGGGGAGCCTGTCTATAACACATCATCATCTGAGGCTAGTTGCCCATGACAGTGAATTTGGCAGGAATAGGCCAGAAAATCCTTATCTGAATCAGACCGCTTCTCTTCTAATGAAGTTTCACATTGCCCCTTCAAAGGTGGTAGGGCAGGGGCAGAAACAAAGGAATGAGGCTTCAAGGATAAAATGGTCTTATACAAGTCTGGAAAGAAGATGAGCCATCCGCTGAAGAGAGACACGTTTAGTTTTTTGCTCCCTCACTGGGATGTCAGTTTGAATTAAGTACGGTGGTGTGAAAATGGACCTCAATAAGAGGGCAAGGTAACTCTTCTCAAAAGGATAGAACAGTTGTGTAAATAAACTTTACCATAACAGTAGATGTTCATATGATCATTGCTCCAACAGCCTTAGCTATATGGGTTATACATTGCCAAGGATATAAAGCAGGCCAACTTCCAAAGCTACAGGATACCTTCCAGTTGCCATAACTGTTAGCCAGCTCAAGTTGAGATGACTAAAAAGAAAGGTTTGGGCACCAAGGCCTTCAGAGTTTTCATGTCAACAGAGAGAGGGGGATTAAGCCCTGAAAGGACAATGCTAGGAAAAAGAAAAAAATAAGGTTCTCACCCTGGCATAAACGACAACAAAAAACAAGGGTGGTGGTGGGAGGCAGTAGCTATTGCAACAGTGATCATTCAAATATCTACTGTTACGGTACATTTACTTACACAACTGGATGATGTTCAGAATTTTGATTACTGCTGCAGTAGCCTTAGCTATATGGATAGAGTACCTTACCTTACTACATTTGGGAGGTGAAACCAGAAGCCCCTGAGAATCACGCATGTAACGCCTTGTAAAAGTATGTAGAGAGGACCAAGTTGCTTTTAGAATACTTCTAGAATCTAACTGTCTCCAAAATGCCACAGATGAAGTCAAGGCCCTGCTAGAGTGGGCATTGTCAATGCCTGGAATAGTTCTGTAATGGTGAGTATAATAAAAATATATACCACTGGATATCAATTTGGAAAAAAATGTCTGTTTTGACTGAATGTCTCTTCTTCTTAGCATATGGAATGAATAACTGATCAGAAGACCTGAAAGATTTAGTTAGATCAAGACAGTACCATAGTTATCTGTGGACAAAGTATGTAGTATCCTTTCTCTCTCATTTTTAGGTTCGGGAAAGAAAACAGGGAGATGGGTGGTTTGGTTTAAGGTAAACTTGGATATCACTTTAGGCATACAAGAAGGATTTGTTCTCAAAGAAAATCTCTTCGAAAAATGAGATAGGGTTGACCCACCATAAGAGCTAGCAAATCAGATATACACTCCTCTAGCAGAGGTCACAGCAATTAGTAAAACAGCTTTCCATGTTATGAACCCTAGGTTAGCCAGATTAACTGGTTCAGATGGAGCAAGTGTTACTTCTATAACAAAACTGAGACCCTAAGGAGGGGTAGCTAGTTTTCTTGCAAGCCTCATATGTTAAACTCCTTTCTAAACCATTTTAATATGAGAATGCTTTGAAAGAGGAGGGTTCATGGACAGACATGCTGAAATGGACAATAAATGAACCCAGACAGAAAAAGGCCAAGTAACAGTAACTTATAAATATTGTAAAAACAGAGAAACCCTAGCCCTAAATGGGTGCTGGTTATGCTGTTGGCACCAACCAGACAACCTTTTCCATTTGCTAAAATATGACTTTATGGAAACAGGCTTTCTTGCCTCCATTAGTACCTGCTGCATGTCCTCAGTAAACATGTGCCTAAATGGAATTAAAACCCTATGATCCAGGCAGTCAACTGAAGTTGCTTGAGGTCAGGGTGCATCAAGCATCCCTGATCTTGAGTGAGTAGATCCATTCAGTGAGGAAGCTTGTGGTAATTGACCCTGGCCATTTTCAAAACAAGGGAAAACCACTGCTGCCTGAGCCAGTAGGGAGTCACAATGATCTTGGGGGATTCCTTCTGAATTTTCAGAAATACCCCGGATATCAGTGGAAAGGGTGGGAAAAGAATGCAGGAACATTCCTGCCCATGGAAAGGAAAAAGGCATCTGTCTTCCAGGCCTTCTTGCATGGAGTCCTGGAGCAGAATATTGCCAGCTGATTGTTTAGAGAGGAGACAAATAGGTCTACTTGAGGAACTTCCCATAGATGGATCGTATCTTGGAAGACCCCTTGAGCTGCTTTTCCATTTATGAGGGTCTGTCCTTGCCCTGTTCAGCTTGTCTGCAACACAATTATGCTCTGACAGGATGCAAGATGCCTGTACAGTGAGACTGTGCTGTGAAACTATGCCTCTAAGCTAACATGGCTAGTCTGCAAGGGGATACAAAGCTGGTTCCCTCTTGCTTGCTGATGTACCACTTGAAGAGGTCCCAGGGATCGAAGATGATTCGGGGAGTCGAGGGCCTTCTACGGCAAGCAGCTCCTTGACATTTCATAGGTAGGTACTAGGCTATTGGCCCGAGGGCCTAAGTAAGCCTAGTCAACAAGGTTCCCTTGCTTACTGTTAGAAAAATATGTATTAATGTATATGTTTAGTGCTTATTAAGAAATAAGAAAGATATAATGCATTTTATTCTATTAATGTTATGACAAGAAAAATGAATTCATATGAAACTGCAAGAAGCTTTTGGAAACTGCAGTGTGCCTTTTTGCAAGTTGGCCTCTGACCCCAGCAGCTGCTAGCTCAGCAAGAATTAATGTTTATGCTTCTCACAAGTGATTATCTGCTGGGTCAGAAAATTAAATAAGTGAAATAATGAGAATCTTCTGCTCTTTTCCGCCTGAGCAATCAACCTTGTATATGTTACTAGATAACGCACCGGTTGCAAGGAGGAAGTGATAACATGTAACAAGGAAAATGTATTGAGAACTGTATCTACTATTATGTTCGAATTAATTTATAACCTTGAGTGGAAACTTTTGTAAAAGGGTATTGTAACTAACCAGGTGGCTAGCAAGGCCACGTTGTTTACTAGAAAAGTTTTTAAGCAAAATGTAGTATCAGCATTTTAGATGAATAGAATATTGTAAGCTAAAGTGATGTAAAACCCCTTGTGACTGACTATGTCAGCCTGGTGGGTTAATACTAGTAAGAAATACCATAAAAGTTGTGTTCTTCCGGTTTCATTCAGACAAAATTCTGTACTTGTACGTTTTTTGCCTCCTGGTGTACACTAGTAAAGAACCTGAACCTCCTGTGTATTGATCTTTTTATTACAGTATTTTTTCATTTAACAGATTGGTCCTTTGTGCACCGGAATCCCTCAGAAGCTGTGGATCAGAGTGTAGCGGTGGTCGAAGTCTGCATGCAGGAGAAGATACTGAAATGGTTCTTCTTGAGTGAAAAGACCTCTGACTGAATTGTCGTTTAAAGAGGCTGGCCACTTTCTGATCTGCGGCTAAAGAGCGGATCTCCACTGCAAACCGTGACTGCTCAATACCGGAGGCTCAGGTAGGGAGACTTTTTGCCTTTTTTCTGTTTTTTGATCAGGGACTAGGTTACAGTAAATATTGTTTTTTTTGTCAGATTTGTCATACAGATCAGGGACAGGAAAAATTACTGTTTATTTGGTCATAGATCAGGGTAACAGAATAAGGTAGGCAGTTATTCTAGATAAACTGTGAAAGGAACTGAAGTTGTGGTACCACGTGGTAAAAGGGTTACGTAACATTTATTAACATGGGAAATCAGTGCACTAAAACATCGTGAGACCCGCCCCTAACCGAAGATGCAAAATATATGCAACTACAACGTGCAGATAATGTTCGATATTATGCAAAATGGGTTAACAAATTAAACTTCCTAAACAGCTTAAAAGTGATACAAAAGGTCAGGCAAAGAAACAACGGCAATTAGGCATTCCTCAGGCACACAGGTGGATTGAGGAAGCAAACCGTAGGGAACAAAAGAGTAATAATTCAAAGGCATTGTTTTTACACAAAGAAGATAATAATATAGTAGTAGCAATGGCTCCCCCCCCCCACTCCCTTTTTCAGGATATGAAGCGGGTGGACAAGCTGGTCCACCTCCGCGGTATCCTGATGTCTCAGTGAAACCGAAATTGTTTGTTAGAGATCCCATTGAAACTAGGTCCTGAACACGTAAAACACAGGGGGACATAGAATCGTATCAAATGGAGAGAAATTTACAAGCTGAGTGAGGAAGAAATATGTCCACTTATAGAGGTACCAAATCCTCAGGCAGGACAGGTTGGACAGGACCCAACCCTCTTGGTATATAGGCCGTGGACACCGGAGGATATCCGGAAGGCTACTGAGGGAATTCCCCATCCAAAGGTTAATTTTACAAAATTCCTAGAAGATTTACAAGGCATGAGGTTAAGTTACCACTTAAATGGGGAAGAAGTAGAAAAAGTAGTTAGACAAATTGTAGGTCCAGATTGGCACATGATCTGTGGCACCTGGAATCCTCGTAATGCAGAATTTAAGCCACTCCCACATAGTGACGCAGAACTTGACAATAGAGTAAAAGGCCTTACAGACCGAATCTCTGAGAAATGGAAACCTAGAGCAGACTGGACTTGTATTAATCAATGCATACAGCAAGAAAATGAAACAGATGATGTGTACTATGCCACATTATTAGAGTGCTTTAACAATAATAGTGGCATGACAGTTCCTGAAAATCAAACAAATGATTCCCGGTATGAACAACAATTGAAAAATGCATTTTTAAAAGGTTGCATTGCATCTATTAGCAGCTTCATTACGAAGCATATGATAGATCATCGAACAAGTAGGTTACAAGCCTTACTTGAATATGCTAGACATGCTGAAAGACATTTTAATAGCAAAAAGAAAAAGTAAGCGCAAGTCTTCACTGCTGAAGATGGAGCTGAAGTTTATGTATTACAGTCTGGTAAAAAGGGTAAGAAAAATGCACAGGGAAATAAACAGTCTGACTAGCGGTCAGAGGACTTTGAAGAAAGGAAAAAGAGAGGTGAATGCTTTATGTGCGGGAAGAAAGGACATCTAGCTAGGGATTGCAAACAAAATAAGAAGGTAACCACAGAGGATAAGGGAGATGAGGACTAACTATAATGATGGTGAAGATACACCATACGAGAGTCAGAAATCATCAGGAAAAGACAATAAAGAAAGAACAAATGTAAATGTGATAAAAGGAGTACAGGAAGTGCAAGTAGACATGGAGGATGAAGAAAATGAGGTTTTAGATTAAGCATTATTGAGCCTAGAGCTCTACCTAGCAGACACAAAACTGGAAGTTACACTTCTGGTGGAGGGGAAGGAAGTTAAATTCCTGTGTGATTCAGGAGCATCACGGACTATGATACACCCCTCCAAGTTACCGGAACATTCAGAATCACCTGATTATATATTAATGAAAGCTGCAAATGGACAGCTATACCGGGAACCACTTTCCCATGATATAGCAATAACTGACCCTGTTTCAGGGATGACTCAAAGGAGTAAAATTGTTGTTTCTGCAAAATGTCCAGTGAACCTATTAGGTAGGGACCTTATGCAGATATTTGGCATAGCAGTAGTTCCGACTATGCAGGGTATGGAAGCACAGCGACAAATGGATACTTTGTGGTGCGACGGAGGGTGAAACTTTTACTGGTACAGCCAGGACTTAGTTACGACTGGTCCAGGGCAGTGACCGAGGAACTGATGAACGTAGCCATCAGTAAATCCCCCTCCCTTGACACTGACAGACAGCATTTGTTGCATTGCACTCTGTATTACTGTAGCACACCAGGACCTGATGAGGAATATGAGCAAGAATTGTTCAGAAATCGTGCAAACAGATTAGTGTTACGTAATCTGTACTGGGATACTGAGGGAAACAGTGTTGTTAGCTGTTCATTACCTCAAGAATTCCTTGCACTATACAAATCTAATCGATTACCACATGTCAGTTTAACTAAGAACAAAAATGTAAAATGGGCAGACCTAGGAGAAAAGGTAACGAGATGGGAGAAACAAACTGATTTAGAATTATCAGAGCAGGGAATACAGAAACAAAAACTGAATTGGCTAACACAGGCACACCCAGCTGTACACTTGCAGTCTAGTGAGGACAGCTGATTAGCATTCTTATTAGAAGAAGAGGAGAAAGCCTTATGTAACATACCAAAGATTCTTTGGTCAACAGGCAAGTCAGATGTAGGACTTATTCGAACAACAGGACCAGTTACTATTACACCAAAGTCAGCATTCAGACCACAGAAGAGACAATATCCTTTGAGAAAGGATGCAGAGATAGGAATCAAACCTATAATAGCAGCATTACTTAGAGAAGGAGAACTGGTAGAATCTCCTGATTCACCATGTAATACACCCCTATTTCCTGTTAAAAAGGCAAACGGGGAATGGCATATGGTTCAGGACTTACAAGTTGTAAATAATGCAGTAATACCTAGAGCACCTACAGTGCCAGATCCACACACTTTGTTAAATGATTTGAAACCTCACCAGAAATATTTCTCTGTGGTAGATATCAGCAATGCTTTCTTTTCAATACCTATACATCCTGATAGCCAATATTGGTTTGCATTTACATTTCAGGGGAAAAGGTATACCTATACTCGACTACCACAGGGATATTGTGAGAGTCCAACAATATTCACACAAGAAATGGCTAGTAATTTGGCGGGATTCATCCCACCGGGGGGTAGTCAAATTCTACTTTATGTAGACGACATCTTGCTAGCAGCCCCCACCCAGCAGCAATGCAGGGAGGATACCATAGCACTGTTACAATTCTTAGCAACACAGGGACACAAAGTAAACAAAAGCAAACTACAGCTTTGGAGAAAACAAGTTAGATACCTACGATATGTAATATCCGAAGAAGGTAGAATACTAGATGAGGATAGAAAAACAGTGATTTTACAAGCACCCAAACCAGCGACCAAGAAGGAAATTATGTCCTTCCTGGGAACAACTAACTTCTGCCGGAGTTGGATACCAAACTATGCTTTGGAATCTGCTCCACTGACCGACCTCATATACAAAAAGCCGATGGCAGCACAGGATTTATTACAATGGACACCTGAAGCAGAAATGGCTTTCTGCAGGTTGAAGCAATTAATAGCTTCTTCATTAGTTCTAGGATTACCAAACTATCATAAAAGTTTCTTTCAAACTGTAGACTGTAAGCAAGGATATATGACATCAGTGTTGACACAACAACATAGGGATAAGCAACGCCCCATAGCTTACTATTCACCACAGTTAGACCCAGTGGCGCGATCCTTGCCCCACTGTGTGCAAGCAGTGGTTGCAGCTGCAATGGCAGTACAGGTTTCAGCCTCAGTGGTGTTATTCCACCCTCTCACATTGAGAGTGTCTCATGCAGTCGCGATAATTTTACTGCAAGAAAAGGTAGCTTATCTTTCTCCTGCTAGACACCTTTCCTGTATGACTATACTGTTGAGCCAAGCTCATATGACAATTGAACGATGCACGACATTAAATCCATCAACTTTGCTCCCAACTCCTGCGGATGGCACACCACACAGTTGCCTGCATGAAACTGAGCAGAAAACGTTACCCAGACAAGATCTCACGGATATTCCCTTGGATAAGGCCGAGGTGACATATTACGTGGACGGCTCATGCAGAAGGGGCCCTACAGGGAAAAATCTAGTGGGGTATGCAATAGTTACAGACACTGAAACCTTAGAAGCCCAATCCTTAACACATAACTTGTCTGCACAAGCAGCAGAATTGATTGCCTTAACACGAGCTTGTACCTTAGCAAAAGACAAATGTGTAAACATATATACTGACAGCCAGTATGCTTTTTCTACTGTACATGTTTCTGCACAGCAGTGGAAAAATAGAGGGATAATAACATCTAGTGGTAAACCAATTAATCATGCGCAATTTATTTTAGAATTGTTAGAATCTATTCAGTTACCTACTAAAGTAGCTATATGCAAATGCGTAGCTCATACGAAACAGCAAGACAGAATTTCAAAAGGTAATGCGAGAGCTGATACAGCTGCGAAGCAAGCAGCTTCAGACTCAAACTTTACTTTTAGACGAGGAATTACAACCCTCTGAAATTTTAGACCTAAAAATGTTAAAAACAATGCAGATGCTTACTACAAAAGCAGAGAAGCAAAAATGGGAAAAACGAGGAGCAATCCTTGAAAATGGGCTGTACATCTCCAAAGAGAAAAAAAAACAATTTTGCGGTCTAATTTGTTTAGATATGCAGCTTTGTTGAGACATGGACAGTGCCATGTCTCAACAGGGGGGATGGATGGTACAGTTAGTAAACCGAATATTCCAAACATATGGATTCACAAATTACATTAAAAAAATTTGTGCAGCATGTCATATTTGTAACAAACATCATGCACAAGGGGCATTTAAACCTAAACAAGGAAGTTTTCCTACACCGCCATATCCGTTACATACTCTTTGTATGGATTTTATAGAATTGAATAAATGTGATAACAAAAGGTATTGCCTTGTCATTGTAGATATGTTTTCCAAATGGGTGGAAGCCTTTCCGACTAAAAACCCGGATGCAACAACAGTGGCAAAAGCTCTCATAAAGGAGATTATTCCTAGATTTGGCATACCGGAAAGGATCTGTAGTGACAATGGTACACATTTTGTGAATCAGACCATACAGCAATTGGGACGCTTCTTTGGGATTTCCCTTAAGAACCATTGTGCTTATCACCCTCAGTCTGCAGGACTGGTGGAGAGGCACAATGGAGTCCTTAAGAACAAACTTTGAAAGTTAGTCAGCGAAACACAGACGAACTGGGTACACTGTCTGCCTCTGGCGCTGCTAAGTATGCGAACAGTTCCAAATGCAAAGGGTTTAACTCCTTTTGAAATGGTGTTTGGGAGAGCATATTATGTACCTCAGTGGAAAGCTCTCATGCCTGCAGACCAGGAAGCTGATAGTTCACTAGCTAGTTATATGAGGAAACTGTTAACAAATAAATCTGTCTTGCAGTTTAACTCTTTTTCAGATAAAGAACAGACCAGACCATTGGAAGCGATTCTAGCCCCGGGGTCCTGGATCTGGGTGAAGGTAACAAAGAGGAAGAATTGGGCAAGCCCGAAGTGGGAAGGACCGTAGCAGGTACTGCTGGCCACGCCTACTGCAGTCAAAATAGCCGAAAGGTCATCTTGGATCCATTTGACGCACTGTAAACCGGTAAAGAACTTTCAACTTGATAAAAACATTGTAACTGTTACGCAACAAGAACAAACTGGCCAAAGATAAGAATTCAGACCAACCTCAAAAATGTTGCATAATCATATTATTGAGCTTACACTTGTTGAATGTACTTTTGACAATTTTCTTTTTGTTGTGTTTTTTTCATTTCTCAACCACACAAGTAAAACTGGATAAACGTGATGAGACATCCATAGACTGGCATCCAAACTTTAACACATACCTAGCAATTAAACGTGTACATGCTGAGACTATGAACATTTCAAATTACTGGGTTTGTACAGCTATACCAACAGCATATGGAGGACTACTAATGCCCGCTGTTCCTTTAGGGATCAATGAGACTTGGGAGAATTTGCTTTTTGACACAGGAACTGTGAGATCACAGGATAAAATAGCATTGTATTTACCTGTTACACAAAAAGGGATTGTGTGTTTTTTCAAGAATGATACTCTCCAGGTGGGCTGGAGTAACTGTAACATAACAATATCTTATAAATGTTATATTAAGACTAAAAGTGGGGGTACTGTTTGCAATGCTAACTATGATTCATATTTGAACTCAATGAAAACTACACTGAATGAAGTACAAAGAAATCCTGTTTTGATTAAACAATTGTCAATCATAGATAAGAAAATGTTTCATGCAGGGTTGGTGCGTATTAGCACTAAAGTTGAAAACTGTTATTTTGTGTGTGGGAAAAAGGCATACAAATGGCTACCTGAGAATTGGTCCGGCAGTTGTTTTTTGGGCTACCTGGTTCCGGCCATACGACGCACTGCGGAATTACCTCTGGGTAAAATACGGAACCTGAGAGATGTTTCCAAGAAAACCAAAGATCCAATCGAGAAACCTATGAATCCAGTAGGGGGAGTTGAAGCAGGTTGGAAAGACCATAATTCCATGAAGGAAAAAGACAAATTGACTCATATGGACTTGAGTGACAGTGTTATATCTTGGGCAGGTATACTCCCAGCGTATGGTGCAGTCAAATCGATTTGGGAGCTGAGAAAACTGTAGAAACTTCTCGAAGTAATGAGTAATGCAACTTTTTCTGCTCTTGAATTAGTGACTGATGAACTGAATGCCATGAGAACTGTTGTGTTGCAAAATCGGTTGGCTCTTGACTTCACCCTAGCGGCGAGAGGTGGTACGTGTGCGCTTATCAAAGAAGAATGCTGTGGGTACATACCAGATAATAGACATGAAATTAATAACCATCTGGAGGTGATTCAGCAAGTGGCGGCCATAACCAAACCAGGACCAAACCCTCTGACGGATTTTTTCCAGAATCTGATTGGGGGGTGGGGTTCCATCCTAATGAATATTCTGATTGCCATTTGTGTGGGTTTACTCCTATTACGAGCATGTGTTTGTTGTGGAATCCCCTGCATGAAAAGATTAATTAAAGATTTTATAGATATGTCTGTCTCTGAAACCTTGTATCAAGACATTGAACTTGAGGAATTGGTTCCAAATTAAATTCTCCTTGAAGTCTAAACTGAATGACTCTCTTAACTGCAAGTCCCAGGTGGAAGAGGTTAGGAGAAGAAATAAAAATCATTTAAACTTCTGAGAATAGAATAAAAAGTATTAACGGGGGGAAATGTTAGAAAAATATGTATTAATGTATATGTTTAGTGCTTATTAAGAAATAAGAAAGATATAATGCATTTTATTCTATTAATGTTATGACAAGAAAAATTAATTCATATGAAACTGCAAGAAGCTTTTGGAAACTGCAGTGTGCCTTTTTGCAAGTTGGCCTCTGACCCCAGCAGCTGCTAGCTCAGCAAGAATTAATGTTTATGCTTCTCACAAGTGATTATCTGCTGGGTCAGGAAATTAAATGTGTGAAATAATGAGAATCTTCTGCTCTTTTCCGCCTAAGCAAGCGACCTTGCATATGTTACTAGATAACGCACCGGTTGCAAGGAGGAAGTGATAACATGTAACAAGGAAAATGTATTGAGAACTGTATCTACTATTATGTTCGAATTAATTTATAACCTTGAGTGGAAACTTTTGTAAAAGGGTATTGTAACTAACCAGGTGGCTAGCAAGGCCACGCTGTTTACTAGAAAAGTTTTTAAGCAAAATGTAGTATCAGCATTTTAGATGAATAGAATATTGTAAGCTAAAGTGATGCAAAACCCCTTGTGACTGACTACGTCAGTCTGGTGGGTTAATGCTAGTAAGAAATACTATAAAAGTTGTGTTCTTCCTGTTTCATTCAGACAAAATTCTGTACTTGTACGTTCTTTGCCTCCTGGTGTACACTAGTAAAGAACCTGAACCTGAAACTCCTGTGTATTGATCTTTTTATTACAGTATTTTTTCATTTAACACTGACGCCACCCAAGAAAGTTATTTTCCTGTGCCCCTGTCGAGCAGAGCCACAAAAGTGATCCCTGGGGTGTATTTCCTATTTCCCATCTACTCATCAAGATTTTTCTTGAAGAGTGCTAATGAGGAACTTTGCTTGACATAGATGGGTAAATTGTTGCAGAGTTTGGGAAATCTCTGGGACAGGAATCTATCCCTCCAGCATGTCCTGTTTATTGTAGTGACAAGGTTTAGGTCCCTAGAGGGTGTAGCTCGGAGGGATTGGGATTTCTTTAGGTGCAGCATGTCCAGCAGCTCTAGGTTTGACATAGCTTTATATGTTAGGCAGAGATCACCTCAGAGTAGGCGATATGCTACGAAGTAAAGCTGGAGTTTTTTGAGGCGGTCAGTATAGGGGATCTGTTTGAGGCCAGTAATCCTCTTTGCGAGATACTTCTGTGGCCTTTCCAGCTGCAGCAGATATCTTGCGAGGTACATTCTAAAAGGGGTGTTGTTATCTATAATGGGTCTAATGAGTGTCGAGTAGAGGGGAGCAATGACCTCTTTTTTCCTGGATGAGAACCCTTTTGTGATGTGGTAGGTCACATAGAAGGATTTCCTGACTACTGTGGCGATGTGATTATCAAAGGAGAGACTACTGTCCACCTGGGTCACAAGGTCTCATCACACATTCGGCGTTAAGTAGACTGCCGCCTATATGGTAGCTCATGGATACAGAGTTTTTACCAAAGGGGATGACAATGCACATTTGGCACTGAGCTTGAGGCTATGGCTCTGACACTAGGCATTTGTCTCGGTGAGGCCCTTCTGTAGGATGTCCACATCATTTAGGGACTCTACTATGGCTCCTAATTTGCAGTCATCTGCGAACTTCATTAGCCTGCTCTTCAGAGAAGTAGATACCAAACAGAAGAGGTCCCAGGACTGAACCCTATGGTACTCCACTTGTCACTGGTTTGAGGTCAGATTTGGAGTCTGCAACTTTTACAGTGTGGGTTCTGTCAGTGAGCCAGTTGGCAACCCATCTTACAACGTAAGGATTTACACCTAGTTTAGTGAGTTTATCGATAATTCCAGAATGGAAACAGATGGGTTCTCCTGCCATCAGGCGGGTCCTCGGTTGGCCAAATTCCAAAGTCTAGGTCCGGCGAGGTCAAGATAGGCTGTGTGAACCACCTTACCCTCGTCTACAGCTTTGATGACTGCCTCAAAGAAGTCGATCAAGTTCAGGAGGCATGATCTGCCTTTCACAAACCCGAACTGGGTGGGGTCCAGAGTTTGGTGGTTTCCAATGTCTGTTTATGAGCTCCATGATGATATGTTCCATGGCCTTACAGACCAAGCTCATCAGGCTAATAGGGTGATAGTTCCCGGGATCAGTGATGGCTCCCTCTGTGGAGTGGGATAACTGTTGCTGTGCGTCATTCAGTGGGCACAAAGTCTGATCTGAGGCTGATTGAACAAGGTGCTTTTGTCTGTCCTTGGTGTCCCACACTTGCTGTA
Source organism: Protopterus annectens (assembly GCF_019279795.1). Classification (NCBI taxonomy): domain Eukaryota; kingdom Metazoa; phylum Chordata; order Ceratodontiformes; family Protopteridae; genus Protopterus; species Protopterus annectens. The sequence goes on along the minus strand of NC_056729.1, from coordinate 1,799,290,963 downwards.
CATTGGTCCCCAAGCAAAGTCTGAAGCATCTGCAGAGATTGTCTGCTTTGAAGCAGGGAGGGATAAGGGGAGACCTGGATTTAAGGACATCTGTTGTCTCCACCAAAACATTTGTCTTCTGATAAACTCTGGCACTGGTATCGGAAAAGATAAGGGGTGTTGATGCTAGGACCAAAAAGACTTAAGATACCACTGCATCAATCTCATGTTTGCTGCCTTAAACAGTAGTAGAAGTTCATCGGTGAAAGAAAGTACAATTGTTGAGCGTATTTACTGTTGCAGTCATCACATTTGGGTTATCTGCTTGCAATCGCCCTCAAATGGCCTGATTATCAAAGTCCTGGGTCCTGCATCGGTTGCTGTCCCATCTTCCTTGACGTCAGGTAGTCAGGGGTATAAAGCATGCATCCGACACCATTACATCAGTTTTTCTTGCCCCAGATGTCAGGTGCCCCCCTAATGGAAAGCAATTAAATATATATATATATATATATATATATATATATATATATATGCAAGGTTATACCTCCAACAAAAAAGCAAATACACCAAAAAGCTTTTAAGCATACTAAAGGAGAATAGAGGTATAGCCAGAAGAAGTCAGGGGGCTGGAGGGTGGGTAACCAGGACTGCAACAGTGAATACACTCGAACATCTACATTTATGGTAAGTGTACACAACTGTACTATGTTCTTCGTGTTTCACTGTTGCAGTCATCACATTTGGTTAGATTCCCAAAGTTAAGGATGGGAGGAGGAATTTAGACAGCATTTGGACCAGCTATAAGGCCTTGCAAGACTGCAGTGGCAAAGCCAGCTCTGGATTTAGAGAAAATTGGCAAATGGTAATGCTGGGTGAAAGTACGTACAGAAAGTACAGTTTTGTACCTACCATAAATGTAGATGTTCGAGTGCTAATACAGCTGCAGTCATAACAGATGGGTTCTCCTGCCATCAGGCGGGTCCTCGGTTGGCCAAATTCCAAAGTCTAGGTCCGGCGTCGGTTGTCGTTGCTTCTTCCCTGACGTCAATGCGACAGGGGTATAAAGGAACCAGCCGACGCCATTTTCTTCAGTTTTTCTTGCCCCAGATGTCAGGTGCCCCCAGAAGGAAGGCAATACATAAATTTGTGTAATAATGCAGTGCAATATAATCAAAATACAGTAGTTGCAAGCAAATACATCATAAATGAATACCCCAATCAGGTTGTATGAGGATGTGTTAGCCTATAGGCCTGTCCCAAGAGGGGAAGGAGGGAGGGAAACCTGGAATGCAGCTGTATTAGCACTCTAACATCTACATTTATGGTAGGTACAAAACTGTACTATGTTCATCGTGCATACAGCTGCAGTCATAACAGATGGGTAGAATCCCAAAGCTAAGAAAGGGGTGGGTAGGCACTAGGTGGAACTAGGAGGAGCCAAAATGCCCTGCAAGACTGCAGTGGCAAAGCCTGCTCTAGATTTGGAGTATAATGGTAGGTTGTAGTGCTTGGAGAAGGTATGCACGGAACTCCAAGTGGCTGCTTCCAAAATATCCTTGGTAGGAACTCCTCTGAGAAAGGCTGCAGAGGTGGCTGTGGCCCTGGTGGAATGAGTTCTAATGCCTGTAGGTACAGTTTTGCCATGAAAGGAATAGCAAAAGCGTATGCAGTGGGCTATCCATTTTGAGATTGTCTGTTTGGAAATTGGCTTTCCTTGAGCTCCTACCGCATAGGCCACAAAGAGCTGTTCTGATTTTCTGAAAGGCTTTGTTCTGTCCAAATAATAACGCAGTTGTCTGTGGATGTCCAAGGAATGTAGTAATCTCTCCCCTTTGTTTTGAGGATTAGGATAAAAGGTAGGTAAATGTATGGCCTGATTTAAAGCTACCCTGGATTCCACTTTAGGCATAAAAGACGGGTTGGTTCGTAAGGAAACTCTGTCCTGATGGAAGATGATAAAAGGCTGGTCAGCCAAGAGAGCCTGTAGTTCTGAAACTCTACGAGCTGAAGTGATAGCCAGAAGGAAAGCTGTTTTCCAGGACAAATATTGCAAATCTGAAGTGGCAGCTGGCTCAAAGGGAGGCAAGGTCAGTTTTTCCAGAATGAAATTAAGACCCCAAGCAGGTATTGGTTGTTTCCTTGGAGGTCTTAAATTCTTAGCCCCTCTGAGGAACGGTCTTAAGAGAGGGTGAGAGAATAAAGGTGGATCGGTGTTGTATTCTGCAGAAATGGCTGAGGCATGGATTTTGATGGAGGAGAAAGAAAGTCCACTGCTTAGCAGTTCAGCCAAATATTGTAGTATTTGAGGTAAATTCAGTTTTCCAGGATCCTGGCCCTTTTTCTCATTCCAGACACAAAAACGTTTCCATTTTGCGGAGTAAGCTTTTCTAGTAGATGGCCTTCTGGCCTCCAAAATGACATCCTGCACCTTCTTGGAGAGTAGGGCCTGTTGTGATGCTAAGGAAACTTCCATGCGGCTAGATTGAGTGTTTCTAGCTGGCTGTGAAGAGTTTTGAAGCTGTGCTGAGTCAGAAGAAGAAGCATTAGAGGCAGGGTCCATGGTGGGGAATGTGTCAGGCTCCTCAGGAGTGGGTACCAGTGTTGCCTTGGCCAGTCCGGAGCAATGAGAATCATCTTTGGTCTGTCTGTTCTGATCTTCAATAGAACTTTGGGCAGCAGAGGAAGAGGTGGGAAGGCATAAACTGTCATTGATGTCCAAGAGAGAGCATCCACTCTCCAGGCCTTTGGATGGAAGACCCTTGAGCAGAATTTTGTCAATTGATGATTTTTGTGCGAGGCAAAGAGATCTATGTCTGGCCTTCCCCATTCTTGGATTATTTCTGTAAAAACTTTTGGATGCAATTTCCATTCGTGTGGATCTGTCATATTCCTGCTTAGGTTGTCTGCCAGCGTGTTTTCCTTGCCTGGCAAGTACTGTGCTTGTAGTTCCATTTGTAAGTCCATGGCCATGTTCCAAAGTGACATGGCCAGTCTGCATAGGGGATAACAATGTGTTCCTCCCTGTTTGTTTATGTACCACCTAACTGTGGTGTTGTCCGTTCTTATCAATAGTTGACCTGGTTGTAGAAGGTCCTTGAAAGCTATAATAGCATTTATTACTGCTAGCATTTCTTTTTGATTGATGTGCAGGTGCTTTACTTTTTGGGACCATTTGCCCTGAATGCACCGATCTGTCATGTGCGCCCCCCAGGCGTAGTCCGAGGCATCTGTTGTGATGACTTGATTTGCTTGAGGCTTGCTGAATGGAAGACCTGTGCTTATTTGGCATGCTTGAGCCCACTACAGAAATTCCTTTTGCAGACATGGAATTAGTGGTATTATTGTTTCCAAACTGTGGCTGTGTTGAGACCATATGTTTTTCAGGTACCATTGTAGTTTCCTCATATGCAGCCTTGCACATGGGATTAGTAAGATGCAAGATGCCATGAATCCCAGAGCCTGCAGGATTTTCCTTGCAGTCAGCCTGGTGTAATTTGCTAGTGTTCTGAAGTATTGAATTAGTTGCCCCTGCTTCTCTGGCATGAGGTAGGCCATCTGGGTGTTTGTGTCCAAATTGGCACCCAGGAAAATTATCTTTCGAGAGGGTATCAGCCTTGATTTCTTTTTGTTGACTGTGTATCCCAGAGAGTTCAATAACATTATTACATAAGCCAGATGTTTCAAAAGAATGTGCTTGCTGTCCGCTTGGATCAGGCAGTCGTCCAAATAGGGGTATATTTGTATCCCTTAAAGTCTACAGTAGGCAATTACTGATGCCAGGCATTTCGTGAATACTCTGGGCGCAGTAGATAAGCCAAAGGGCAATGCAGAGAATTGATAATGGGTTGAACCTGCAAGAAATCTGAGGTACCTTCTGCAATTTTGTCTGATTGGGACATGCAGGTATGCCTCCTTGAGGTCCAATGTTACCAGCCAAGACTCCTTGCCCAGCATGGGAAGAAGTTGCTGTAGAGTGAGCATCTTGAATTTTGGTACAAGTAGAAATGTGTTTAGGATGGATTGGTCCAAAATAGGTCTCCAATCTTTTCCCTTTCTTGGCACCAGAAAAAGCCTGAATAAAAACCTTGACCTTGTTCGGGCGTAGGTACCTCTTGAATAGCTTTCATGTTTATGAGCTCTGTAATTTGCCTTTGTGCCTCTGCCCTTTGATTGTGTGGCAAGTTTGGCATGCCTCTCATTTTTGGAAGGGTGTGAAAATGGAATTTGTAGCCTCTGTTTATAATGTCCAGGATCCATTTGTCCCTTTGTGACAATATGCCAATTTTTTGAAAATAATGCCAGCTTTCCTCCTAACTGGGCTGCCATTTGAGACCTGGTTGGCATGCAAAGGGGAAAGTCATTGGGTTTGCTTTCTGAAAGATTGCGAGTTGTCCTCACCACCTCTTTGTGTAGGAGCTTGCCGTTGTCTGCCTCTAAACGATCCTTGGGATTGTCCTCTGCCCCTCGGACGCCTGTATCTGCCTCTTTGGGGTCTGTCTGTGGCAGGAAAGGACCAGTTTTTGGAAGGCCAATTTCTACTAAAACGTGTGGGTTGAACCTGTAGAAATTTTCACAGTTTGCATTGATTTAGCCTTTTCCTCCATTTTCCTTAATACCTCCTCAGCATTAGCTCCAAAAAGAACATCCTTTTGAAGAGGGGCGTCTAGTAATTTAGCTTTGACATGATCAGGCAAGGCTTGTTCCTTGAGCCAGGCATGCCTACGTATGACTGATCCTGTAACAGCAGCTCTACATGAGGCCTCTAGAGCATCAAAACCACGTTGTAAGGTATGCTTACCCACTTGTTCTGCACTATGCATCAAATCCTGCAACTCCTTCAAGTCTGGTTGTTCATGTTGTGACATTTTACTTTTCAATTGTGATAACAAAAACTGTTGGTATTTTAGCATAAGAAACTGACAGTTTAAGGCCCTCATGGATAAGGTAGCCGAGGTATATACCTTTTTTCCCCACCTTTCTAAGGATATGGAATCGCTCTCGGAAGGCAATGGATTTTTAGCAATGGAGGCCTTAACTCCCCCCTTGGGGCCCTGTGAGATGGTTTCTGGGTCAGCAGCATGGCTTTTGTATAGAAATTGGTGAGAGTCAGGAACCCTGTAGTACCTGTCAGGTTTAACTGGAGCTGGAGGTAGAGAGTCCGGGTTAAGGCAGGCCTCCGAGTAAACATCATCTAGGATGTCCAAGACAGGAGGTATAGCCAGAGGCCTGTGCTGAGGTAGCAATAGAAATTCCCTGAGCCTTTTCTTGGAATCTGAATAATCTTGGCCTTCCCAGTGGAAGTGTTCCCTTAAGGTATGCAAAGTTTCCCCAAATGAGTAATCCTCGGGGGGGGGGGGGGGGGGCACAGAAGGCATGGACTCCTCCGCATCAGAGTATTCAAAAGGGGAGTAAGAATGTTCCTGATCATCAGAGTGCTCTGAAATAATGGAGCCCTGATCAGAGGAGGGAGAATCTTCCTCCACTCTGGGCCTTTTGTCCGGTGGGGGCCGAGAACCTCTGATAAGAGTAATTAAATCCTCAGCCATTTTAAGCATCTGTTTCTTAGGCATGGGGCCTGGGGATGGGCCCTGTGTAGCTGGTCTTTTAGAGTGCATGGTTGTTTTAGACTTTGTGAAAGCCTTGATGGAGAAAGAAGAGGAAGGTCTGAAGACACCTTGAGTGGAGGTGGACCTGTCCACATTCTGAGTTTCAACGCCAAGAGTGGCTTCGGTATCTGTAGTCGGGGTGTGGGCCGAGGAGCCTGCGACCTCGGGCACAGGAGACACCGTCAAAGAAGTGTCGTCGGTAGTCAGGGGCTGCGTAGGCACCTCGCTGAGAACCGGACCACGTGCAGTCGGCTTTGGCGTGGTGTCGGTAGAGGCCGCAGACCTCCTGTGTCGGTCCTTGTCTTTGTGTTTCTTAGACAAAACTGGAGTCGGAGTATCCGACGACATAGTATAGTTAAATGCTTTTCCAAAATAATGCTGGGCGAACTCTGCCTGATGCTTAATAGTGCGTTTGTTGAATGTAGCACAAAAGCGACAGACCAAGACGTCGTGGTCTGGGCCTAAACAAGATATACAGAGGGAATGGAAATCCTTATGCGGTATTTGCTTCCCGCAAGAAATACAATTATTAACTTTGTCTGACATCGGTCTGAGGCAAGAAAAGTTTCCCCAACGGGGTACTTAGCTTTTAAGAAGACTTCAGTTTCCAAATTTTCATAATCTCAGGAGCTGGCCGACCGGCACTTGCGAACTGCTTCTGCTTCGGGCACCGCGCGGCAAGAAAGACTGAAGAAAATGGCGTCGGCTGGTTCCTTTATACCCCTGTCGCACTGACGTCAGGGAAGAAGCGATGACAACCGACGCCGGACCTAGACTTTGGAATTTGGCCGACCGAGGACCCGCCTGACAGCAGGAGAACCCATCTGTTATGACTGCAGCTGTATGCACGATGAACATCTGCAGGTAGCAGCGTCTAGGATGTCCTTGGTAGGGACACCTCTGAGAAAGGCTGTACAGGTAGATGCAGCCCTGGTTGAGTGTGGTCGGTTTTCCATGGTGCTTATAACAGAAATTAATGCAATGGCCTATCCATTTAGAAATGGTTCGCTTTGAAATGGCCTTCCCCTCTGCCCCTAGAGCAAATGCCACCAGCAGTTCAGATTTCCTTTGAGGTTTAGTCCTGTCCAAATAAAATCTAGGTTGTCTTGTGCACATCTAAGGAGTGCAGAATCCATTCCCCTTTGTTCTGTGGATTAGAAACAAAGGTTGGCAAATGAATGGACTGATTAAGAGCCACACTGGATACGACCTTGGGCATGAAGGAGGGATTGGGTCATGAGGGACACCCTGTCCGCATGAAAGATGATGAAGGGCTCCACTGCCATAAGGGCATGTAATTCAGATACTCTTCTCGCTGAAGTGATTGCGAAAAGGAAGGCTGTTTTTCAAGAAAGGAATTTTAACTCTGCACTTGCAGCTGGCTCAAAAGGAGGTGAAGTGAGTTTTTCCAATACAAAGTTAAGGTCCCAGGCTGGAGATGGGGCTATCCTGGGTGGTCTTAGGTTTTTGGCTCCTCTGAGGAACTGCATGAGCAGTGGGCGAGAGAAGTGGGGTGGTTCTGTGTTGTAATGAACTGAAATGGCTGAGGGATAAATTTTGATGAAGGAAAAAGAAAGGCCCTTGTGAAGCATCTCAGTTAAGTATTGAAGAATCTGAGGTAAACTGGGCACTGCTGTGCCCATCCCTTGAGTTTGGTTCCAGGAACAGAATCTTTTCCATTTTTCAGCATAAGATTTTCTAGTACTAGGCCTCCTTGCCTCCAAAATGACATCCATCACTTGTTTACTGAGAGATGATAACAGAAAGATTAGATGGTAACAGAAAGATTAGGTAATTGGCCAGGCTGCCAGATTTAGGGTTTGAAGCTGAGGATGCAGAATCTGGCCCTCCTGCTGGGACAGCAGGGTAGGGGTCTGAGGCAGGTGCTATGGAGCCAGCAGTGACACTGCACAAGAGGGGGTACCAGTGTTGGCATGGCCAGTCTGGAGCAATCAGTATCGTCCTCGGTTTGTCCTGTTTGATCTTTAGTAGTACTTTGGAGAGGAGGAAAGGCATAAACTGATAGATTTTTCCAGTTGAAGGACATGTCATCCACTTTCCAAGCTTATTTGTGGGGAGTCCTTGTGCAGAATTTGTCCAATTGGTAGTTCTGGGGGGAGGCAAAAAGGTCTATATATCTGGGTTCCCCCATTTGTTTATCAACATGTCGAAAGTCTTTGGTTCCAGTTTCCACTCGTGTGGGTCCATGAGATTTCTGCTTAGTTCGTCTGCCAGTGTATTTTGCTTTGCTGGCAAGAAATGAGCCTGTAGCTGCACTTGGTAGCTCAAGGCTGTGTTCCACAGAGCCATGGCTAGTCTGCAGAGGGGGTATGAATGGGTACCCCCCTGCTTGTTTACGTACCATATGACAGTGGTGTTGCCCATCTTTACCATTAATTTTCCTGGAAGAATGTGGTCCTTGAAGGCTGTCAGAGCATTCTGTACAGGTAACATTTCGTTTTGATTGATATGCAGGTGCATTTGACTTTAGGTCCATTTGCTCTGAATGCACTTCCCTGCCAGGTTAGGCACCCATGCATAGTCTGATGCATCTGTTGTTAGGGTTTGGGCGGCAGGGGGTAGAGTGAATGGTAGTCCCTTGTTTTGGTGGCAGGCCTCTGCCCACCAACGGAACTCTAACTGTAGGCAATGTATGATAGGAATCATTGCTTCTAGATCCTGAGAATGTTGACACCACAGGCTTTTTAGATACCATTGTAGTTTCCTCATATGCAGTCTTGCATATGCAATTAGGAGAATGCAGGAGGCCATGAACCCCAAGGCTTGCAGTATTTGCCTTGCAAATAGCAGGGTTTTTGTGGCCATTAGTATGAAGTAAGTTCTCAAATGAATTTGTTTCTCTGGCTAGAGGAAAGCCACTTGGGAAGTTGTGTTCAAGCTTGCTCCCAGGAATATAATTTGTTGACAGGGTACAGGATGTGATTTATTTTCGTTTATGGTGTACCCCAGGCAAGTTAACACCTATTGTACAAATGCCAGATGATTCAAAAGTATGTCCTGGCTTTCTGCCTGAATTAGACAATCGTCCAGGTATGGGTATATTTGAATATTTCTTTGCCTGCAAAAAACAATGACTGGAGCTAGGCACTTTGTGAATACCCTGGGCGCAGTAGATAAGCCAAAGGGCAGTGCAGAGAACTGATAATGCATGTAGCCTGCTTTGAAGCGTAGGTATCTTCTGCAAGATTCCCTGATTGGGATGTGCAGGTAGGCTTCCTTTAGATCCAGTGTTGCCAACCAGGCATCCTTGCCTAGCATAGGAAGCAAATGGTGAAGGGTTAAGCATCTTGAATTTTAGGATCACCAAAAAGATGTTTAGGATAGAAAGGTCCAGGATAGGATGCCATGAGATGTCTTTTCTGGGTACCAGGAAAAGTCTTGAGTAGAAACCTTGTCCCTTTTCCTATTCTGGTACAGTTTGAATAGCCCTTATGCTTAAGAGAGAGAGTACTTGCTTTTGAGCCTCTGCCCACTGATTTGGGGGTAGATCTGGTCAACCGTTTGGGGGTGGTAACATGTGGAAGTGAAATCTGTATCCTTGGGAAACTATATTTAAAACCCATTTGTCCTGGGTAATGAGTTCCCAGTTTTTTGCCTGCAGAGCAATTTCTCCCCCCTAAAGGAGCAATCAGTTGAGAAGGGCTTAGAAGATTTAAAGCTAAGTCATTGAGACAGTTTACCATAGGGGAGTCTTACTACTCCCTGATTTCGAAGTGGGAGCACCCCACTGCTTAGTCTTGTGCATACCCTGGGACTGAAGTCTGGGTGTTCTGCTGGTTCTGGGTTTGGACTGATAAGGCCTGGAAGAGGCAGGAAAGGGCCAATTCTTAGAGGGCCAATGCCTACTAAATCTTGGATGCTGTACTTGTAGGAAATATTTAACAGTTTGCATAGATTTAGCTTTTTCCTCCATCTTTTTAAGTACTTCTGCCTTGTTGCCAAACAGGCGTTCCTGAATTAAGAGAGCATCCAGCAATTTAGCTTTAACATGATCTGGCAATGATTGCTCCTTAAGCTAAGCATGCCTTCTAAGTATAGACCCAGTGACAGCAGCCCTGCAAGATGTCTCTAGTCAATCAAAACCACATTACAAAGTATGTTTTCCAACATGTTCATCAGAATGCATTAAATCCTGTAAATCCTTATTTTCAGCACAGCCAGGAATCAACATCATTTTCTGTTTAAGCAATCCAATAATATGCTGCTACTTCAACATATGAAACTGGCAGTTTAAAGCCCTAATAGCCAAGGTTGCAGAAGTGTATACCTTCTTACCCCATCTATCCAGTGCCCTGGAATCTCTATCAGAGGGGGTAGGATTTTTGGCATTAGTAGCCTTAATAGGTTCATAGGTAGGTACTAGGCTAGGGCTTATATAAGCCTAGCCAAAGGTACCCTGACTTTCGCCACCCAAGAAAATTATTTTCCTGTGCCACTGTCGAGCAGAGCCACAGAAGTGATCCCCGGGGTGAATTTCCTATCTCTCATCCAATCATCAAGATTTTTCTTGAACAGTGCTAATGAGGAGCTTTGTTTGATATAGATAGGTAAGTTTGTTCCAGAGTATGGGAAGTCTCTGGGACAGGAATCTATCCCTCCAGCATGTTCTATTTATTGTGGTGACGAGGTTTAGGTCCCTAGAGCGTGTAGCTCGTAGGGAGTGGGATTTCTTTAAGAGCATGTCTAAAAGCTCTGGGTTTGACATAGCTTTGTGTGTTAGGCAGAGATCGCCTCTGAGTAGGCGATATGCAACAGAGTAAAGCTGCAGTTTTTTGAGACGGTCTGCATAGGGCATCTCTTTGAGGCCGGTAATCCTCTTTGTGAGGTATTTCTGTGACCTTTCCAGTTGTTGTAGATGTCTTGTGAGGTACATACCAAAAGGGGCATTGTACTCTATAATGGGTCTAATGAGTGACAAGTAGAGGGGAACAATGACCTCTTTTTTTCCTGGATGAGAAACCTTTTGTGATGAGGTGTGCCACATAGAAGGATTTCCTGACTACTGTGGCAATGTGATCATCAAAGGAGAGACTACTATCCACCTGTGTCCCAAGGTCTCATCACACTTTCGGTGTTAAGTAGACTACCACCTATGTGGTAGTTCATGGGTACTGAGTTTTTACCAAAAGGAATGACAATGCACTTTTTGGCATTGAGCTTGAGGCCATGGCTTTGACACCAAGCATCTGTCTCAGCAAGGCCCTTTTGTAGGATGTCCACATCTTTTGGAGTTTTGATTATGGCTCCTAGTTTGCAGTCATCTGTGAACATCGTTAGCCAAAGGCCTTCTGTGTTGGCCTGTACTTCAGAGTAGTAGATACCAAACAGGAGAGGACCCAGGACTGAACCCTGTGGTACTCCACTTGTCAGTGGTCTGAAGCTGGATTTGGAGTCTGCTACTTTCACAGTGTGGGTTCTGTCAGTGAGCCATTTGGCAACCCATCTTGTGACATAGGGATTTATACCTAGTTTAGTGAGTTTATCTATAATTCCAGAGTGGGGGATGGTGTCAAAAGCCTTGGCGAGATCTAGATAGGCTGTGTGAACCACCTTACCTTCATCTACAGCTTTGGTGACTGCTTCAAAGAAGTCTATCAGGTTTAGGAGACATGATCTGCCTTTTACAAACCCAAACTGGGTGGGGTCCTGAGTTTGCAGATTACCAATGTCATTGTTTATAAGTTCCATGATGATACGCTCCATAGCCTTGCAGACCAGGCTCGTTAGGCTAATGGGGCGGTAGTATCCGGGGTCTGTGGTGGCTCCACCTTTGTGGAGTGGGATAACTGTTGCTGTGCGCCATTCATTGGGCACATAGCCTGAGGTGAGGCTATGATTGAACATGGTACTTAGGTGGGGTGCCAGTTTGTTCTGTAGTTCATGTAGAACACAGCCTGGGATGTCGTCAGGTCCCATGGATGCTGTGTTCTTGGCTTTGGATAGTGTGTTTTTTACCTGTGCAGCCGTGATTACAGGAACTTTGCATTCTTCTGGTATAGAGATGGGCCCTTTAGGGGATGACAGAGGGGTAAAGTTAGCACTGAATCTATCTGCCAGGATGTTGGCAATATCCATTGGTTCTGTATATTTAGTGCCATTGTGCTGTAACTCCTCAGAGCAGATCTGAGTGTTGCCATTGAGATTCTTGACATAGCTATAGAATGCTTTGTGGTTGTCTTTAGAGTCAGTGGCAATTTTGTTTTCATAACTAGCTTTGGAGGATTTTATGAGGGATCTCAGCTTCTTATTGAAGCTGACCAGGGAGTTTTTCCAATCATGGGATTTTACTCTTTTTTGCAACAATTTCTTTCTTCTGTTGTAGAGTTTGTTTATGGCAGGGGCAGTTTGTTTATGCCCTTGGGTCCCTGTGAAATAGTCTCAGGATCCGCAGTAGGATTTTTAAAAAAGAATTTGAGAGAGTCAGGAACCCTGTAATATCTATCAGGTTTTCTGGGAGCAGGAGGTAAAGAGTCGGGGGCCAAGCTAGATTCCGAAAAGGCATCATCAACAATGTCTAGTACAGGGGAGACAGCTAAAGGCCTGTGCTGGGGAAGGAGTAAGAAATTCCTAAGCCTCTTTTTAGAATCAGAGTAAACCTGGCTTTCCCAGCAAAAATGCTGCCTAAGATTATGCAAAGTTTCACCAAAAGAGAAATCCTCTGGAGGGGAAGCAGAGGGAATAGAGTCATTTGCATCAGAATCCTCATAGGTAGATACGGGTAAATCCTGATCATCAGAGGAAACAGAAATTTCAGAATCCTGATCAGAAGTATCATAAGCAAATTCAGTCCTAGGTCTCTTAGAGGGGGAAGGTTGGCTTTCCCTGGTTAAAGTAATAAGGTCTTCAGCCATTCTTATCATTTGTTTTTTAGGCATTGAGGCCTGACAATGCGGTCTGGGCGTCGGTTTTCTAGGCATGGTTCGAGTTTTAGGCCTTGAAGAAGAAGATGGCGGTGGTTTAATATGCAAGACAGTAGGCCTGAATACACCCTCAGAAGTCGGTGCCTGCACAGAGACTCTGGACCCATCCAAGGTAGAGACATCCGCAGGTTTCACAGTTGAAGCATCTTGCGGCATACCGGACTCCAAATGGGTCTCAGTAGAGGCCAGCGAATCTGAAGTAGCGGGTATCAGGGGCTGTGAAAGTGCCTCACTGAGAACCGGCGAACTGGCGACTAGCTTAGGTGAAGCATTGTCGGCAGCTTTGGACCTAGGCGGCCTGTCTCTGTCTTTATCTTTGCGTTTTTTCGGAATGTCGGTAGTCTGACGACTTACCAAAGACATATCTGGATAATTGAACAGAGTGCCAAAATATTTAGAAGGGTAAATATACAGACGACGAATAGTTTGTTGTTTAAATAAAGCACAAAACCGACAGCGAGGTATGTCGTGGTCAGGGCCTAGGCAAGGAATGCAGTACAAATGAAAATCTTTATGAGGTAGTATTTGCTTTCCACAAGAAATACAATTACTGACTTTTACTGACATCAGTTTATAGCAAGAAAAAGTTTCCCCAATGGGGTACATAGCTTTAGTTGAAGATTTCGGTTCTGAAACTCGAAAACAAAAATTTCAGGAGTTGGCCAACCGGCACTTGCGAACTGCTTCTGCTTTGGGCACCGCACGGGAAGAACGACTGATGTAATGGCGTCGGCTGCATAGAAGATGAGACAGCAACCGACGCAGGACCCAAGACTTTAATAATCAGGCTGAGGGCTACTGCAAGCAGACAACCCAAATGTGATGACTGCAACAGTGAAACATGAAGAACATCTGCCTCTGCTCCAGTTTGTGCTTCAGTGCTTTTATATTCTGCTTATCCTGTCTGGGCAGACTACTAAAGCATCTGAAACGAGAAAGAGACTTTTTGTGCTATCTGCAAGTACGGTTTGCTAAATTTTCAAATTTTTGCTGATTTTGGTCGTTTTTATTACCTGCACTTCTCAGAAAGCTTAAAAAGCAGACTAGCTACTTATTTCACTGTATTTCTGCCTGTAAGTCTTTTCCAGTTGTGCACTTGCCTTGCTTTATTTAAAAAGTTTAAATTTTCAAATTTCTAATTTTGCAAAGTTTTCAGTTTACTGTTCTGGGCTATACACTCAATTAGCCTTTCTGTGCTAATTTACTCTACAACTGAACTGTTTAGCCTGATTTAACCAAAAAAAATCTATCTTGTTTGCTAATTTCCTACCTTTTCCAAATAGAATAGTCCAGTTTCCAGGCTTTGCTGGTTTCAGGGCTTTAGTTTCAGTGTTCAGAGCTATCCAGACCTTGCTGTGGTAGGGGGAGGTCCTACTGCTTACCAGTGAGAGTGGGAGCATTGTACTGCCTATCTAACACTAGAGGAGTGGTTTCCAGCTCTGAAATTGCAATTTTATTGGCCATTTTGAGCCGATTTCTATCCCTTTCAACTTTCTGGCATAAATATATGAATTTGCGCACCGTGGGGCTAAGGTTAAACTACTCCCAGCGCCAGAAATTGGGCTGATTTCTATCCCTTTCAACTTTCTGACATAAATACGCACATTTGCACACTGTGGGGCTAAGGTTAAATTACTCCCAGTGCCACAAAGTCTGCTGTTTGAATTTTCTCTTAGAACTAGCTAGTTTATCAACAGCAGCACTAAAATCAGTATACCTGTGACTAGCACTTGCTCTAAAACTTGCTAAAAAGCACTAGGGAGCCTTAATTTGTTACAAGTCCTCACCTCTCCTTGGTAATAAGGAGAAAATAGTCGTAGGCACCAGACAGCCTACAATTGCAAGTACCTTGCCAAAAAGTAAAGGAAAACAGCTCTTGTACTACACAAAGAAAGCAACTAACCAGGAATGTCCAAGGGTCAGCTTCTGGTGATTTCTCCTGTCCACCTGGTGAATCTGGGCATACTGGGGCAATGCAGCAATTGCCTCATGCACACAGACAACCCTGTCCTCCTACCACCAAACACTACAACCTGCAAGAGATGCAATTACATACCCAAACTGGAATCAAAGCTCTCTCCAGCCAAGATTGTGCTAGACAGTCAAGAGGAGAAGGCCAACACCTACACAACACCTCAAACAACACATAGTCCTTCAAAACCCACATATGCGGAGGCTCTTAACATTAACCTGCCCAAGCAACAAGGACCTCCGAAGCTGAAACGCAAACACCACCCTCAAACACAACCAAAGCATCACATAGCTCACAACACCAGTGTGCCACCCAACAGCAGCCCCTAAGGCAAGACAACGTACCCAACACTTTAGTCATAGGTGACTCTATAGTCAGGCAGAATGATGTCCCACTCAGCAGGCTGAACAAGTAGAAAATTATAGTTAGCTGCCTGTCGGGTGCTAGGATCCATCACAATGCATGCACTCATGTCACTCCACAACAGGTACAAATATGACTCTGTCATTGTCCATGTTGGAGTGAATGACATGAGATGTACCTCCCTGGACTACATGAAAAGAGACATGGAAGAGCTCTTGAATCATGTAGCCCAGGCAGGTACGACCCTAGCTCTTACTAGCATCCTGCCATCGCCCAGAATTATATCACAGTATAAGGACAAAATGATTGACTTCAACAATTGGCTAAGCTTCTGGTGTCATTCAAAGGGGATCCAGTACCTGTCTGCCTGGGACGACATAATCAACAAACCACGATGCTTTGCAAGAGATGGTTTGCACCTGTCGCCCCTGGGATTCAGGTTACTGGCTAAGGCTCTTGCCACCCCTATAGTGCCTTTTTCAGGCAAGGTTCAAAGGACAAAACTACCACCATAACAGGTACAAACAAGCAAAATCTGAAGGTAATGTTACTCAGTTACTAGAAGTCTAAACCTCAAGATGCACTCTCTTGAGGCTCTCCTAAAAATGGAGAATATCGATATCTGTGCAGTAACCGAGACCTGGTGCAAAGCTCCAGAGAACACCCCTGCAATACCAGGCTACAACTCATACCACACTTTTCAGCCACCAAACCAGGATCGAAACACTAAAGGTGGAGGAGTGTCCATATTCACCAAGGATATTCACACCTCCAGGCTGGTTGCCCAACACAATGCATCCGAAATTCTCCCGGTGCAATTAACACTAGGTAAGACTGCAATACAAATTGTCGCTTGCTACAGATCCCCCATCATGCCCCAAGATTCTCATTACACCTTTCTAAACATACTGGAAAATATTAAGATACAACCAAACACCCTAATACTGGGTGATTTCAACTACCCTGCCATTAACTGGGAAAACTACTCCTGTACCAACACCTTTGCTCAACTGTTCTTGGAATTCATAAATTCCAATGCCTTACAGCAACTAATTCATAGTCCCACCAGGGGTACCAATATTCTAGACCTGATCATTACCAACATGAGAGATTGATGCTCCACACCAGTGGTCACCCCCTCATCGGTCAGATCAGACAATAAGCTAATCACCCTTGACATCCACATCCCACTCCCACCCCCCTTTAAGGAAACCTCTGTAAAAAAACTTCTCTAAAGCCAACTTCATGCTTCTCAAGTCAGAAGTAACAAACTTCATGACACCCATGCAAATGGGAATTGGAAGTTAAACTGCTGAATCCTACACAAATCTGCTGTACGAGCCCATTCACTCGTGCATGGACCGAGCCATCCCAAATAGAAACAAGATGCTGTCCTCTTAAAAAAAAGGAAGCAAATCTGGTGGTCCCCTGCCATAAACAAGCTGACCAACAGAAAGAAGAAACTGTTGCAGAAAAGAGGAAGAAAGTACAGTTGTGTACACCTACCATAAATGTAGATGTTAGAGTGTCTTCACTGTTGCAGTCATGACTGTAGGGTTCTCCCCTGCCGACAGGCAGCCCTCGGTCGGCCAGAATCCCAAAGTCTGGGTCCGGCGTCAGCTGTTCAACCATGCTCCCTGACGTCAGAGCGCCAGGAGAATAAAACTGACAGCCGGCGCCATCTTCTCCAGTTTATCTTACCCCAGATGTCAGGAGTCCCAAAATGAAAAAGGTCCCATAACCTTTGCAAATGCACCTCAGAAGAATGGTGAAAAAAGGAAATACACAAAAATAAAAATAAGAGGGGACAGGAGGGAGGGAAACCCAGACTGCAACAGTGAAGACACTTGAACATCTACATTTATGGTAGGTGTACACAACTGTACTATGTTCATCGTGTTTCACTGTTGCAGTCATGACTGTAAGGTAGAATCCCAAAGCTGAAAGAAAGGGAGGTGGTCAAAAAGAAGAAGGGGTGGTTAAAAGGCCCTGCAAGACTGCAGAGGCAAAGCCTGCCCTAGACTTAGAGTAGAGAGGTAGATTGTAGTGCTTAGAAAAAGTATGCACTGAACTCCAAGTTGCAGCTTCCAAAATGTCCTTGGTAGGAACTCCCCTGAGGAAGGCCGCAGAAGTGGCAGCAGCTCTGGTGGAATGAGTCCGTATACTCCCTGGGATTTGCTTTCCATGGTGTGAATAACAAAATCTGATTCCATGAGCAATCCATTTAGAAATGGTCTGTTTTGAAATGGCTTTACCTTGGGAGCTTGAAGCATAAGAAACAAACAATTGTTCTGATTTTCTGATGTCCTTGGTTCTGTCCAGGTAAAAACTTAGTTGTCTGTGTATATCCAAGGAATGTAAGATCCTTTCCCCTTTATTTTGAGGAGTGGGGAAATAGGTAAATAAATAGGTATATTTAGGAATGTAAGATCCTTTCCCCTTTATTTTGAGGAGTGGGGAAAAAAGTTGGCAAGTGGATAGTTTGATTTAAAGCCACTTTGGAAACCACCTTAGGCATGAAAGTAGGATTAGTCCTCAAAGATACCCTGTCTTGATGAAAAATAATATAAGGTTCCACAGCCATAAGAGCTTGTAACTCTGAAACTCTCCTGGCAGAGGTTAGGGCTAACAAGATAGCTGTCGTCCAAGATAAAAACTTGATGTCAGAAGAAGCAGCAGGCTCAAAAGGAGGCAAGGTTAGTTTTCTAAAACATAGTTGAGATCCCAAGCAGGAATGGGAGGAGATCTAGGAGGTCTTAAGTTCTTGGCACCTCTGAGAAACTGTCTCATGAGCTGGTGGGAAAAGATGGGAGGGTCTGTATTATAATGATCAGAAATAGCCGGAGCATGTATCTTAATGGAAGAGAAAGAGACACCCTTATGTAAGAGATCTGTCAAGTAAAGTAAAATTAAGGAAATGTTAGGAAGAAAAGGATCAGAATCCTGAGCCTGCATCCAGGAACAAAATATTTTCCATTTTCCTGCATAAGATTTTCTAGTGCTAGGACGTCTGGCTTCTAAAATGACATCCATAACCTGCTTGGGTAGAATAGAAGAAATCAATGGCCCTGGATTAACCAGGTCGCCAGGCTGAGAGTTCTGACATGAGAGTGTAGAACCTGACCCTGATGTTGGGACAGAAGGTTCGGAGACTGAGGTAAAACCCAAGGGGGCTCCCGACATAGGTTTTTTAGAGTTGGATACCAAAACTGCCGAGGCCAATTTGGAGCCAGCAAGATTATCATCTTGGGCTTGTCCTGTTTTATCTTCAATAAGACCCGTGGAAGAAGAGGAAGAGGTGGAAAGGCATATCCGGAGAGGTTCCTCCAACTGAATGACAGGGCATCCACTTTCCAAGCTTTTCTGTGGAAAGTCCTGGTGCAAAAAATCTGTAGTTGATGATTGAGATGGGATGCAAAGAGGTCTATGTGAGGACATCCCCAGACTTCTGTTATCATCCTGAATATTTTGGTGTCCAGCATCCACTCGTGTGGGTCCGAAAGGTTTCTGCTCAGACTGTCTGCCAGAAAGTTTTGTTTCCCTGGTAGAAACTGAGCTTGAAGATCCAGATTGCAAGCTAGAGCTGTGTTCCATAGATCCATGGCTAGTCTGCAAAGGGGGTAGGAATGATATCCCCCTTGCTTGTTTATGTACCACATAACTGTGGTGTTGTCCGTCCGTATTAGTAGTTGTCCTGGATGTAAGAGATTCCTGAAGGCCAATAGAGCTTTCTGAACGGCTAACATTTCCTTTAAGTTGATATGCAGGCGCTTCTGATCCTTTGTCCAAAGGCCCTGCAGACAATTGCCCTGAAAATGGGCTCCTTAAGCATAATCCGAGGCGTCCGTGGTTAGAATATGAGTGGCAGGAGGCAGACGGAAGGGTTTCCCTTTGTTTAGAGCACATGCCCTGGACCACCAAAGAAATTCCTTTTGAAGGCAAGGAAGGACGGAGATCAGTATGTCCAAACTGTGGCAATGCTGAGACCATACACTTTTTAGGTACCACTGTATTTTCCTCATGTGTAGTCTTGCATATGGTACGAGAAGGATGCAGGAGGCCATGTAACCCAAAGCCTGCAGGAATTTCCTTGCAGATAGCTGAGTTAAAGTTGCCAAGGTTCTGAAAGTTGAAGCCAGCTGTAATTGTTTTTCGGATGTCAGAAATGCCATCTGGGTGGTGGTGTTTAAAAGTACACCCAGAAAAGTTATCTGTTGTGATGGGGTTAAATTTGATTTTATGTTCACAGAGAATCCCAGGATCTTGAGAAGGTTCTCTACAAATTCTAGATGCTGGAGTAAGACATCCTTGCTGTCTGCCTGAATTAGACAATCGTCCAGATAAGGGTAAATTTGTATTCCCTTGAGTCTGCAGTAAGCTACTACTGGAGCCAGGCATTTGGTGAAGACCCTGAGGGCAGTAGACAATCCAAAGGGCAGCGCAGAGAATTGAAAGTGCCTCGATCCGGCCTTAAACCGGAGGTATTTTTTGCCATCCTGCCTGATGGCAATGTGTAAATATGCCTCCTTTAAATCCAAAGTTACCATCCATGCATCTTTGGACAGCATTGGAAGTAGCTGCTGTAGAGTAAGCATCTTGAATTTTGGAATCTCTAGAAAGGTGTTCAAGACCGACAGATCCAGAATGGGTCTCCATGAGTTTTGCTTCCTTGGGACTAGGAAGAGCCTTGAGTAAAAACCTTTTCCCATCTCTGAAAGTGGAACCAGTTCTATGACATTCATAGCCAAAAGAGCTTCCACCTGGTTTAAAGCCACCGTCCACTGATGTTTTGGAAGGTCTGGCCATCCGCTTGGCCTTGGCAAGGTATGAAAATGGAATTTGTAACCCCTTAAAATCACATCCAAAACCCACTTGTCTTGGGTTATTTGAGTCCAATTCTGATAAAAAAGAGAGAGTTTTCCTCCGAGAGGGGCTTCCAGGTAAGAAATTCCTGTAGCCCAACAGAAGGAGTCATTGAGTTTGTGACCTGTCCTCTCCTCCCCTAGGGGTGGAAGCAGTCCACTGTCTTGGTCTATAAGAAGCTTGTGTTTGAGGCCTTCCTCTGGAGCATCTATATCTAGCCCTCTGAGGCCTGCCTGATGAGGGAAAGGACCAATTTTTTGAAGGCCAATTCCTGCTAAATCTTGGAGGCTGTACTTGTAAGAAATTTTTAACTGTGTGCATGGATTTCGCCTTATCCTCCATCTTTTTAATCACCTCTTCAGCTTTTGATCCAAACAAAACATTATGCTGAACAGGAGCATCCAATAATTTAGCCTTTACTTGTTCAGGCAAATTCTGTTCCTTTAGCCATGCATGCCTTCTTATTACTGTGCCAGAGGCCGCAGCCCTACAAGAAGCCTCCAAGGCATCAAATCCACAGTGTAAACCATGCTTCTCAACTTGTTTAGTGGCATGCAATAAGTCATGTATTTCCTTATCTGCACAGGCAGAAATGGAAGTAAGCTTTTGTTTTAAAACAGATAAGAGAAATTGCTGGTATTTACACATATGAAACTGACAGTTTAAGGCCCTAATGGATAAAGTAGCAGAAGTGTACACCTTTTTGCCCCATCTCTCTAAGGATCGAGAATCCTTTTCAGTAGGAATGGGATTTTTGGCAGAAGCAGCCTTAACTCCCTTAGGACCCAGGGTTATTGTATAAAAACTGATGGGAATCAGGAACCCTGTAATATCTATCAGGCTTAACAGGAGCAGGAGGAAAAGAGTCAGGGGTTAAGTTAGCCTCCGAAAAGGCATCGTCCACAATATCCAAAACAGGAGGAATAGCCAGGGGTCTATGTTGGGGAAGAAGAAGAAAATCCCTCAGTCTTTTCTTACATTCCGAGTACTCCTGTCCTTCCCAATGGAAATGTTCCCTCATTTCACGCAAAGTTTCCCCAAAAGAGAAATCCTCAGGGGGAGAAGCTGCAGGAATGGATTCTTCAGCAACAGAATCCTCATAAGGAGGGAAAGAATATTCCTGATCAGAAGAAGAAAAGTACAGTTTTGTACCTACCATAAATGTTGATGTTCGAGGATCTACATTGCTGCAGTCATAACCATTGGGTAGTCCACTGTCCTCGGTCGGCCCGAATACCAAAGAGCTAGGCTGGCGTCGGTCATTGTCGCCCAGAACTGACGTCAGTACGTATTGGTACTTAAGCGCATGACCGACGCCATATCCTCAGTCTTTCTTGCCCCAGATGTCAGAAGGCCTACAAAAGAAAGGCCAGAGCCAAAAAAGTAAATACCCCAAAAGAAACACAGCCCCTACAAATTATAGTGGGGAAGGAGGGAGGGAAAATAGGACTGCAGCAATGTAGATCCTCGAACATCTACATTTATGGTAGGTACAAAACTGTACTATGTTCTTCATCTCACATTGCTGCAGTCATAACCATTGGGTAGAATCCCAAAGCAAAGGAAAAAGGGAGGCTGGCAAACTAAATAGCATTAGGAGCTGCTAACATACCTTGTAAAACTGCAGTAGCAAACCCAGCCCTGGACTTGGAATAAAGAGGGAGATGGTAATGCTTAGTAAAGGTGTGTACAGAACTCCAAGTAGCTGCCTCCAAAATATCCTTAGTAGCTACCCCCCTCAAAACAGCAGTAGATGTGGCAGTAGCC
The DNA here is from genome assembly GCF_019279795.1 of Protopterus annectens. Lineage (NCBI taxonomy): Eukaryota > Metazoa > Chordata > Ceratodontiformes > Protopteridae > Protopterus > Protopterus annectens. The sequence goes on along the minus strand of NC_056729.1, from coordinate 1,799,269,469 downwards.
CTAGTAGAATGAGGCCTGATTCCAGCAGGAACATTCTTCCCATAATAAGAATAACAAAAAGCAATACATTGACCAATCCACTTAGAAATAGTCTGCTTTGAAACAGCTTTCCCTTGTGAACCCAAAGCAAAGGAAACAAATAACTGTTGAGTCTGCCTGAACTCCTTAGTTCTGCTCAAATAATAGCGTAGCTGTCTGTGGATATCCAAAGAATGCAAGACTTTTTCCCCCCTATTTTGGGGATCAGCATAAAAAGTAGGCAAATGAATAGACTGGTTCAAGGCCACATTAGAAATCACTTTAGGCATAAAGGTAGGGTTAGTACGCAAAGAAACTCTATCCTTATGGAAAATCAAAAAGGGTTCAACTGCCATGAGTGCCTGCAATTCAGATACCCTCCTGGCAGAAGTAATGGCCAACAAAAAAGCAGTCTTCCAAGACAAAAACTTCAAGTCAGACATAGCTGCAGGTTCAAAAGGAGGTAAAGTAAGCTTTTCTAACACAAAATTGAGATCCCAGGAAGGAGTAGGAGCTCTGCGTGAGGGTCTTATGTTCTTTGCCCCTCTAATAATTGTTTGAACAAAGGGTGAGAAAATAAAGGAGGGTCACAATCATAGTGAGCAGAAATGGCTGCAGCATGAACCTTCACAGAAGAGAAGGACAGACCCTTGTCCAGTAACTCAGTAAGATACTGAAGTACAAAACTCAAATTAGGCACTGAAACATCAAAGCCCTTTGTTGTGCTCCAAAGAAAAAATCTCTTCCATTTATCCGCATAAACCTTTCGAGTACTAGGCCGCCTTGCTTCCAAAATGACATTCAAAACCTGTTGAGGAAGCTGAGACCCTACCGGCTCCATTACAGAATACGCCAGGCAGCTAGATGCAGGGACTGCACTCTGACATTGAGTAAGTGAGTGTTTGACTGGGATAGTAGATGAGGAATCTGAGGCAAAGGCCAAGGAGGCTCCTGAATTAAACTCCTCAGCAGAGGATACCAATGCTGACGTGGCCAATCTGGTGCTATTAGAATCATGCAAGGCTTGTCCTGCCTGGCTTTCAAGAGTACTTTGGGGAGAAGAGGCAGAGGAGGAAAAGCATAAATGTGAAGGTTGTTCCAACTGAAAGATAGAGCATCCACTTTCCAAGCATTTGGGTGAAACATCTTTGTGCAAAATTTTGGCAGTTGGAAGTTTAGTGGAGAAGTGAACAGATCTATGTCTGGAGTTCCCCAAGCCACTGTCAACTGTTTGAAAACCTGAGGATCCAGTTTCCACTCGTGGGGATCCACAATTTGCCTGCTCAATACATCTGCTAGTGAATTCAGTGCCCCTGGCAGGAACCGTGCTTGAAGATTGATGTGTAAACTTAGAGCAGTCTCCCACAATATCATTGCTTGTCTGCAAAGGGGATAAGAATGGGTTCCTCCCTGCTTGTTGATGTACCACATGACTGTTGTGTTGTCTGTTCGAATCAACACCTGTCCCGGCTGAAGTAGGTCCTTGAAGGCCATCAAGGCAAATTGGACTGCTAACATTTCCTTCATGTTGATATGCAAATGTAGAAGTCTGGGAGGCCACATGTCTTGTATCCATTTCCCATTGAAGTGTGCTCCCCAAGCCAAATCCGAGGCATCCGTCGTTAGAATCTGACTTGCCTCTGGTTGGGACACAGAGTCTCCCTTGTTTAGGTGACATTCCTGAGCCCACCACAAGAATTCCTTCTGGATGCAAGGTAAAAACCGAATGACTTTGTCCAAACCGTGGCAGTGTTGAGTCCACACACTTTTGAGATACCATTGTAGCTTCCTCATATGCAGTTTGGCATTGGGAAGTACTAGAATGCAAGATGCCATGAACCCCAAGGCTTGAAGGACTGTCCTACAGTCAGCCTGGACATTGTTGATAATTGCTGGAAGTACAGATGAAGAGATCTTTGTTTGTCCGGGGTCAGAAATGCCATCTGAGAAGCTGTATTCAGTCTCACACCCAGAAAGCACATGTCCTGAGAGGGCACTAGACTGGACTTTATTTCGTTCACAGAATACCTTAGGCACCTTAAAACTGCCATTACATACTGAAGATGCTGTAGTAACTTGTCTTTGTCTTGAGCAAGAATCAGGCAATCGTCCAGATAAGGATAAATTTGTATTCCCCTCTGTCTGAAGAAGGCTATTACAGGAGCCAGAACCTTTGTGAATACCCTGGGCGCAGTAGATAAACCAAAGGGCAAGGCAGAGAACTGATAATGAGAAGTACCAGCCCGAAACCTCAGGAATCTCCTGCAACTGGGCCTGATAGGTATGTGAAGATAGGCCTCTTTGAGATCCAGGGTCACCATCCAATGATCTTTGCCTAGCATGGGCAGAAGTTGTTGTAGAGTTAACATCTTGAACTTTGGAATATCTAGGTAGGTATTGAGAATGGACAAATCCAGAATCGGCCTCCAAGTGTTTCCTTTCTTTGGCACTAGGAATAAACGGGAATAAAACCCTAGGCCCACCTCTGACGGAGGGACCACCTGAATTGCCCTCATCTTTGAAAGCAAGGAAATTTGCTCCTGAGCCTCCCGCCTTTGCTGAGGAGGCACATCTGGCATGCCTCGGAACGGAGGAAAAGTGTGAAAATAAAACTTGTAACCTAGATTTATAATATCCAACACCCATTTGTCCTGGGTGACCAAATGCCAGTTTTGATGAAAAAGTCCCAACCTTCCTCCTAGAGGAGCTGCCAGTAAAGAAGGGTCTGGCAGCGGAAGACACATGTCATTGGGTCTGTTTACGAAAGGACTGACCCCTTCCCTCACCAGAGGACTGTGCAGGAGAACTCCAAGTCCTAGGTCTGAAAGAACCCTGAGCGTGAGTCCTGCCTCTACCACGTCTAGACCTGCCCTTAGACTGATAATCTGATGAAGGATAAGACCATCCTCTAGCAGGCCAATTCCTACTAAACTTAGGGGGCTGCACCTGCATAGACTTAGCCTTATCTTCCATCTTTTTCAAAACTGATTCCACAGGAGGACCAAAAAGTACTTCAGATTGTAGAGGAGCATCCAAAATCCAAGCTTTAACATGCTCTGACAAATTTTGCTCCTTAAGCCAGGCATGTCTACGAATTACTGACCCTGTAGCAGCCACCCTGGAAGAAGCCTGAAGGGCATCAAAACCACACTGCAAAGAATGTTTGCCAACCTGATCTGTTGCATGTACCAACTCCTGGAGCTCCTTACACTCTATACCCTCAGATAAGGCATCCACTTTAGCCTTCAATTGGCTTAACAAAAAATTCTGATACTTCAGCATATGAAATTGGCAATTCAAAGCCCTCATCTAACGTAGAGGAGGTGTACACTTTTTCCCCCCACCTATCTAATGCTCTAGAATCTTTATCCACAGGAACAGGATTCTTAGTCACCGAAGCCCTAACACCCTTCGGACCTTGAATAATAGTTTCTGGGTCAGCTCTAGGACTCTTATACAAATACTTATGTGCCTCTGGAACTCTGTAATACCTATCTGGCTTAACAGGGGCAGGAGGCAAAGAATCAGGGTTAAGGGAAGACTCAGAAAAAACATCCTGAACAACATCTAAAACAGGAGGAATAGCCAGGGGCCTATGCTGAGGCAGAAACAAAAATTCCCTAAGCCTTTTCCGAGAGTCAGAGAAATCCTGACCTTCCCACTTGAAATGTTCCCTCACGGAATGTAAAGTTTCAGAAAAAGAAAAATCCTCTGGAGGAGAAGCAGAAGGACAGGAGTCCTCTGCCTCCGAATCTGAATAAGAAGGGAAATCCTGAATTTCTTCAGCTGAAGAATTTCTTCAGCTGAAGAATCAGAGAAGTCTGAAGAATGCTCCATCCCCTCTAACTCTGGCTCCACCCTGGGCCTCTTCTCTGGGGGGGCATAGAACCCCTGATTAAAGTAATCAAATCCTCTGACATTTTCAACATATGCTTCTTTGGAACAGGGGTAGGAGAGCCTGAAGTATGACCAGGGCCCACAGAACCAGATTTAGCCTTAGAATGGCCTTTAGCCACTGAAGTAGAAGGCCTAACAACCTTTTGCAAAGATGGCACCACTGATACCTGGGAAGCACCCTCAGCTGGGCCTAACTCTGGAGAAGCCAACTCCTGTAAAAGTAAAGGGTCCCCCTGGGATTCAGCCGAAACCTCGGCTGGATCCACAGATTCAACCGGAGGCTCCGAAGAACCGGCGTCCGCAATGGATGACTCATCCGGTTTAGACCTCAAAGATTTATCTTTGCGCTTTTTAGCGGTAGCGGGCGTCGGAGGATCCGACGGCATGTTATAGTTACACCGCTTACCAAAAACAAGCCTGGCACAGTCTAATCTGCGTTTAATGGTGCGCTTATTAAATCTAGCGCAAAAGCGACACCCGACCACGTCGTGCTCAGGCCCCAAGCAAGGAATACAGAAAGAATGATAGTCCCTATGAGGTATCTGTTTCCCACAAGAAATGCAATTATTAACTTTTTCTGACATCTGGATAACTGAGGCAAGAAAAGACAAAAATTTCCCAAACGGGGTACTTAGCTCAACTTGGTCTTCGGTCTGAAACTCGAAATATGAAAATTTCAGAACGCCGAACGGCACTTGCAAACGCTGCTTCTGCTTCGGACCACGCGGCAAGAAAGACTGAGGATATGGCGTCGGTCATGCGCTTAAGTACCAATACGTACTGACGTCAGTTCTGGGCGACCATGACCGACGCCAGCCTAGCTCTTTGGTATTCGGGCCGACCGAGGACAGCGGACTACCCAATGGTTATGACTGCAGCAATGTGAGACGAAGAACATCTGAAGAAACTGAAGCTTGATCAGAGGAATCATAATAAACATCCTGCCTTGGCCTTTTATCTGGAGGGGGATGTGAACCCCTAATCATAGTAAGTAAATCCTCCGTCATCTTGAGTAACTGTTTCTGTGACTCGGGAGCCGGTTCAGAGAAGGCCTGTGTTGTAGCCTTTGATTTAAAAGGAGTCTTTGCCTTTGTCTTTGGCTTTGCCTTTATTAGAAGCTGATTAGGCCTGAAAACCCCTTTGGAAGCTGGTACTTACACAGCGGCTCCAGACCCATCCGAAGTAGCATTGTCCGAAGGTCCTGCAACAGAAATATTTAAAGGCCTGGTTGGCTCCTCATGAGAGTCCGTTTCGGCCGTCAGTTCTGAAATGGCCGACAACAGGGGCTGCAAAAGCGCCTCACTGATGACGGCCGAACCTGAAGCTGGCTCCGCTTGTGCGCTATCATCAGATTTGGACCTCGGAGGCCTGTCTTTGTCCTTGCGATGTTTGTGAACTCCGGTAGCCAGAACCGTATCCGACGACATTTTGTAGTTAAAGCGCCTACCGAAGTAATGAAAAGCAAAATCGTACCTTCGCTTAATTGTACGTTGATTGAATCTAGCACAAAACCGACAACTAGCTACGTCGTGGTCAGGGCCTAAGCAAGGAATACAGTAAGAAAGAAAATCCTTATGAGGTATTTGCTTCCGACATGAAATACAATTATTAACTTTTTCTGACATCGGAGTGGAGCAAGAAAAAAAGTTTCCCCAACGGGGTACTTAGCTTTGAGTGGAGAAGAAAATCTTCGGACTGAAGTATATCAGAAAAAAATCATCAGGAGTCAGCCGACCGGCACTTGCGAACTGCTATCACCGCACGGCAAGAAAGAATGGGGAAGATGGCGTCGGCTGTCAGCTTTATTCTCCTGGCGCTCTGACGCCAGGGAGCATGGTTGAACAGCCGACGCCGGACCCAGACTTTGGGATTCTGGCCGACCGAGGGCTGCCTGCCAGCAGGGGAGAACCCTACAGTCATGACTGCAACAGTGAAACACGATGAACATCCAGGATTCAAAAAACTCCATCACCAGCCTCAGTAGAGAGCTCAGATCACTCATAAAACCTTCCGAAGCTAGTTACGAAAACAAAATTGCCAAAGATTCCAAAGACAACCACAAGGCATTCTATAGCTATGTCAAGAATCTAAATGGCAATACTCAGATCTGCTCTGAGCTACAGCAGAATGCCACTAGGTATACTGATCCCAAGGATATTGCCAGTATCCTGGCAGATAGATTCAGTGCCAACTTCACTTCACCCCCCTAAAGCACCCATCTCATTACCAAAAGAATGCCAAATTTTGGTAATCACGGCCACTCAGGTAAAAACCACACTCTCCAAAGCCAAGAATACAGCATCCATGGGACCAGATGACATCCTGCGCTGTGTACTGCATGAACTACAAAATGAACTGGCACCTCACCTATGTGTCATGTTTAATCATAGCCGCACCTCAGGCTTCGTGCCAACAGTGTGGCGCACAGCTACAGTCATCCCACTCCACAAATGGGGGATCCACTTTGGATCCTGGGAACTACCATCCCATCAGTCTGATGAGCCTGATCTCCAAGGCCATGGAACGTATTATCATGGAACTTAAAAACAAAGACATTGGCAACCTTTAAACACTGGACCCCACCCAGTTTCGGTTCGTGAAGGGCCGATCTTGCCTCCTGAACCTGATCGACATCTTTGAATCAGTCGCCAGAGCCGTGGACAGGGGTAAGGTGGTTCACACAGCCTACTTGGACTTCGCCAAGGCTTTCGACACTATCCCCCACTCTGGAATCATAGATAAATTTACTAAGCTGGGCATTAATCCCTATGTCACTCGATGGGTTGCAAACTGGCTTACTGGCAGAACACACACTGTAAAAGTAGCAGACTCTAAATCCAGCTCCAGACAAGTGACAAGTGGTGTAGCGCGTGGTTCTGTACTGGAGACACTCTTGTTTGGCATCTACTTCTCTGAAGTACAGGCCAACATTAAGGGACTCTGGCTTACAAAGTTTGCAGATGACTATAAGCTGGGAGCCATTACTGAGTCCCCAAATGATGTGGATATACTACAAAAGGGCCTTACCGATACAGAAGCATGGTGCCAGAGCCATGGGGTCAAGCTAAATGCCAAAAAATGTACAGTTGTCCTCTTTGGGAAAAAAACGCGTACCTGTGAACTACCACATAGGTGGCAGTACACTAAACATCGAAAGTGTGATAAGAGACCTAGGAACACAGGTGGACAGTGGTCTTACCTTTGATAACCACATAGCCACAACAGTCAGAAAATCCTTCTACATGGCACACCTCATCACTAAGGGCTTTTCATAGAGAAAAAAAGTAGGTTATTGTCCCTTTGCACTCATCCCTCATTAGACACATTACAGAATACAATGTCCTGTTTGGTATGTACCTCACAAGACATCTGCAACAACTAGAAAGGCTGCAGAAATTCCTCACAAAAAGAATCACAGGCCTAAAGCAGATGCCTTATGCTGACCGTCTAAAGAAACTCCAGCTATACTCTGTCGCACATTGCCTACTCAGTGGAGATCTCTGCCTAACATACAAGGCCATGTCAAACCCAGAGTTGTTGGGCATGCTACACTTAAAGAAATCCCAATCCCTCCGAGCCACATGCTCCAGGGATCTTAACCTTGTTATTACGATGAATAGAACATGCTGGAGGGATAGGGTCCTGGACCCAGAGACTCCCCATACTCTGGAATAGGCTGCCCATACATGTCAGGCAGAGCACTTCAATGGCCTTTTTCAAGAGGAACCTTGACGACTGGATGGGAGATAGGAAATTCACCCCAGGGATCACATCAGTAGCCCTGCTAGACAGGGGTCCAGGAAAGTAAAATATTTATGGGAAGCAAATAGGCCCTAGGGCTGGTAACCTAGTACCTACCTATGAATCATTCACCCACTTACAGTTGCAGTCTAATTTTCCCCATCCCCCCACTAACACAGTAAATGAAAGTTTCTGAAACAGCTCCAATACTGGCTTTATTTGGTATGGAAGCCTCTGTAGCTTGCCTGCTTATTCCTCTCTAGCTAGCCTGCTTCAGAAATGTTCAACCCTCCTATCCTTTTAATGTGGTGGTTTTATAAGTCTGTGTCAGACCTCCACCCACTATAGTCCCTCTTCCCTCCCCTCTTTCATTGCTACTGAATGTTTAAGCTAGTTATGTACTCTTCTCACTCATTGTTTTCCACAGATCCATGACACCAAGTCCCTACCCAACAAACCAGTATTGCTCTTATATAAACCTCCTTTACTACATATCATCTCCTGCTCATTCTCCTAGAGCTCAGCAAACCTTGAAGTCCTACCCTGCGTTCCAGAAGTGTTATACTTTTATCCAGCGGCATTCAGACAAAGTCATGTACCTTTGACTGTTAAATCACATCTGCTTACATTATTTTGAGTAATCACTCTGGTTTCCTGCTTTTGTGTGTGCATTTCACTGTATTACTTCAGCAAAAGATTTCCAGCTAGCTGTTTAATTGGTTTGTGGTAGCATTGTACTTGTGGGTATCTTCTACTTTGTTTTTATAATAGGAGGACTGGATTTATTCATCTTGCGGTACATGCTTACCTGGTCTAGCTGAATTAGGAAATACGCAAAAGAACTTGTACTATAGTCATTTTATTGGCTGGAGGGCTCAGTAGTTGCTTTTCTATTTTTCTGTGCTACGACAAATTTTGCTCATTTGCATGGGTTAGCAGTCTCCTATATAGCAGCAAACACCTAGAATGGTCCATAAAACTATACCCTGTAAAGCAGAAATATACAGCAAATACTCTGCACACAGACAAACTTAGAATAGCTGGTTGGGTGTCAGACAGCAATACCCACAGACTTGATAGAATTCAGTACTGTGTAAACATTAAGGGTAATAAAGTTTAGTATAATTTAGTATAATCCGCCCAAACAATGCACACTGAATAGCATTCTAACCCCAATACACCAACTCCTTTGTAACTTGGCAATAAAAAAAAAATGGACAGCATGGACAATTTCCTAACTTCACTGGAGCCAGCTTGGTGGATTTGGGCATTTTCAGACAATATAGCAACTGTTTCATGTTTACAGGCAACCACAATTCTTAAAGAAGCACACACAGTATGAGAGAGAGGTGTACTCACAAATCGCAATGGAAGCTAAACTCGTGCATTCATGCACATATCAGGTTTGTCAAAACCACGCACACAACACCCACCTCACAAAGCACAGAACACACACGAAATTAACACATGCGGAGGCACTTAAAAGCAATCTTACGAAGCAACAAAGATCGTCCAGAAGACCTGTTGTCAAAGCTATATGCCTCAACAAGCCAAAAAACACTCATAAGAAACAACAAGTAACAGCACACACACTGTCACTCTTAGTAGTGTCACAAACACTAAACTCACAACGCAAGCAAACGCATGTCCAATGACTCTCATCATAGGGGACTCCATTGCAAGATGTACTGATGCCCCTCTAACCAGAATGAACAAATAGAAGATAACTGTTAGCTGCTTATCTGGTGCCAGGATCCTCCAACTCTTGCATGCACTCAAGTCATTATGCCACAAGTTCCAGTATGATTCCATCACATTCCATGTAGGTGGAAATTACCCGAGATGAACCTCCCTGGACTATATGAAGGCAGACATCGAGATTTTAGATCGTGTCTCAGGCTTGTATAAGCCCAGCACTGAGCAGCATATCACCATCACTGAGGATAATGCCAAAACAGGAGTAAAAATAACTGATCCCAAAAACTGTCTTTCTGGTGGCAGGAAAATGTTTAACAAACCACACTGCTTTGCCAAGGCTGATCTGCATCTGTCCTCTCTAGGCTTTTGAATACTGGGGAAAACTTTAACAGCCACAATGCATTTGTTAGGCAATGCCAAATTGGTAAACCTACCGACATAGCCAAATCAACTCAAATGAGCCTGAGGGTGTTACTGCTCAATGCCAGAAGCCTAAATAAACTACACTTCCTCAAAAGCCCTACTCAAACTCAAGAAAATAGACATCTCTGCAGATACCGAGGCATAGTTTAAAAAGGCACAGTACACTCCAGCACTGAAAGGTTTCAGTGCCTTCCATATTTTTAGACCAGTAGCTCCACAGACAAAGGTTAAAGGTGGACACCATACCATATCCTAGCCAGCTATAGGTGGCCATCCATGTCCCAAGAACCTTGCAATGCATACCTGGACCTAATGGAGACACTATCAAACCTAACACCTTATTCATGGTTAACTTTAATTACCTCTCTACAGATAAGGAAACCTACACAGATTGAAATCTACAGGCACAGAGATTTTGGACTTCTTAAATACAAACACCATTAACCAGTGAATACACCCACTAAAGGCTCCAACATATTGGACCCTGCGCTCACAAATATGGGAGAATGCTGCACCCCACCCAATATCTTATCCTCCCTGGTTAGGTCAGACAATAAAGCTGTTTACTTCAAAATCAAAACCAAAAACAGCAAGAGTTAGGAACTACTCTACGGCAAATTACCTTTTATTACGTGATGGTTTGTCAAAATTCAATCCCTCTATGCACCCTGAGAACACAGCAGCCAATGCTGAATTGCTCTAAGAAAGTCAGTACAACCATGTCAATGGCTACACAGAGGCTGCTGTACCTACCAGAAGTAAGCCCAAGACTAGCCCTAGAAATAAAATGCCCTGGTGTCATTCCAAATTAAACAGAATATACAACAAAAGGGAAAAATATGGCAAAAATAAGGAAAGGTAATTCATACAAAGATAAAGCTCTCTCAAATTAAACCGGCAACTAAGACAGCTTATTGGGTCAAGCAAAGTACCTGAGGTTAAGATAGGTGAAACATAACCATAAGGCCTGCATCAGCTAGGTCAGAAACCTCAAATGCAGCATACAGCAATGTGCTGAACTGCTGGTTAACTGTGCCACATTCAATGAGCCTGGCAATGCAGTGAACCTGTTAAACAAATTCAGCTCCAAATTTACTCCCTTCATACCCCCCAAAAAAATACCCTCAGACATAATCCCTTCCACTATAACTTGGGAACATGTACTGTGTGCATGCTAAAGGCAAGGTCATAGCCTCAATGGGCACCAACAACATCCCAATATGCCTCCTGAACAGTCTATAATAAGACAACCACAATCACTTGAGTCATTTAACTATAGTCTTAAAACCGGCATTATTCTCTGTGAATGGAGGACTGCAATGGTCATCACCTTCATAAGGGAGGACCTTCAACAGATCCTGGAAACTACATACCCATTAGTCTGACTAGTATTATTTGCAAAGCCATGGAAGGAATTATCATGGAAATTATAAACAAAGACATAAGAGACCTCCAGACACTGGATTCATCCCAGTTTGGCTTTATCAAAAGCCAGTCATGCTCAATGAATCTAGTGACTTATTTGAAAAGGTCACCAAGGCAATGGATGACGGGGAAACTGTGGATACTGCCTACCTAGATCTGACTAAAGCATTTGATACAATACTTCACAATGGCAGTGTCAACAAATTTATGAACTAGGTAAAAACCCTTTTATAACATGCTGGATAGCTAGCTGGCTCACTGATAGAATCCAAGAGATTAGAATTGGCGAGGCCACCTCCACAAAGAAGCGACCAGTGGAGTCCCTCAGGCCTCTGTGCTAGGCCAACTCCTCCTTTGCAGCCACTTCTTGCATGTCAAAACCAACATCAAAAGACTCTGGCTAACCAGGTTTGCAGATGATTGCAAACTGGAAGCAATCAGTGAATTGTCCCAAAATGAGAACACCCAGCAGGAAGGTCCAACACTGCCAAATGCTTGGTGCCAAAGCCATAGCTTAGAACTCAATACCATGAAATGGATTATAGTACCCCTTTAGGCAGTCAGCCACCCCACATAACTACGTCATCAATAAAGCACCCTTAAAAGTTGATTCTTTATTTTGGGATCTGGGAACTCATACAGACAGTGACCTAGCCTCCGACTAACGTGTCCAAGGTTGTAAGAAAATCCTTCTATGTTGCTCAACTTACAAGCAAAAGCATGGAATCTAGGTCCAGAGAGGTCGTCTTACACTGTGCTCAGCCCTCATCAGACCCAGCATAGAGTATAATGCCCCCCTTCGGTATGCATCTGACCAGACACATGGAGCAACTGGAATGTCCACAAAGGTTCTTTACAAAAAAAAAAGGGGACTAAACACAATGCCTTACGCTGATCGCGTCAAAGCCCCGTTTCTTTACTCGGTACACTACAGACTTCTAAGAGGTGATCTTTGCCTGGCATACAAGGCATCCATGGACCCTGTTTTGAAAATCTTTTCCACAATGGCAAAATAAACGGCATCAGCACTACTAGATTAAAATACCTACACTTTGCTTGCAACATACACAGGACATGTTGGACAGACAGATAAGTTTCTCACAGAATTCCCATTCTTTGGAACAGGCTCCTATCCATTTGGGAGCAGAGTTCCTCCATATCCCTATTTATGGCACAGCTTGGACCAATGGATGGATAATCAGAAATTCACCCCTGGTCTGACACCCACATCTCTGATGGAGACAAGCAGTCAGTAACTCACTCCTTATATAAATAAAATTTGTGGGTCATTTCTGGTTTGCAGGACTAGGCTTATAAGAGCCATAGTGGTCATTAAGCTAGTATACACCTATGAACCTATTTGGAGTTTTACCAACGGTATCATGAGAATCAGAGATGCCATAAGATTGAAAATCCTGAGGTATTCCCCTGCAGCAACAGAAGTCAAAGTGAAAAACCTTAGAAATAGACCTAAAAGATCTATTTTTTTTTACTTTGTAAGAAAAACTCTTTGAACTGAGGTGTACACCTGACATCCAAGGAACACAATCCTGTCTGTGGGAAAATACTTTTGAATGTTCTCTTAGAATCCCAGTCTGTGCAAGAAGATCTCTCACACAAGAGGGAGCTTCCCCACACCTTGAAAAAGACTCTAAGTTGGCTAAACATGGAAAAATGTTGGTACCCTTTAGCCTGCATACAGCTATAAATGGAGCTAAACACTAACACTGGTGGTTCAGTGGATAGTCCAAATGGAAAGGCAGAGGACAGATAATGTGATCGAGGCACACACAAGCTTCAGAAATGTCTGACATTTTGATGAATAGGGATGCGATAACCATCACTAAGTTTAATATTACCAAGAAACGTGAAAAAAGGAAGAATTTATTATTTATTTATTTATTTTATTTTACATTTGTTGACTGGGCTAGTCTAGCTGGATACATATCCTTTTTCAGTAGAGGCCCGGGGAGAAAAGCTCCAAACAAAAAAAGAAAAAAAACACAATACATTTAAATGTGAATAGTAAACAGCATAACATAGAGACAAATAGATAAAGAAAACAATGCGCTTACATATTGGTTAAATAACAATCACAGAATTGTATAGATAATCTTGAACATAGATTACATTGTGGAGCCGAGAGGTTAAGTTAGTAAACTCTGGGATAGGGAAGAGACAATGGTGGAATGAGACGTTTGAGATTAGTCTGGTTTAGGACATGGGCATGACCAGTGAGACTTGATGAATTCTTTAAGGTGATTTTTGAATTGATTAATCGAGGTCATGAGTCTTAGGTTATTTGGTAGGGAATTCCAGAGCTTTCCGATGGAGTTGGCATAGAGAGCATCACCTCCTGAGTTATTAGATTTAATGGTTAGTACCTGGACACTATTTGACGACCGGAGGGATTTTAGGTTGGAGTAGGGGGTCAGTATTTTACTCAGTGAGGGGGTTCTATCTGGTTGGTTGATTATTTTAAAAGCTTCAGTGAGTTGGTTGAGTTTGAGAAGATTGGGCAGTTCTAACCAACCGAGTGTCATTAGGTTGAGGCAATGGTGAGTACGATATGGTGTTCCTGTTACAAATCTGGCTATGTGATTGTAGGCAACAGATAGTTTGTTGAGCTCACACTTATTGAGGAACAAAAGTACTGGGGAGGCGTAAAGGAGGGAGGAGATGAGTGCGAGCAATGGTTAGTTTGGTAAAAGGGGTTAAGAAATTCTTTATTCTATACATAGAGCTGAGTTTCTTGTTTACGGACTTAATGGTTAGGTTAATGTGAATATCAAATTTAAGCTTGTGATCAATAGTCACACCTAGTAGTTTGGTATGAGAGACAGGCTCTATGATGGTACCATTTGTGGATACCACATGGAACGTGTTGTCAGCATTTGGAGGTTCTTTTCCTAGGGGAGTATTTGCAGAGGGGAAAAATAGTAATAATTTGGTTTTAGTTGGATTAAGTATTAGTTTCAGTTCAGATAACCATTTTTCAACTATAGGAAAACAGTTTTGGGTCATTGCTTGATGTTTCAGGAGGGAGGCGTCAGAACAGATTAAGGTGGAGTCATCTGCATATTGGATGCAGGTATTTTTGGGTTTGACTGAGTGAAGATCATTTATGAAGACAGAGAAAAGAAGAGGACCGAGTATAGAGCCCTGAGGAATGCCAATGGTGTTTGGAAGTAGGTTCAGATAGCCTGTTTTGCCATTGGACAGCTTGTTGCCTGCCAGAGAGGTAGGCATTAAACCAGCTTATGGCTGGGTTGTCGAGATGTAGGGTTTCCAGGGTGTGAAGTAGATGCTGGTGATTAACCATGTCGAAGGCCTTCGATAGGTCAAGAAAGAGAGCAGAGGATATTAATTTATTATTACGGTTGTTATTGATTGAGACAACAAAGGAGAGGAGGGCAGTGGTAGTACTATGATGGGGGCGAAATCCATGTTGGGTATAGGACAAAAGACTGTTAAGGGTGAGGTAGTGAAGGAGTTGTTTGTGAACACACCGTTCCATGACCTTAGCTATTGGTGACAATATTGCTATGGGTCGGTAGTTGGAAGTTTCCGTGGAGGTTCCTCCTTTGTGAAGAGGGATGATATATGAGATTTTCCAAATAGAGGGAATGGTAGTTTCAGTTATAGTTCTGTTAATCAAGATTGATATGGGATAGGCAATGGCATCTGACGCTATTTGTAGGTATTCCGCTGGGAGCTGGTCGGCCGCTAGGGTGGTTGGTTTAAGTTTTTTTAAGAGGGCGCGTATATAGGAGGTAGGTACAGGTTGTAAGTTAAAGGATGGGTGAGCTGGGTCTTTAGTATGAGTTACAGGTGAGGATGTAGTGGTAAGCTGACTGGCTAGGGACTGAATGGTCTCAATAAAAAAAGAGTTAAAAGCATTGGCTATTTTTTCTGGTTCTTTCCCAATGAGTTTCTCCGGAGTGGGGGTAGTAGATTTTCCCGGATGGAGGAGGTTGTTAAATCCAGCCCAGAATTTCTTTGGGTTATTCTGGTGTATCGTTTTTCGTTGTGCTTTGTTTATCCTGGAGATGACAGAAATACTGTTTTTTATCTTGAGTAGTGGCTGTTTTAGTAGTGTTTCTAAGCTGTTGAAACTTGATGCGATCTAGTGGAGTTTTGGTAGCTCTCCATTTATCCCAGGCTTGGTTACGAAGTTTAATTTTAGATTTAGTTTCACTAGTAAGCAAGAGGTAACAGGTTGTAAAGTGACAACATTTTGAATTTGGGCACCATTCCAAACAGGTTTAGGAAAGAACGATTCATAACTGGTCTCCATGCATTTTCTTTCTTTGGCATTAGGAACATCCTTGAATAAAACCCCTTCCCCACATGGGAAGGAGAAACAGGTTCTATAACTACTTGGGACAGCATGTGATGAAGAACAGGTGAAAACAAGCCATACTGATCTGGAGGATGAGGAATGGAGTCAATATCATTTGAGCGAACACTTAATTGAGTGTATCGCTATTTGTCAAACTGAATTATGTGAAAGACCAATTAAGCAAATGCTGGGTTAAGCAAAACGTTTCCCGGAGAAAAATAAATGGCTGCCCAGCCACAGATCGGAACAAACAAAACTAAATTTAAAACTCTGCAAATTACCCCCCAACCCCTCACACCCCTAACTAAATACACCAACTCCAAGATCGCACTACAGTGGGGAAAAGGGCAAATACCCGATGATGGCCAACCATGTCCTATCCCTGGGAAAAAAAATGTGCTTAACCGAGCGTTTGCTCAAATGAAATAGACCCAAGGAATTTCCTCCCACTACCACCTGCAACCTTGATGAATGATTTTCAGAATCCATTTGTCTGAAACAATCTGCTGCCAAAGAGAAAAATGGAAATTCAGACTTTCTGCTATAGAAAAGTGGCCAGGGTAGAAGGGTGTCAACAAGGTCTCTTGAACAGGAATTTAGAATTGTTGGACTGTCCATGGTTTTGAGAGGCTTGAGACTTCTTTTTGGAACCCCCTTGCCATTTCTTTTTAAACACCTGGTTACCTGAATTCAGTTGAGGCTGCTTATTTTGCTTTTTGCCAAAAATGGAAGAAAAAGAAAATTTCTTGGACACTTTGGAAAAGGAGGGCTGAAAAATTAGAGATTCCCTGGATCAGTTTTCCCCTTTCATCATGTTTTGAGAAACTCTTGCAGCAGAGGGGCCAAACACTAAATCCCTTTTAAAGAATTTAAAGAATAATCTGGGAGGCTCTGAGAATGCAGCCAAGCAAATTGCCTTAAAACAGTACCAGTGGGCACAGCCCCAGAAGGAGTATCAACAGAATGATACACACACTATAAAAAATAAGTGGTGATCTGTGCATTAAAAGAAACAGTTATTTAAAGTAGATTTGTCTCCACAAGAAGAAACTGAAATTAAAATATTCCTCATACTTTCTCAATTTGTTAGAACAAATTTAATCTATGAGCCTGACAATTCAAACTTCTGAAAATCAAAGTTGTATAAGTATTACACTTTTTTCCCTATACCTATCAATAACTTTTCATTCTTATTAGAAAGAGTAAGACTGAATTAATAAAGTGCTTACCGGCAGTAGAATCCACCAAACCTATAGCTGCTGGATCAGGTTAGGTAACAGTATATAAAATTTTAAAAGAACTTTATACATCATAGCTGCCATTCTAGGGCCAGCTGTCTATCAGGAAAATTGCAGGAAGACATACATCCTCTAAAGCAGACAGGACAGGAGGACGGGGTGTAGGGTTCTGGAAAATCCTTCAGTAACAACTCATAGTATTTTCTGAGGGACTGAGAAACTTCAGTGTTCTCCCATTAAAAAATACCAGGACATTGAAGTAATAATCTCAGAGAAAGATAAACCTCCATATGGAGAATCAGAAACTGAGAACCCTGCAATCTGAAACAAAAACTGAGAACAAAACCCTGAATCCATCCCTTCATCTTCTGTTCAGATTCAGAATATTGAATCTCTTTAGAAAAAGAGGAATCCTTTCTTTTAACAGAAACTACTTTAAAAGACGGCTCAACAGCCTGAGCCAAATCCCAGTAAATTCCTGTCCAAAAAAAATTGAATTTAACTCCATTCTCCACAACATAGATTGGTCCATTCTAAAACACCTCCCCCTAAATGATGCTGTAAGCACTTTCAATAGCATCTTCATGAATACTCTAAACTCCTTAGCTCCCTCTAGGAAGATCAGAGTAAAATCAAACCGTGCTCCCTGGCTCTCCAAAGAGACTAGGTCCCTTATGAAACAAAGAGATCATGTTTGGAAAACCTGGACTAAAACTAAACAACCACCTTTTCTTCAAAACTACAGGCAACTGAGGAACCTTGCAAAAAAAATACAACTAATGACAAAAAGTTATACTATAGCTCTGCTCAGCTTAACAACAAATCCAATCCTCAAAAATTTTGGTCAACTCTCAACAACATCCTCTATCCTGGAAAGCCCTCTAATCTCTCCCCATACCCTAACTCTTCCTCTCAGGAAACAGCTACCCTCCTGAATAAACACTTTCTCCTCCATCCAAACTCTGGTAACCTCTAAGCCAAACTCTACTTCGACACCCACCTCTCAAAGTCCCACTAACACAACTTTGTTTTCATTTGAGCCAGTTCCCATTACTTACATCAAATCTCTACTACTCAAGCTAAAACCTTGCTCTCCTTCCACTGACAATTTATCTCCTACATTCCTCAGACTTGCTGCTGACTCAATTGCCTATCCTGTATCATCATCATCATCCCCCTTTTTCCCAATTACATGGGGTCGGGGTATCGTATTAACTGTCGCCAACTCTCTCGATTCAGTGCCACTCTCCTGCCTTCTTCAACACTCATGCCTGACTGTCGCAGATCTTCTTTCACACAATCCATCCACCTCTTTGTTGGATGCCCTCGCTTCCTCTTACCTTTTTCCTGTCTGTCCCAAATCTCCCTCACCAGATTGTCTTCTGCTTTTCTACACATGTGCCCATACCATCATAATCTGTTCTCTTTGACCTTTTCTGCAATTGGAGCTACTTTGATTTCTGCTCTTATGTCCTCATTTCTTCGCCTGTCCCACAGTGTGCATCCTACCACCTTTTCTCAGGCACTTCATTTCCATCACCTCTAGCTTCTTCAACTGTTCTGCCTTTACTGCCCAGGTTTCTGTACCATACAGTAGTACTGGTCGCACCACTGTCTTGTACACCTTACTTTTCAGCTTCTTTGGAATTCTTCTGTCATAGACTACACCTGATACTCTATGCCAGTTGGCTGTAGCCCCTCTGATTCTAGCTTTGACCTCTTAATTCAGACTACCCTTCTCCTCAACCACCCCTCCCAGATACTTCAAGCTGTTTACCTGTTCCACTATCTTCCCATCTATCTATATTCTCAGCTTCTTCTGATTTCCCCAATCTGCTGCCATTACCACTGTCTTATCTGTGACTTAGTTTCATCCCATGTGCCTTCAGATTTGCATTCCATTCTCCTATCCTTTGCTGAAGCTCTAGATCAGAGTCTGCCTATACTGCCACATCGTCTGCATACAGCATCTATACTAATTAATCGATCTATTCTGGAATCAACTGTCCCCACCCCTTTGGAAATCTTTCTTCACTATCCCTCTTCATAAAGGTGGAAACTCCACTGACCCCACAAACTACCAACCCATTACCATTCTGTCCCCCCTCTCCAAGATATTAGAAAAATGTATTCACTCACAGCTTCTCAATCACCTCCTCACACACCACTTACTTACCTCTACCCAACATGGATTTCGTCCTCACCACAGCACCACCACTGCCCTCCTCTCCTTCACTCATATCATTGCAGAGGCCCTAGACAACAATAAACTCATTTCTTGTCTCTTCCTAGATCTCTCCAAAGCCTTTGATACTGTCTCTCATCCTCTACTACTATCCAAACTCATAAATCTCCACCTATCCCCCTCCGCACATGCCTGGTTTAATAGTTACCTATCTGGCAGGGAACAATCTGTCAAATGGCTCTCATCCTCCTCACCTTTCCTTCCCATTTCCACTGGTGTTCCCCAAGGCTCCATCTTGGGACCCCTTTTGTTTAACATCTTCACCAATGATCTTTACACCTCATGCAAAGAATCCTCCCTTATTCAGTATGCCGACGACTCCACACTTATATCCATCTCAAATAACATTCCTGAACTACACTCCATGACCCAGCAGGCCCTACTATACACTGAACAATGGCTCTCTCACAACCTATTGATCCTAAATCCCAAAAAGACCAAACTCCTACTTTTCCTTCCCCGTTCTCTTCCTCATCACAAAACCTCCATTTTTATTACATCTTCTAACAATACAAATATCCATCCTGACACCCACACAAAACTCCTAGGGGTCATTATCGATGACGAACTCAAGTTCAACCTACACATACTCCAATGCATAAAAAACAAACAAAAAAAAAAAAAAAAAAACAGAAACTAGGTTTACTATATCGGAACAAAAAATTCCTAACCCCTGAATCTAGACTTACCCTGGGCCAGGCACTCCTCCCCTCCCTCTTATACGCCGCCCCAGTTCTTACCAATATCCAGGCCTCCACTCTAAACAAACTGCAACAGACTTACCATAAATTAGCCAGATTCATTACTAACTCCCCATACAACTCACACTACTGCATTTCTTTAAACTCTCTTCAATGCCTTGAACTTCCCCAGTTTCTGCTATCTTATCAATTTCATATGCTACACTCTATTCTTTATAAATCCTCCTCCTGTCCATCTCTATCTTCCTTAGTCTCCATCTACATCCCATCCCGGACCCTCCGTACTTTATATCTACCATCCAAAAAGGTCAGTAGGCAAACTACTCTACAAACACTCCCTTGCCCATGCTTGGAACAAACTTCCCCTTGACTTACGTTCAATCTCCCACACCTCACACTTTAAAAATGAACTAAAAGCTTATTTTCTCAATTCCAGAACCTGCCCCTGCCATGACCCTACCTAGTCTTCCTTCCCTTTATGTACCCTCAAAAGGACCATACTTAGTACCTCATTACACCTCTCTCTCCAATGTGTCTACTATGCATTTGCACAATTTTATACAAACAAAAAATGTTAATTGTTGACCTAATGAACTATATCAATGTAAAATTATTTAGCTTCTTTTTAATGCAACTTTAACTTTATGCATGTATCCCAACGTATGTGAATTGCTTTGCTATAACTGCTATTATATCAATATTGTTTAAAATTGTACTTGTTTTAAAATGTATTACTGGAGCTTTCCTCCTCGGGTCTCCACTGAAAATGGGCCACAAGCCCAGTTAGACAAACCCGGTTAACAAATGTCAATAAATAAATAAAAGAGGAGTAGTAACATACTTGACTATCTGTTTCTTTTTGACAGGAAAACTGGGGCCAACTGTGTTACTAACAGATGTAGCTGCTTCCCTATGGATGACCACATCATTCTGATACAACAGGGAAATGTTCCCTATCCCCTCTTTCAGGACTGACAGAGTGACTTTCCCTTGCCCAACAGAGGAATGCCATAACCCTGGTCCGTAATGGCTGTAGCTGCTACAACAGAGGGATCCAGGGTAAAAGAGGAGTGTTCTGAGACATAACAAATGGCCACAACACAGTCATCCAACTGTGGCTGAGGCAAACTGTTAGCCTGATGCGGAGGCAAAGGCCACTTGCATAACTTTTTCTTTTAATGGATGGAAGAAAGACCAGCTGTAGGACTGGTAGTCTGTTCCATGTTCTTCTTTCCCAGGAAAGACATGCAAATGCCAGTAAAACTATCAGACCCCATAAGGTACCTAAAAAAACACAGTAAAAAGCACTAAGACCCTAAGGCAGCCCCAAAATGGAAAAATAAACAATTTTTCCACAGAAAATATATGTTCAGCTAGTATATACTACTGTCAAACTGACAGAAAGAAACAAATGTTCCACTTAAAAGAACATTACAGCCTCGAAACAGTCCACCATTAAATAACAATACTCCCAGCATTAAAATAACTTTCTTGAAAAGGAAAGCAATAAAATGACACTTAAGAAAATTTAATTTTTCCCCCTAAAGTGAACTTATCTGCCCAGCAAAGAAAAGCACAAGCAGACAGTCTATCCTCAAAAGCCTCAGAGGAGCATACTCTTCAGCATCAATAAAGCACTGAAGGGATTCACACACAAACATGTCTGCAAGTCAGCTCAAGCTGCTTGACAGTTTTGGTATGTGGAAGGTGTCCTGAAGCTTTGGAAGCTGGACATTTGTTATATCCTTAGCAGGCTATAACCCATATAGATAAGGCTACTGCAGCAGTGATCAACATTAAGAACATCTGATAATGTGATTCACATGAAGCCAACACTTGAATTCTGTATGAATAGGGATGTGATGATAAGCATCTTTTAAATCTAGCAGAACAAACAGGTAATAGTTTATGAAGTGACAACAATATGAACTTGGGCCGAATCAAAACAAGTTTACGTAAGAATGCCCAGAATGCATTCTTTCTTTGGCACTCAACACATCCTTAAATAAGAATTCTCAACCGGGGAAGTAGGAACTGGTTCTATCACTCCTTGAGACAATATGTGTTGAAGCACAGGGAGACAAAGGAGTCCGGTCTGGTGGATGAGGAATTACCTCCTGTAAAGTAGGGATTTCCTCCCACTACCATCTGTGTCCTTGATGAAAGATCTTCAGAACTCATTTGTCTGTGACTATCTGTTGCCAAAGAGAAAAGTGGAGACTTTTCTTGATTTTCTGAGATTGCTTAATTTTTTTTGGACCCCCCCCCCGCCATTTCTTCTCAAGCTATTTACCACTATTTTGTTGAAACATTTTATGACGTTTCTTGTCAAAACTGGATGAAGGGTTAGAAAATCCCTTACAAAATTTGGAAAACGAGGGCTGAAAATTTTTAGACATTCCCTGCATCAACCTACTCCCTTCATTATACATTTTGATAACCTCTACAGGAGAGGAATCAAAAACAAATCTCTTTCCAAAGGAGAATTTAAAATTGCATTTTTCACATCATCTGGGAGGTTCTGACCATGCAAACTCCCTCAAAACAGTATCAGTGGCCAGAGCCATGGAAGAAATATCAACAGAGTCATACACAGCATTGTAAAACCAAACCAATCAACTATGACAAGTAAGATGGGAGAAACTCATTTAAAGCAGATTTTTCCTGATAAGAATAAACTGCAGACAAAACATTCCTCATTATTTCACAATTAGCTAGAATAAACTAACTCATGAGCCTGACAATTTAAAACTCTGCAAATCAAAATTGCAAAAGCATACACTTTTTTCTCACACTTATGAATAATCTTCCCATCTTTGTCAGAAAGAGTTGGACTGGAATTAAATTACAGTTATGTACTCATCATAAAAGCATCTGTGTTGTCGGTTTTCATCCTTCCTCAACTGATGGGTCTCAAATCAGACATCAGATTTGTCCCTGGCCACTCTAATAAACTTTAGACTCCTTAGCTCGAGCTCCTCCCCTTACCCATAATCTCATTCTTCTCCTTAGTTACCTTAGACTGAGTTTGCCCTTTATTCAGCTAACCACAAAGATGCAAAACAGTATCAGCCACTTAAAATTTCTGAGGCAAAAAAGTAAAGTATTAATAAAGATTAGCAATGTTGAAGAAACAGAAAAAAGAATTTCTGGAGCCACACAGGAAGACCATTAAGGAATATCCCCCACAACATACTAGGAGACAAACACAGGGAGAGGGGACTGCAAGGTGGGAAGTTGAGGAAGGACAAAAAAGGACAGCACAGATGCAGAGTTATGGTGAGTAAATAACTATAATACCTGATGATGTCTTTTTTGACTGTTCCTCAACTGATGGAACACAGTCCCTAGCTAGAATTGTCTTGGGTGGTCCTCAAGGAAGGATATTCCTGAATAGAACGGAATCAAAAACTGCTCTATTCCTACATAAAATACCTAACCGGTAATGAGATATGAAGGTATGTGAATTAGACTATGTAGCAGCTGCACAAATGTTATCTACAGAAGCTCTGGAGATAAAGGAGATAAACAACTGTTCTGATTTCCTTTGATCTTTGGTTCTGTGAATGTAAAATCAGAGCTGTCTATCCACATCCAGTAACTGGAGCATGTATTCACCTTTGTTAGAAAAATCTGGCAGGTCAATAGTCTGGTTAAGGTTAGCATCTGAGACAAATTTAGGCAGAAAGGAAAAGTTAATCCGGAGAAATACTCTGTCCTTATAAAAAAAACTACATAAGGTGGCTGGGAAGAAAGTGCAAGGAGCTCTAATACCCATTTAGCTGATGTAATTGCAACCATGAAAAGTGTTTTCCTGGATAAAAAATAGAAGTTATGTTCTTACCATAACGTTCCATGTTAGTTGTCTTCTTCTCGCCTTCTTCTTGCTGGATGGGTTCGGAGCCGACCTCGGCTCCGACTCGGCCACTCTAAAAGCTCAAGAGTTGGTTCCACCGGCTCGAGGCTCCCCTTATATCCCACAATGCTAGGCGAGAGTTACCTCAGATCTCGTTTGTAAGCTAACCCAGCTTATATCAATAACAGTATAACTGTAAATAGAATCCACCTCTAACAGCAGGAAGAAAAGGGTGACCTACATCCTGAAATAAGAAATATGCACAATAGCATATGACTAAGAAAGAGGTGGTAGAAAGAGAGGTCACGATCACAACTCCTCTAGGTCTGTCCAGGCCAGGGGGAAGGAGGGTGGGACGCAAGAAGAAGTGAGAAGAAGACAACTAACATGGAACGTTATGGTAAGAACATAACTTCTATATGTTAAGTTGTCTATCTCGCCTTCATTCTTGCTGGATGGGACCGTCCCTAGCACCTTGTCCTGGGTGGCCTAACGGAACAGACTCCTGAGAACAGTGGAACCAAAATTAGCTCTATGCCTAGAAGCTAAATCCAACTTATAATGGGAAATAAAAGTGTGAGGAGTAGCCCAAGTAGCCGCTGCACAAATGGTGTCAATAGGCAGTCTGTCTTGGAAGGCTAAAGAAGTAGCCAAAGCTCTGGTGGAATGGGCTTTAGGTTTATTAGGCAGTTTTGGTGTCTAATCTCATAAACAAGGGTAATCAGAGACGTTAGCCATCTGGATAATGATACCTTTGAAACTGGAAGTCCTTTTCTGCTTTCCGCATAGGAGACAAACAGCTGATCAGATTTTCTGAATTGTTTCGTCCTGTCCAAGTAGTACCTTAATTGACGATGAACATCCAGGCAGTGTAATTTTTGTTCAGACCTATTTGAATACTCTGGGAAAAAGACAGGGAGGTCAATGCTTTGGTTTAGATTTGATGTTGAAACCACCTTAGGCAAAAAGGACGGGTTAGTTCGTAAGGATACTCTGTCCTTATGGAACAAAAGATAAGGAGGACGACAACTGAGTGCTTGAAGTTCTGAAACTCTTCTAGCTGATGTGATGGCCACCAGAAAGAGAGTTTTCCATGATAATAATTTCAAGGAACATGAAGCTGCAGGTTCGAAAGGGGAAAGAATCAAAGAAGCAAGAACTAAATTTAGATCCCAAGGAGAAGGAGGATTTCTTATAGGAGGTCTGAGAAGAAAAACTCCTTTCAAAAAGGCTTTGCAAAGTTTGTGGGACATTAGGGCAGATTCAGAAATACCCACATGGAAGTTAGAAATAGCTGCCAATTGAACCTTAAGTGTAGATGGAGATGAACCTGCATGGAAGAGTTCAGCTAGAAAATCAAGGACTAGTTGGATGGAAGCGGTGAAAGGATCTATGTCCTTTCCTTGTGCCCAATATGAGAAGCGTTTCCACTTACTCAAATAAATCTTTCGAGTGGAAGATTTATGGGAAGCTATCAATATATCTCTAACAGAGTGAGATAATTGAGGAAGCCTGGCTACGGTTGGAACTGGAGGAACCAAGCAGTGAGGTTCAGAGAGGGGAGGGAGCGATGAAACTGACCCGACTGGTGGATCAAAAGATCTGGAACTAGGTCCAGATGCCACGGTCGCTCAAGAGAAAACGATGTAGAAAGGGGAACCACACTTGTCGAGGCCAGTAAGGAGCAATGAGGATCAATGAGGCCTTCTGAGCGATAGCTTTCTGTATTACTTGAGAGATCAGAGGGAAAGGAGGAAATGCATACAGAAGTCCCCGGGCCAAATTTGAACTAGAGCGCCTCTGCTGGGTTGGCCTGGTAAAGGGAATAGAGTGAAGTATTCTCTGCACTTGCTGTTTTGGGGAGTAGCAAAAAGATCACAGCAAGGCTGACCCCACTTGAGAAATATCTCTCTCACTACAGAGTCTTTCAGAGACCACTCGTGAGGCATGAGTATAGCTCTGCTCAACTTGTCCGCAATGTGATTGGACTTCCCGGGGATGTGCGTTGCTATCAGAAAACGCTGAGAAGAAATCGCCCATTGCCACAGTCTGAGTGCTTCTCGACACAGGGGGTATGATCTGGTTCCGCCTTGTTTGTTGATGTACCACACTACAGACATATTGTCTGTCTGGATTGCAATGCTTACCAAGGCAAGAGAGTCTTGAAGGGCTTGCAACGCTAAAAGCACTGCTCTCATCTCCAGAACATTTATGTGCAAGTGGCATTCGCTTGGTTGCCATGTGCCCTGGACTGTCCTGCCCTGATAATGCCCCCCCCACCCGATCAGGGAGGCATCCGTTGTCAGAGTAGCAACCGGAGGAGGTGGAACAAATGGTCTTCCGACAGGAGCTGGGGAAGACATCCACCACATGAGATGCTTTTGCACGCTTGCGTGATCATAATGGTGTGAGACATTGGAAGTTCCTGGTATGACCATTGAGAAAAAAGCATCCACTGAAGGATCCGCATGTGGTATCTGGCCAATGGGAGGAGAGGTATGGCCGCTGCCATAATTCCTAACACCTTTAGAACTAACCTGGCTTTGGCTCTGTTGTTGTTGAGAAGAAGTGACACCAATTTGTGAATGTCTGATATCCTTTGGTTCGTTAGCGTTGCAGACATGTTTATAGTATCTAAATTTGCGCCTATGTAGGTAATAGTACGACAAGGCGACAAAACAGACTTTTCGCAATTTATTGAAATACCCAGTTTTTGACAAACGCGAAAAGTATAATCTCTGGCCATCAGAAGGAGATGCTTGGTGGGAGCTGTGAGAAGCCAGTCGTCCAAATATGGAAACACCTGGAATCCTTGTCGTCTCAGGTGAGAAGCTACCACTGCCATGCATTTGGTAAACACCGGGGCAGTGGTGAGACCAAAGGGCAGGGCCCTGAATTGAAAATGTCTGGATCCCAGCCTGAAGCGGAGGAATCTTCTGGAGCGTCTGTTCATTTTTATGTGATAGTACGCATCCTGAAGGTCTATAGAGCACATCCAGTTTCCTTTTCCCAATAGGGGAAGAATGGATTGCAGCGTGACCATCCGAAATCTTGTTTTCTTGACTGATCTGTTCAAGATACTGAGATCCAAAATTGGTCTCCAGTCCCCTGTTTTCTTTGGAACTAAAAAGAACCTTGAGTAGATTCCGGATCCTTGTTGGTCTGCTGACACTGGCTGAATTGCTCTTTTGGCAAGCAGTTTTGAAATTTCCAAAGCTGCTATATCCCTTTGAGCGGTGGAACATCTGGAAGGGATTTTTTGACTGATTTGGAAAACGAAGAAAGGGGATAGAATAGCCTTCGAAATGATGGACTGTACCCATTTGTCTTGAGTCAGGGATAGCCAGGCTTCTGGGTACAGTGACAATCTTCCCCGACTGCCTCCGAAGATGGGCAGTCGGGCAACACCTCAGGGATGCTGAAAGGGCTTGTCAGGAAAGGCTTCCCGATTGCCCTGGTTCTGCGGACCCCCTGCCCCTAGGGCGGCGCCTACCATTGTTATTCCCACCTCTGCCTCTGGTAGGAAAACGACTCTGTCGCCAGGCTAAGTCCCTTGAGATTGTTTACGGAACCACATCTTTCCACCCTTCTGGCCTTTGGGGTAAGGCCTAGAAGGAGTCGAAAACGGACTCCGACGGCAGAAAGGGTCTTGCCATCAGTCTCGCACCTAGTCAGGGTTTCTTTCACTTGAGGACCAAAAGAGATGATCCATCAAAAGGGGAGTTCGTGAAAGACGCCTTGAAAGGTTCCAAGTTGCATAGCCGCATCCAGGCGCCTCACGTAAGGCTACCCCTGTTCCTGCGGCTCTGCTCGCTCCATCGGCCGCATAAGAGAGGAGGCGCATGGAGGAGTTGGAAATGGAATTAAGGATAGCCAGCTGCGTGTTCATTTTCTCTTGGAAACCCGCAGCTGTAGGGTCCTTCAACATTTCACTCGCTTCTTTGATCAAGTCCCTTTGAAGACGAGTGAAATGGTACAGGTAATTCAGCGAACGCTAGGTTAATGTCGCTGAGGAGAACATCCGCTTCCGCACCTATCCATGGACCTAGACTCCTTGTTAGGTGGATGGACAGGCACTGAAGGATCAGCCAGTTCCTTCTTTGTGGCGGCAGCTACCACCATAGCATCCACAGAAACTCCTTTTGATAAAAATTGCTTGTCTGATGGAGCTGTGATGAATTTGGAGGGTCTCCTGGGAGTGGGGTCCACTGAATCAGGAGCCGCCCATGCCTTCTCAGCAACCACCTGCATGAGGGGGTCAAGGGGGACACCCAGGAGGTGGAAGGACGAGAGCCAAACGCCTCAAGATACACAGATTCGTCCTCCGAAGGGTTGAGGGCTGGCCAATTTCCCCTCTGTTTAAGGATCTCCAGAATGTCTGCAAATGAGACATCTTCAGAAGGGGAACGGGGGGAACCCTCAGAATCATCCAGATCTGTGTCCGACGTGATAGACTCAGGTGAGTCAATGTGCTTCCTCTTGCACTTCCTCTTCCGAGGGGGCTCTTCTGCCAAATCAGGAGAGGCCTCGGAAGAGGATGAAATCCCCAAAGGGCGCTCCTGAGGAGCTGGCTCTCTGCGGTCCGGGATGAGGGAGTGAGTCGACTTACCCTGAGGCAGCATAGAGGGAGGGGCTGACTGAGCCGACTGTGGAGTAGAGCCAGGCTCCAACACACTCCGCATGACCTCGAACGCACCCCTGTCAGGCAGAGCCAGAGGTCCCCGCTCCGAGGAGCTAAGGACCCCCCTCGGCACCGACAGTGATGGCTCCGAGGCCGATGTCAGAGCCGAACTCACCAGCGCCGAAGCACCGAGAGGGAGAGGGGGGTCGGACAAGGGTCCGATGCCACTCACCCCCTCGGAGCCGACGAGGGAGGCTCGGCGCCGAGATTCCTCCACGGAAGAAAACGGAGCCGACGACGGAGCCGAAGACAATTGTCTCGGCTCCGAAGTGACCACAGTCTCGGTTCCGACACGACCCGGCTCCGAACTCAAAAGAGTCGAAGGAGGAAAGAGTTGATGGACCGGGGCAGGCACCGACTGATGAGTCGGGCTCTGAAGCATCTGGGCTAGTGCCTCGGACTTAAGTAATCGACTCACCACCCTCTGAAGGTCATGATCGGAAAGCCTCGATGACCTAGAGGAATGAGACCTTTGGCTCCGTTCAGACAGCAGGGGAGATCCTGGAGCCGAATGAACGGAGCCAAGAGAAGGTGACCTAGACCTCTTTCTGGTTGTCGGCTCAAGATCTTGTCGGAGCCGACGCTGGTACTCGATAACCTCGGCTCCGCCGAGCCGAGGAAGCCACAGAAACTGTGGACTGAGTCTTATCGGCTCCAGCCGGAGCCGATAAAGGCAAAGGTTGAACAACCTGAGGTCTCGGCTCAGAAGCCGGAGCCGAAGACCTCGATGCCTTAGAGGGCTTCCCTGTTGAAACTGACAGGGAATCCTCTGGTTTTAACAAGCCTCTCAGAATCAACTTGTTTTTTCTCTCCTGCAGGACCCTGGGGCTGAAGCCATGGCACACAGCACAGGAGTCCTGCAGGTGCAAAGGCCCCAGACAATAGACACAAGAAGTGTGAGCGTCTGTCAGAGACATTTTCTGACAGCACGCATCACACTTCTTGAATCCAGAGACCTTTGCTTCCTTTGACATTTTCCTAACTGACAGGTGTACACTAACACACACCCAAACACACAGTTATACCCTGTCAGAAAAAGTTATTAATACTAAAAATAATAACAATTTTAGTATAATACTAATAATTAAGCACAAAAAGTTAAAATAACTACACAAACACACCCTAGGGAAGGGAAGGCCAAAGGCCCAAGGGAAGAACCAACGGTTCTTTTAATAAGAAAACGGGGAAAAAATAGGGTCGGGGATAAAGCTCTATATCCTACACTAATTTAGGAAGAATTAAAGTTAAAAGGGGAAAAAAAGAGTAACTTTTTATATAAAAAGCTAACACTCACCAGGAACCGGTAGAAGCAACCAACCTCGAAGCTGTAGCGGCAAACGAGATCTGAGGTAACTCTCGCCTAGCATTGTGGGATATAAGGGGAGCCTCGAGCCGGTGGAACCAACTCTCGAGCTTTTAGAGTGGCCGAGTCGGAGCCGAGGTCGGCTCCGAACCCATCCAGCAAGAATGAAGGCGAGATAGACAACTTAACATCTTGAATTCTCTAGCTGCAGGCTCGGGGGGGGGGGGGAGGGGGTAGGTTGAATTAAGGCTTGATGGATAAGTGTAAGATTCCAAGAAGGATAGAGTCTTAAAGGACAAAGCAGCACAGTACCGACCGACTTCCAAGATTCTGCACATTGACTAACAGCTTAACTCTAGTTCTCCCAGTGTGAAAAACAGAAACCCAACAGAAAAGGTCAGTACACTTGTGTGTTTATGGGTAAATTTCAGTAACTGGCTAGTAAGTGTACTATCTGGATTCCATGAAAAAAGAAATACAGAGCATCTGGAAAACAATCAGCTACAAAAAGTGAAGAAGAAACACTGACTCTGGATAGTTCTGCAGCTGTTCAGCAAAAAACAATGCAACCTCCAGACATGACTTCCAGTAACCTACAAGAAGCTACAAGACAACTGCACAAAGACTTCGTTAAAATAAAAGAAACACTGATGGAGTATATCAACAAAAACAACAAAAGGTTGGAAAAATTGATGAAGCTTTAAACAGATATTCAGATGAGGTGATAAAGCTGGAAAAATCAGAGGGTGAAATGAAGAAAAAGCTGGCTGAATATCAGACTGTTGAGGAAGACAGGTTTCGAAAAAAAATAACTGAATTAGAGGACAAAGCATGTAGGGAAAACCTGAGATTGTTAGCTATATAAAAGAAGCTGGAAGGAACAGACTGCATTAAATTTTATGAAAGCACAAATAAATAACTGAACTGGTATTTCACAGCAGGAGTCGTTAGCCGAAAGGGTACATCATGTGTATGCTCCAAACCTGACTATAAGAAGGCAACCTAGACCTTTAAAAGTACAGATGCAATCATACCAGCAGCATGAGTTGATTCTGACAGAACTGTGGCAAAAGGACAAAACACACAGTGGGTGACAGCAGAGGGTTTATGGAGAATGATTACTCACTGTACACCAGGCAGAAGAGAAGAAGCCGCGGCGGTACAGCGGTTGCGTTGTTGCCTCACAGCAAAAGGTTCTCCCGTTCGATTCTCAGCTAGTGTGCAGGGAGTGCCTTCTGTGTGGAGTCTGCATGTCCTCCCCACGGTCGAGTGGCCTCTGAAAGACATGCGTGAATGGGCGTTTCTTCGCTGAAGGTTGGGCGTCGGGCTGGCAACTTGGCACCATAAAAAAAAAATCTACTGCCAATCATTAGTGGACCGGAGTTCCGCTGTGGCGACCCCTTAATGGGAAAAGCCGAAACAGACAAAAACACCAGGCAGAAGAGGAGTAAATTAATTCCAATATTCAGGGAATGTTGAGATGCAAGTGTGAGATTCAAACTGCTGCACCCAGATGTCTAAAAGGTATTCTTCCCTGGAGGGGCAAATTTATTTTTTGATGAAGTACATACCAAGGAGGAAATACAAAAGTTTGTCCAACAAAAAGTGAGCTGTGAAACCGAAGGAAATTCAGCTGCTTGTTCGTCTGATAATAAAGACCCCATAAGGACTGTACCTGTGAAACCCTTTCCACTCTTTCAATGGACAATGTTGGAGAGAAGGAAGGGAGCTTGAAAGTTGACTAGAAAACCTGATAGTACATTGAAAATTAAGAAGACACAGGATTTGGGAGCTGGAGATGAACAACAATAAAACCTGTAACACAATGTGGGATTACAATGCAATAATTGTATTGTGAGATATGACAGAACAAGAAAATCTGGAAATATTGGACTTTTGGGGGACTCTATAGTATATGCCCTACTTCATGCCATTAATGTGTCAAAAAATACTTTGGGGAGGGGATGTGAGGGAGGGGAGAAAGTTAACTGTAAGTACTATTTTTGTGGTGTATGTTTTTCTTTGCATACTATAAAGTAAAGTTTTCTCAGTTATTTTAAGTGTAATGGGGATTGTAAATGTATGCTGCTGTTCTGTTTTCCTTATTTTCTGTCGCATCTCTTTCTACTTTTTCAGTTTTAAGAAATGAAGGCACTGCAATGTAAAAAAAGCCTGGTTAAAAAACATGACAAGAAAAAAAAAGTGTTTTTTTTTTCTCATTCTTCCATGAGGAATGACTGGATTAAGGACCTCAGATTGATTTAGTAACATTTTTTAACAGAAAACAAGTAAATGAAAAAGAATATTGAATATTATGAGGCTTTTTCTACCAAATGTACAGTTAGTAACAATTCTGTATCTAGCCCTCATGTCTCCATGAAACATCTGATAAATGGAAATTGGCTGTCTGGTTCGTATGTCTCCACTGAGACAATCTGATTACGAGAAAATGGCTGCCTGGTTCTCATGTCTTCATGGAGATAATCTGGTAAAGAGAAGCTGGCTACAGGTCTGGTGGAGACTAACTGGCTGATGGAAAAAGAAAATAAAAACTGGCTAGGAGATGTTTCTGAAAGCATTAAGTGGTTTTCCCAGGTGGAATAGCTATAAAGATAAGACAAAACAGTTAGCACTAAGTAGAAGCACAGCCTGCATCAATCATCTTAGCACGGATAACCTTTATTTTAGGTTAAAGCAAGCCTGTATTGTTGATGTTAGTTTTGGACATGTATTCCTATTAGGAGAGTAAAACTTCAGTATTTGAAGATGTACATATAAAATTAATAGGTTTTAGAGGGTACTGGGGGTTGCTTGTTTGTCAGAAGGCTTTCAATAAAACAAAACATTTTGTAAAATGCAACATGGGCTCAAATGGATATGACAAGAAATAACTACATAAAAGTTCAACCTAACAAACAGTGTATGCATGTAACACAAAAGCTGGAACTAGACATTTAGCAAAAAATGTGTTGTATATAAAAGGTGGGAATAACTTTTTAATACAGTAATGCTTTCTGTAATGTCTTTAAATGTCAATGGTCTCACAGATAAATACAAAAATAAAGACTAATGAACAATATTAAAGAGACACCTGGAAAAACTGAGCATGTGAATTTGATAAAAAAAAGTTATGTACTCACCATAACGTTCCATGTTGGTAGCCATCTCTCCCTTCATTTTTACATATGTGTTCGGAGCAGATTCTCGGCTCAGACTCGGCCAATTTTCAACCTTGAAGAATTATGGTTGGCTCGTGGCTAAGCAGGTATCCCATGGTGCACCAGTGCAATCCCCAGATCTTGTTTGCTGCTCGCTAGAAACAGAAAAAAAGAAACCCCTAACCAACAAACCAATACTAAAGGGTCACCAACCAAGAAATTTAAAGTATTACCTCCAGATCTTCCAGGATGGGGGCAGGAGGGCGGGTTGGTAAAAATGAAGGGTGAGATGGACTACCAACATGGAATGTTATGGTGAGTACATAACTTCTTTGTGTTAGGTAGTCCAATCTCACCTTCATTTTTACATATGGGACAGCGTCCCTAGCACCTTATTCTTGGGTGGCTCATTGGAAGATACTCCTGAGCACCGTGGAGCCAAAGGATGCTCTACCCCTAGAAGCCAAATCCAACAATGAGTAATAAAGGTGTGATGGCTAGCCCACGTAGCTGCTGCACAGATATGATCAAGTGGTACCCTGGCTTGAAAAGCTGCAGAGGTAGACAGAGACCTGGCAGAGTGAGCCTTGATCCTGTGGGGTAAAGGTCTGCCCTCCAAACTGTAGATGAAGGCTATGCAACTAGAAATCCAGTTAGACAATGTCACCTTAGAAACTGGTAAGCCCAATCTGGAGTCAGAAAAAGAAATGAATAACTGGTCTGACTTCCGAAATTCTTTGGTCGGTTGCAAATAAAAATGTAGCTGTCTATGAACATCCAGCTGGTGGAAATGATATTCAGCTGCATTGCAATGCTTGGGAAAGAAGACTGGAAGTTCAATGGACTGATTTAATGTGGCAGTAGAACAAACTATGGGAACAAACGAAGGACTGGTACGTAAAGAAACCCTGTCTCTATGAAAGACTAAATAAGACGGCTTAATAAACAGGGTTTGTAGCTCAGCTACATGTCTGGCTGATGTAATAGCTACTAAAAACAGTCTTCCAAGACAAATATTTTAAAGAAGATGAATGAGACTGTTCAAAGGGAGGGGAGGGGATGTCAATTTGGACAACACAAAATTTAAGTCTCAAGAAGCCACAGGTTCTTGTAATGGTGGTCTCAGTAAAGTGGCTCCTCTAAAGAAAGTCTTGCATAGCTTATGAGACATAAGGTTGACATTTGGAGACCCTAAATAAAAATGAGGGATTGCCGCCAATTGTACTTTGATAGTGGCCGCGGCAAATCCCTGCTGAAAAAGTTCCGAAAGAAATTCCAGAATCACAGGAATGGGAGCGGTGTAAGGATCCACTTTCATTTTTTGTGCCCAAATAGAAAACCTTTTCCATTTACTGTCATACAGCCTTCTGCTTGAGAGTTTATGCGAAGATAAGAGAATATGGGACACTGATGAAGAAACATCATGAAGCCTAACTAGAGATGGAACTGGAGCAGCCAAGCTGTCAATTTGAGGGTGTGTAGAGAGGGGTGTAGCGAACCCGACATGTGGGTCAACAGATCTGGAACTGCGTCCAGAAATCAAGGATTGTCCAGAAGAAGAGGCTCGAGGAAGGGGAACAAGACCTGACGAGGCCAGTAAGGAGCAATGAGGATCAACTTGCTTCCCAGCTGATTGGCTTTCTGAATCACTTTGGGGAATGGAGGAAAGACATATAGAAGTCCCGTGGGCCAATCGTGTACCAGAGCATCTCTGGGTGTTTCCCCCAGAGGGGGAATTAGGGAAAAATAACTGCTGCACTTGGCATTGACTGGGCTGGCAAAAAGGTCGCAGCAAGGTTGTCCCCATTTTCGGAAAATCTGTTGCACCATTTCCCGTTTCAGAGACCACTCGTGAGGCAGTAAAGATTGCCCGGCTTAGCTTGTTGGCTATCACGTTGGTTGTCCCCGGAATGTGCATTGCCACCAGAAAGCACTGGGAAGAAATCGCCCATTCCTAAACTCGCATGGCCTCTCGACAGAGTGGATAAGATCTAGTACCTCCCCATTTGTAGATATACCACACAACCGACATGTTGTCCGATTGTATCGCAATCGTCCCTGGAGGAAGAAGGTCCTGAAGTGCTTGCAACACCAGAAGCACTGCCCTCATCTCCAGAATGCTGATATGGAGATGAGCCTCGTGTTCTTGCCATGTGCCGCAGACAGACCTGCCAAGATAATGCACCCCCACCCGACCTGGGAGGCATCCGTGGTCACAGTGGCAATGGGTTGGGCAGGCACAAAGGGAGCTCCCATGAACAAGTTGTTGGGGACTATCCACCAGTGAATGTCCTTTTTGCATGATTCCATCAGCAAGATAGGGTGATTCAGCAGTAGATATTGGAATGACCACTGGGAGAACAGGAGTCATTGAAGGATTCTCATGTGTAACCTGGCTAAAGGTATTAACAGAATGGTTGAGGCCATCATTCCAAGAAGTTGAAGAATCCACTTTGCTTTGACCTTCCGAAGCGGAAGACAACGCTGAACTTGTAAGATGAGGTTTTGCGCTCTTTCAGCGGGGAGACAAACTGCCATATCCACTGAGTCTACCTCTGCGCCTATAAAAATCACAGATTGCGAGGGTAGTAATGCAGATTTTTCCCAGTTTATGGAGATCCCTAGTTGAGCACAAAAATGAATGGTGGTGTCCCTGTTTTGGATGAGTAGATGCCTGGTGGGGGCAGTTAGGAGCCAGTCGTCCAAATACGGAAACACCTGGAATCCCTGACGTCTCGGGTTAGCTGTCACTACTGCCATGCATTTGGTGAACACCCTGGGGGCTGTGGTGAGACGAAAGGGCAGAGCACGAAACTGATAATGGCTGGCTCCCAGCCGGAAGTGCAGATATCTCCTTGACGCCTTGTCCATTTTTATATGGTAGTACTCATCGTGGAGATCCAGACAGCACATCCAATAGTCTTTCCCTAACATTGGGAGTATCGACTGCAGTGGGACCATCTGAAACTTGTCCTTCTTCATGGATTCGTTTAATCTGCTGAGGTCCAAAACTGGTCTCCAGTCTCCGGTTCATTTTGGGACTAAAAAGAACCTGGAGTAAATTCCAGATCCTATCTGGTCTGCTGGGATGGGCTGGATGACTGACTCTTTTTGAGAGCAACTTGTTGATCTCCACAGTTGCCTGATCTCTGTGATTGGGTGGGCCATCTGAGATCTTTTTGGGAACAAACGGTGGAAGGGAAAAGGGTATGATATAGCCTCTGGTAACAACTCTTCTTACCCACTTGTCTTGGGTTATATTTAGCCAGGCTTCTGAATACAAAGAGATGCGACCCCCAACTGGCCCCAGAGAAACGCAGTCGGGCCCCATATCAAGAGCACTGATAAGGCTGACCTCGAAAGGAATCACGGCCTTGCTGGTATTGCGGACTGCCCCTGCCTCGAGAGCGACGTCTACCATTTCCTCCTCCTCTGCCTATGAAGAAGGATTCACTCTGTGTCCGGAAAGACCCTCTGGGACTTTTTGAACCACATTTTACCTCCATTTTGACCTTTGGGGTATGGTCGAGAGGGAACGGTAAAACGGACTCCCACGGCAGAAAGAGACTTTCCTTCCTGCTCATACCTAGTGAGCGTTTCTTTCACCTTGGGACCTAACAAGGAGGAACCATCAAAGTGAAGGTGGACTTAAAAGGCGCCGCAAAATTACACAAGAGCATCCAAGAGTGGTGCCTAAGGGCAACTCCTGAACCCGCTGCTCTGTTCGCTCCATCAGCCGCATGGGAGAAAAGCCGCATGGAGGAGTTAACTACCGAATTTAGGGTGGACAACTGAGCAGAGATCCTATCAGGGACTCCTACAGGACAAGCACCCTGTATGGAATCTCCTAACTCCTTGAGGAGATCCCTCTGCAATCTTGTGAAGTGGGTAAGATAGTTCAGAGATCGAAGTGTAAATTCTGCTGAACTAAATACACGCTTCCCGAATCTGTCCATCTGTCGAGACTCCTTGTTTGGCGGATGAACAGAGGAAGAAGTCTCCGCCAACTCCTTCTTCGTGGCCGGCGCCACCACCATGGCATCTATGGGAACGCCTTTAGACAATAATTCTTTTCCAGGAGGGGCAGACAGGAACTTATTCGGTCTTCTGGGAACTGACTCCACGGCATCAGGAGTATCCCACACCTTCTGACTAACCAGATCCATTAGTTCGTCGAAAGGTGGAGACACCCAAGAGGCAAAGGGTTGAGACCCGAAAGCCTTCAGGTACACCGACTCCTCATCAGAAGGGTTGACAGTGGGCCAATTGCACCTTTGTTTAAGGATCTCCAGGATGTTCACAAAGGAGACATCAGAGGACGACTTGGGGGACCCCTCCGACTCCTCAAGGTCAGTGTCCGATGTCAGAGACTCATCCTGGGAGTCAATATGCTTCCTCTTACATACCCTCTTCCAAGGAGGCTCCTTGAAGGGACCTTCTGGGGAGGCCCCGGAAGAGTGGGGACCACCAGCCGGTGGCTTCTGAGGCTGCGGGTCTCTGCTGTATCCAGAGACAGTAGGTACTGAGACCGAAGTGGGACCCCTGGGGGGAAGAGTGCTTGTACCATTGGCAGGGGCTGTAGATTGAGACAGAACACTCCTCATCACCTCAAAATGACCTCTCCGGCTCTGAAGACCATCCCCACTGCTAAGAGACAAAGGATGGCGCTGGAGCCTGAGCCATCAGCTCAGAGATAGATGCAGGGTCCGAGCAAATCCTGGTGGAAGCACCGAGAGGAAGGCTCGGAACAGACGAAAATCGATTCAAACTCTCCCCATCGGCGCCGGCAGAAGAGCATCAGTCCTTGGACACGACGGACAGAGCCGAGCGTGTTGGAGCCGAACTCGGCTCCAATGCAGCAGCAAGGGGAGCTGGAACCGAGGGTTCCTCCATTGGTAACAAGCACTCCGGCTCCGAAAAGCCAACATGGCTCGGGGGAGGAATCGCAGATAAGGGCAAAACTGGTTTGAGTGGCTCCGCAGCCGTCTGGGTCTGAGCCAACAAAAATTTAGGCAGAACAGACTACTTCAGGAGTCTCAGTACTACTCTCTCCACATCTTCTTCCGAAAGACTCCTGGAAGATCTGGAAGATAAAGTTGGGGATCTCGGCCTAGCAGGCACTGGAGATTTGATCAGCAAGGAGACCGGTAGGGATTCTACAGACCGGCTCCGAGCAGTAGAGCCAACTATTTCCAAAGAGTCAGCAGTCGGCACCCTAACCCTAACCTGTGACCGACTCTGAAACCATGGTGCGCCCCTTCGGCTCCGAAGACGGAGGAGTCGAGGAGACAGATTTTGTTAATTTGGACGGCGGCTCCGAGACACCAGTCGGTGCTGGAGAAGGCCTTTTTGAAGCTTTTGATTTGGAGTCGGATCTGGACTTTGAAGACTTAGAAAAAGAAGCTGACAAACCAGATAAGGCTTCCTCAAAGGTTGGCTTCAGAAGACCCCCCCCCCCCCAAGAGTATCAGCTTGTTCTTTTTATCCTGCAACACTCTAAAAGAGAAAGCATGACAGAACAAACATGATTCCTGCAAATGGATGGCTCCCAAGCAGTAGAGACAGCTACTGTGGCCATCCGTCAATGACATTTTCTGGGAACATTTCATGCATTTTTTTTTTTAACCCAGAGGGTTTATGCTCCTTGTTATGCTTAGACATTGCAGACACACAAGCAAAACCAGAGGAGAAATAGAGAATTAACTGAGGACTAGGTCCTCTAACTAAAACGGGCCTAGACCTACAGAAGAATTACACGAGGACTAGGTCCTCTAAGTTAAATGGGCCTAGCCCGGTGTAAGAAAAAACTAGGTCTTTCACTTAAAATATAAAAAAAATAAAACAAACAAGTTTTTTTTAACAGAAACAGATAGAGATTCAGTCACACAGGAAAATTTTCAATGAAAATTACAAATAACTGGGTTACACGAGGACTAGGTCCTCTACGTTAAACGGGCCTAGCCCTGTGTAAAAGAACTGGGTCTTCTAACTTGAACAGACCAAGTATACAAAAAGTACAGTTGTGTATCTACCATAAATGTAGATGTTTGAGTGTATTCACTGTTGCAGTCATTACACTTGGGTTATCCTGCTGGCAGGCTACCTGCAGTCGGCCTGAATTCCAAAGTCCTGGTCTGGCGTCGGTTGCTGTTGCCTCTTCCCTGACGTCAGTGCGCCAGGGGTATAAAAGATGCAGCCGACGCCATTTTCTTCATTTTTTTCTTGCCCCAGAGGTCAGATGCTCCCAAAACGGTAGGCTAAAAATTCTGCTCATAAAAATGCATGCACTAACATAAACATTACCTTCATCTACAAGCAAATACACTACATAGGTTGTATAGAATAGAGAAGTACAGATAAGTCCCAGCAATGAAAGGGGGGATGGAGGGAGGGTAACCTGGACTGCAACAGTGAGTACACTCGAACATCTAC
This sequence comes from Protopterus annectens, assembly GCF_019279795.1. Taxonomy (NCBI): domain Eukaryota; kingdom Metazoa; phylum Chordata; order Ceratodontiformes; family Protopteridae; genus Protopterus; species Protopterus annectens. The sequence continues at coordinate 1,799,230,311 of NC_056729.1, read as the reverse complement.
ATTTATGGTAGGTACACAACTGTACTATGTTCATCGTGTTTCACTGTTGCAGTCATTACACTTGGATTGAATCCCAAAGCTGAGGTTGGGTGGCTGGGCCTAGATAGAATTAGGAGTGGCTATGAGGCCCTGCAGAACTGCAATGGCGAAGCCTGCTCTGGATTTAGAGTAACTACGTAAGTGGTAGTGCTTTGTAAAAGTGTGCACTGAAGTCCAAGTTGCAGCCTACAAAATGTCCTTGGTTGGTACTCCTCTGAGGAAGGCTGCTGAAGTGGCTGCTGCCTTGGTTAAATGTGGCCTAATGCCCTTAGGCACTGATTTGCCATGTTGTGAATAGCAGAAACGAATGCAGTGGCCTATCCATTTTGAAATAGTCTGCCTTGAAATAGCTTTTCCTTGCGATCCTGCAGCATATGCCACTAAGAATTCCTCAGTCTTTCTGAAGGCTTTAGTTTTGTCCAAGTAGAAGCGTAGCTGTCTATGTCCAAAGAATGCAGAAGTCTCTCCCCCTTATTCTGTGGGTTTGGATAAAAGGTAGGCAAATGAATGGTTTGGTTAAGAGCCACACTTGACACTACCTTAGGCATAAATGTTGGGTTTGTCATTAGAGAAACCCTGTCCGGATGGAAAATAATAAAAGGTTCCACAGTCATTAGTGCCTGTAGCTCTGAGACTCTTCTTGCTGAGGTTATTGCTAGGAGCAGAGCAGTTTTCCATGATAAGTATTTTATCTCAGCTGTATTGGCTGGCTCAAAAGGAGGCACTGTCAGCTTTTCCAAGACAAAATTGAGGTCCCATGCAGGTGTTGGAGCTCTCCTTGGAGGTCTTATGTTTTTGGCCCCTCTGAGGTACTGTCTTAGCAGTGGATGTGAAAAAATAGGTGGATCCATATTGTAATGAGCTGAAATGGCAGAGACATGGATCTTAATTGATGAGAAGCATAGGCCTTTGTCCAGCATCTCAGTTAGGTATTGTAAAATCTGAGGAATATTTGGTACAAGCATGTCCATTCCATGTGCCTGGTTCCAAGCACGGAATCTCTTCAATTTTTCTGTATAAGATTTTCTGGTGCTGGGCCTCCTGGCCTCCAAAATAACATCCATAACTGCTTTAGAGAGAGGTGTGTTCTGAATGGTTACATTATCAGCCATGCAGCCAGATTTAGGGTTCTGAGTTGGCTGTGCAGGATCTGATTGTTTTGTTGGGTTAGCAAATGAAGAATTTAGGGTAATGTCCAGGCTGGTGCTTGAGACAAGCTCTTTAGGATTGGGTACCAGTGCTGGCGTGGCCAGTCTGGGGTAATCAGTATCATTTTTGGCTTCTCTTGTCTGACCTTTAGGAGTACCTTGGGGAGGAGAGGCAGTGGAGGAAAGGCATATACTGTAAGGGTTTTCCAGCTGAATGACAGGACATCCACTTTCCATGCTTGTTTGTGATAAGTCTTTGTGCAGAATCTCTGTAGTTTGCAGTTGTGCGGGGAGGCAAATAGATCTGTGTCTGGGCATCCCCATTTCCTTGTTAATATGCTGAAGACTTGTGGATCTAGTTTCCACTCGTGAGGATCTTTGAGATTTCTGCTTAGTTCGTCTGCGAGAGTATTTGTCTTTCCTGGCAGGAATTGTGCTTGCAGGTGTACTTGATAAGTCAATGCTGTGTTCCACAAAGTCATGGCTTGCCTGCAGAGGGGATAGTAATGTGTGCCTCCCTGCTTGTTTATGTACCACATGACTGTAGTATTGTCTGTCTTTACTATCAGTTGTCCTGGATGAAGCAGATCCTTGAAGGCTGTCAGGGCATTCTGAACAGCTAACATCTCTTTTTTTGATTGATATGAAGATGCACTTGGCTTGCTGGCCATGCTCTCTGAATACATTTTCCTGCCATGTGGGCCCTCAGGCAAAATCTGATGCATCTGTTGTTAGTGTCTGCCTGGCTGTGGGTAGAGTGAATGGTTGTCCCTTGTTGTGGTGACAGGCCTGTCCCCACCATCGAAACTCCTGTTGCAGGCAGGGAATGAGGGTAATTAATGTTTCCAGGCTGTGGCAATGTTGAGTCCAGACACTTTTTAGATACCAGTGTAGTTTCCTCATATGCAGTCTTGCATATGGAATTAGTAGAATGCAGGATGCCATAAAGCCCAAGGCCTGCAGAATTTTTCTTGCAGTTAACTAGGTCTTTGTTGCCAACAGTTCTAAGTAAGAGGTCAGTTGCCTTTGCTTGTCTGGCATGAGATAAGCAATCTGGGCAGTTGTATTTAAGCTTGCACCCAGGAATATTATCTCGAGAGGGTACTAGTTTTGATTTCTTTTTGTTTACCGTGTACCCTAGGCAAATTAGTAATCTTTCTACAAATGCCAGATGCCTCAGTAGAATGTCTTTGTTCTCTGCTTGAATAAGGCAATCGTCCAAGTAAGGGTATATTTGAATTCCCTTTTGTCTGCAGAAAGCAATTACAGGTTCCAGGCATTTTGTGAAGACCCGGGGCGCAGTAGATAAGCCAAAGGGCAGTGCACAGAATTGGTAGTGCATTGATCCAGCTATGAATCTGAGGTATCGTCTGCAATATTGTCTGATTGGGACAAAGTTACAAGCCAAGCCTTCTTGTCCAGCATGGGCAGAAGCTGCTGCAGAGTCAACATTTTGAATTTTGGAACGTCCAGAAAAGTGTTTAGAATAGACAGGTCCAGTATTGGTCTCCAGGCTTTGTCCTTTCTGGGTACCAGGAATAGTCTTCAGTAAACTCCTTGTCCCTGCTCTTGCTGTGGTACTTGCTGAATGGCCCTCATGTCCATGAGGGATGTAACTTGCTTTTGTGCCTCTGCCCATTGATTTTGTGGCAGGTCTGGCATATCTTTTGCCTTTGGCAGGGTGTGAAAGTGGAACTTGTAACCCTGGAACACTATATTCAAGACCCATTTGTCCTGGGTGATTATATGCCAATTTTGTGAAAAACGTGCTATTTATTCCCCCTAAGGGGGCTGCCAAAAGATAAGTGCTTGGTATTGGCAGAGGAAAGTCATTGGGACTGTTTTCTATATGGCTGTGATTTGTCTTCTCTGCTTTTGGAGGTAGAAGCACCCCATTGTTTGGGCCTATATGAGCCTTGGGGCTGGGATCTGCCTCTTTGTGGCCTGTCTGACACTGGAAAGGACCAATTCTTTGAAGGCCAGTTCCGGCTAAATCTGGGTGGTTGTACCTGTAAGAAATCCTTAACTGTCTGCATAGATTTCGCTTTATCCTCCATTTTCTTCAACACCTCTTCTGCCTTAACACCAAAGTATCATGCTGTAAAGGAGCATCCAATAATTTTGCTTTAACATGATCAGGCAGATTTTGTTCCTTTAACCAAGTATGCCTTCTAATGACAGTACCCGTAACAGCGGCTCTGCAAGAGGCCCCCAGTGAATCAAAACCACATTGCAAAATATGCTTTCCCACTTGTTCAGCTGCATGTAATAAATCCTGCATTTCCTTGTTATGTGGACATTCAGAATTTGTCAACATTTTCTGTTTTAGCAGTGACATTAAATATTGCTGATATTTAAGCATATGAAACTGACAATTTTAAAGCCCTTACAGCCAAGGTAGCAGAAGTCTAAATTTCCTTCCCCCATCTGTCCAGTGCCTTAGAATCCCTATCAGAGGGGACAGAGTTTTGTTGCAGTGGAAGCCTTGACCCCTTTGGGACCCTGAGATATAGTTTCTGGGTCAGCAGCAGGGTTTTATATAGAAATTTGTGGGAATCTGGAACCCTGTAGTATCTGTCTGGCTTAACCGGTGCAGGGGGTAAAGAGTCAGGAGAAAGGCTGGACTCTGAAAATACATCATCTACTATGTCTAGAAGAGGTGGAATAGCAAGAAGTCTGTGCTGAGGTAGTAAAAGAAAGTCTCTGAGCCTTTTCTTAGATTCTGAGTAATCTAGGCTCTCCCAGTGAAAGTGCTCCCTCATGGTATGAAGGGTTTCCCCAAAAGAATAATCCTCAGGAGGAGAGGCTGAAGGAATACTCTTCAGCATCAGAATCCTCATAGGGAGGAAGGGAGTATTCCTGTTCAGAAGAGGAGTCAGAGGAAATGGAAACCTGATCTGAAGATTCATATTCTGTCTCTTGCCTAGGCCTCTTATCAGAAGGAGGATGGGAACCCCTGATCAAAGTAATTAGGTCTTCGGCCATTTTAAGCGTCTGTTTTTTAGGCATGGAAGTCTGTGCAGAAGAATGCTGTACTTGTTTCTTTGTCTTTAGAGCTGCTTTAGTCTTTGCCTTTGAAGCTGAGGTTGGCTTTACATATAACTGTGTAGGTCTGCAAACACCCTCAGAAGCCAATGCCTGCTCAGCGGCTCCGGACCCATCTGAGGGAATAGTTTCCGAGTGTCCAATACCTTGAGTATCCAGAGGCCTAGTCGGCTCCACGTGGGAGTTGGAAGCAGCCTGTGGCTCTGAGGTGGCGGACGTCAGGGGCTGCGAAAGCGCCTCACTGAGAACCGGCGGACCGGCGACTGGCCTTGCAGAGGCTTCGTCATCGGCTCTGGACCTCGGATGCCTGTCCTTTTCCTTGCGCTTTTTATAAACTCCAGTCGTCGGCTGTTCCGATGGCATTATATAATTAAATCTTCAGCCAAAGTAATGAAAGGCAAAATCGTACCGACGCTTAATAGTGCGTTGGTTAAATCTAGCACAAAACCGACAGCAACGCTGTGGTCAGGGCCTAGGCAAGGAATACAGTAAGAATGAAAATCCTTATGACGTATTTGCTTCCCACAAGAAATACAATTGTTAACTTTTTCTGACATCGGTCTGGAGCAAGAAAGTTTCCCCAATGGGGTACTTAGCTTTAATGAAGACTTTGGATCTGAAATTCGGTTTTGAAAATCTCAGGAGTCGGCCAACCAGCACTTGTGAACTGCTTTTGCTTCGGGCACTGCATGGCAAGAAAGACGGAAGAAAATGGCGTCGGCTGCATCTTTTATACCCCTGGTGCACTGATGTCAGGGAAGAGGCGACAGCAACCGATGCTGGACCAGGACTTTGGAACTCAGGCCGACTGCGGGTAGCCTGCCAGCAGGATAACCCAAGTGTAATGACTGCAACAGTGAAACACAATGAACACACACACATACGTTCAAAAAAACAGGAAACTTTGCAACCGCAATCCTAAATAAGACTTTAGCGGATCCCCGCCAAAGACCACAAGTTAACAATCAACCAGTTAACAGTAAATTAATCAACAGGAGCCCCTGTTGATTAAGAACAGCAAAACCGCCAAAACTAACGATCTAGGCAAAAAAAGCGCAACTGTGCCTAACTACTGGTACACAGGATACTACAACTAAGGTCAAACAAGACCACAAGACAATTAAGGTAAAGACCTATATATATTACCACTAAATAACAGTAAATATGCAAAAAAACACTTATGAATGTAAAAAATTGCGAAAGACTTAGCCAGAGCCAAGAGAAGGACATCCAAACTCGTCGACGCGGCAAACAAGATCTGGGGATTGCACTGGTGCACCATGGGATAACTGCTTAGCCACGAGCCAACCACAAGTCTTTGAGCTTGAAAATCAGCCAAGTCAGAGCTGAGGATCGGCTCCGAACCCATATGTAAAAATGAAGGTGAGATTTGACTACCTAACATAAAAGATTTTCAGGATGGTTATTCAGGGGAATATCTGGGATGAAGGAAAAGTGGCGTACTTACATTAACTGCAAGAGGAGCTCCAGTAGTGATAGAAGAGGATAAAAAAATAACAGCACATTTTTAGTGCTAAGGGGCTATTGGCAAGTGAGGAGGATTGCACTGGCATATAATTATACTCCACCTACAACTGCTATAATGCAGCTTAAGAAAATTCTGGGACAAATAATCAGTTTTCAGCAGGGAACATTACTTATAAGTGGGGACTGGAATTTGACTTACAGCAGTGGAGATGTGTCTGGAGGCTCAGAAGGGAAATATAACAAAGGAAGCTAGATTTTCGTAGAAATGTATGAAAATATTTGGCATGGAAGATGTGAATTCAATGTACTAGGAGTTCAGGACAAATTTACATATTATTCCCCATGATACAAACACTGGGCTAGGTTAGACAATTTGTATTTCACAGGAACACATGCATTTAATTGAAAGTCTTGATATGCACCCAAAAGCTACTTCAGATCATGTGTCAATTATAACTAAAACAAAAACACAGGATTATGAAATAAAAATGAGACAGTGGTGCTTTCCCACCTATCTGTTGAAAAGAGAGGAATTAAGGAATGTGTAGAGGAAATTATTCAAGAGCTATTAGAGAAGACACATTTCTTCTGAAAATATAGCTAGGATATGGGATAAAAATTAAAATGGAATTTAAAAATATAATGGAAATAAAAGAAGGGAAGCTATAGTTAAGAAATAAGAATTATTTAGAGGGGCTGGCAAACGTTAAAGTATTGCAGAATAGGGGAAATAAACAATAAGAGGAGCAACTGTAGAATGCCAAACAGAAAATAAGGGATTACCTCGATAATATGCATGAGTTTAACAAGATTACTGTTAAGTAACTGCTTTTCAATAATAACTCAAGAGCACAAAAACTTTTAGCCTGACTCAAGGAACAGAAAGTAGAAAGGGTTGTCTTCAAGCTTAGGAAGCTTCTAACAAACAAGATAAAAGATCCTATAGGCATGTTAGAAATATTTCAGAAATTATATGAAAGTCTGTATAATGTTGACAAATATGGAATCGAGAAAAGGTACAAATGGAAATGTTTATGGAATAATTAAATATATATTGGCCAGCGTCTTGAATAATTAAATATGCCAAGATTAGAGATAGATGAGGCTCAATTACTTAAAGTTAATATTGGAGGAGATGAAATAAAAATGGTGATGTATAACCAATCCACAGGAAAGTCCCCAGGAATAGATGGTATTCCCGTGGAAGTTTGGAAGCTAGGAGGAAAAAAATGAAAAAGATCAGGAAGGATTTGTTTAACAGTATTTTAAGCGGAGGAGAAGTGCCAACATCCTGGAAGAAGGAGGTAGTAGTTGTAATACCTAAAGAGGGTAAAGGATCCATCAGATCCAGCTTCATACAGGGCCATTTCAATACTACACTGTAATTATGTCTATAATGGCTGAAAGAATGGCAAAAGTGATGCCAAAATTGAGAGACACAGTTCACTGTGATTTTGTTGGAGAGGCAAACATATGACAACATTAACGAAAAAATGATGATCCAGAGTGAAGCAGAATGTAAGAAAATACCACTGTTGTTTGTGGGTCTTGATGTAGAGAAAGCATTTGACCGAATAAGTTGGGACTTTATGAGGAGGGCAATAGAAGTATTTGCATTCCCTGATAAAATTATAAGGCTGATTGGGAGGATACATGAGGGATCAGGGTGAAAATTAAAGTGGGTGGGTTCTTCTCTGATCATTTCTGCTTGCGCAGAGGGACCCAGGCAGAGGTGTCCTCTTTCCCTTTTGTTATCTGCACTACATTTAGAACCACTGGAAAAGAAAATAAAGGACTCAAAAATTCAAGGACATAAGTGGCATGGTAGTTAAGAAATGCTGGCTCTATTTGCAGATGATATTACTTTATACCTGATAAAACCAGAAAAGGACAATTCAGTGTTGCGGAACATTTTGAGATGGTTTCATAGCTTTTCAGGATAGAAAATTAATGATGTAAAACAAAGGCAACAGCTGCAAATTATGTACTCTCACAAATTGGTTTTGCAATATTCATATTTATGGGGACACAGTAAAATGAAGTACTTAGTAGTATGGATTAAAAATTATTATAGTATGGCAGCTAAGGACATGTGGGAAGAGACTAAACAAAAGATAATACAAACTCCGAGAAAATGGAAGGTCTGTTATAAGGCTGGATAGTAAGATGCAAGCAGGTAAAATGTTTTTAGTTCCTTTAGTCTTATATACAGGTCAGGCATATTTTTGTCAGCCAGAGGAGAAGTTGTGGATAGCAATTAATAACAAGCTGAAGGATTTTATATGGAAGAGGAAGACAATAGTCAAGTAGAATAAGCTGATTCTTTCAGCAGAGCACGGAGGACTGGGATTACCTGATGTGACGGGGTATTTTGGAGCTGCACAGCAAGCAGAAACAAGTAATTTGAAGTGGAAAGGGATGATGATGAAACAGGGGGACTCAAGAAAAGTACAGTTTTGTACCTACCATAAATGTAGATGTTCGAAGATCCACATTGCTGCAGTCCTTACACTTGGGTAGTCCGCTGTCCTCGGTCGGCCCGAATATCAAAGTATTAGGCTGACGTCGGTCAAGGCGCTTAAGACTGACATCAGGACGTCAGGGTACAAATGCGCATGACCGACGTCATATCCTCAGTCTTTTCTTGCCCCAGATGTCAGAAGACCCTAAAAGAAAGGTCAAAACCAAAAGACAGCAAAACCAACCAACCACCCTTGCACTAATTATATGTACAATATATACAATATACACAATATGTACAACCCAACCCACACAACCGCCTCTAACTACAGAGGGGAAGGAGGGAGGGTAAATTGGACTGCAGCAATGTGGATCTTCGAACATCTACATTTATGGTAGGTACAAAACTGTACTATGTTCTTCATCTCACATTGCTGCAGTCCTTACACTTGGGTAGAATCCCAAAGCAGAGGTAAGGGAGGATGGCAAAATTATAAAGCAGCAGGAGCTGCCAAAATGCCCTGTAAAATAGCAGTGGCAAAACCAGCCCTAGATTTAGAGTAAAGTGGAAGGTGATAATGCTTAGAGAAAGTATGCACTGAACTCCAAGTAGCTGCCTCCAAAATATCTTTAGTTGCCACCCCCCTTAAAAAAGCCGTAGAAGTGGCAGTAGCCCTAGTGGAATGAGGCCTAATCCCAGCTGGAATCTCCTTAACATGATGGGAATAACAGAAAGCAATGCAAAACCCAATCTACTTAGAAATAGTTTGTTTTGACACAGGCTTGCCCTGAGAACTCAAAGCAAAAGAAACAAATAACTGCTGAGACTGCCTGAACCCTTTAGTTCTGCTCAAATAATATCGCAACTGCCTGTGTACATCTAAAGTGTGCAAAATCTTTTCCCCTTTATTTTGGGGATTTGCATAAAAAGTAGGCAAATGAATAGTTTGGTTTAAAGCCACACTAGAAACCACTTTAGGCATAAAGGAAGGATTAGTGCAAAGATACCCTATCCTTATGGAAAATTAAGAAAGGCTCAACCGCCATAAGGGCCTGTAATTCAGAAACCCTTCTTGCAGAGGTAATGGCCAACAAAAAAGCAGTCTTCCATGATAAATATTTCAACTCTGCAGTAGCTGCAGGCTCAAAAGGTTGTAGAGTGAGTTTCTCCAACACAAAATTGAGATCCCAAGCAGGAGTAGGAGCTCTCGTGGGGGTCTTATATTCTTTGCCCCTCTAAGGAATTGCTTGAACAAAGGATGAGAAAACAATGGTGGGTCACAGTCATAGTGAGCAGAAATTGCTGCAGCATGAACCTTAATAGAAGAGAAGGACAAACCTTTGTCCAGTAACTCAGTAAGATATTGAAGAGCCACACTTAAATTAGGCTCAGAAACATCAAATTCCTTTGCTGTACTCCAAAATAAAAATCTCTTCCATTTATCTGCGTACACTTTCCTTGTACTAGGCCTTCTGGCCTCCAAAATAACATTCAAAACTTGATGTGGAAGCTGAGATCCTCCAGGGTTCAAAACAGAATATGCCAGGCTGTTAGGTGAAGAGAGTGAAGTTTGACATTGAGTAAATGACTGTTCTCCTGAGACAGCAGGTGTGGAATCGAAGGCAAAGGCCATGGAGGCTCCCATACCAGACTTCTCAGTAATGGGTACCAGTGCTGTCGAGGCCAATCTGGAGCTATTAAAATCATCTTTGGCTTGTCCTGTCTGACCTTTAGGAGTACCTTTGGGAGGAGAGGCAGAGGTGGAAAGGCATACACATGAAGATTGCTCCAATTGAAAGAAAGAGCATCCACTTTCCAGGCTGTGGGATGAAACCTTTTGTGCAAAACTTTGGCAGCTGGTAGTTTAGTGGAGAAGCGAACAGATCTATGTCTGGAGTTCCCCATGACACTGTCAATTTCTGAAATACATGAGGATCCAATTTCCACTCGTGGGGATCCATAATTCGTCTGCTCAACACATCTGCTAAGGAGTTCTGTGCTCCCGGCAGAAACCTTGCCTGAAGATTTAGCTGTAAACTGATAGCAGTCTCCCACAAAATCATTGCTTGCCTGCATAGAGGATAAGAATGTGTTCCCCCTTGCTTGTTGATATACCACATGACAGTTGTGTTGTCTGTTAGAATCAACACCTGCCCTGGAAGAAGTAAATCCTTGAAAGCTATTAATGCAAATTGGACTGCTAACATCTCCTTCAAGTTGATATGTAGATGTTGTAGTCTGGCAGGACACGTGTCTTGTATCCACTTTCCATTTAGATGAGCTCCCCAAGCTTTGTCTGAGGCATCTGTCGTTAGAATCTGACTCGCCTCTGGCCGGGTCACAGAGAGTCCCTTGTTTAGGTGACATTCCTGAGCCCACCACAAAAATTCCTTTTGAATGCAAGGTATTATCTGAATGACAGTGTCCATATCCTGGCAGTGCTGTGTCCATACATTTTGAGATACCATTGTAGCTTCCTCATATGCAGTTTGGCATTGGGAAGCACCAGAATACAAGATGCCATGAACCCCAAGGCTTGAAGGACTGTCCTTGCAGTCAGCCTGGACTGATGAGACAATTGATGGAAGTAAAGGGAAAGATTCTTTTGTTTGTCCGGGGTCAAAAAGGCCATCTGGGATGCTGTATTCAGTCTCACACCCAGAAAGCACATGTCCTGAGAGGGTACTAGACTGGACTTTATTTCGTTCACAGAATACCCCAGGCATCTTAGCACTGCTATCACATATTGCAAATGATGAAGAAGTTCGTCCCTTTCTTGAGCCAGAATCAGACAATCGTCCAAATAAGGATAGATCTGTATTCCTTTTAGCCTGAAGAAAGCCATCACTGGAGCCAGAACTTTCGTGAACACTCTGGGCGCAGTAGATAAGCCAAAGGGCAATGCAGAGAACTGATAATGAGAAGTCCCAGCCCGAAAACGCAGATACTTCCTGCAACTTAGCCTGATAGGAACATGAAGGTAAGCCTCCTTGAGATCCAGAGTTACCATCCAGTGATCTTTGCCCAGCAGAGGTAAAAGCTGTTGTAACGTCAACATTTTGAACTTGGGAATGTCCAGATAAGTGTTGAGGATAGATAAATCCAAAATTGGTCTCCACGTGTTCCCCTTCTTTGGTACTAGGAACAGGCGAGAATAAAATCCTAGGCCCACTTCTGGCAGAGGGACCGGCTGTATGGCCCCTATTTGCAGCAGCAGAGAAATTTGTTTGTGAGCCTCTATTCTTTGCTGAGGAGGAACGTCCGGCATGCCTTTGAAAGGAGGCAAGGTATGGAAATAAAACTTGTAACCCTGGTGTATGATATCCAATACCCATCTGTCTTGGGTAATTAAACTCCAATTTTCCTTGAAGAGTGCCAACCTTCCTCCCAAAGGTGCTGCCAGACGAGAAGGCTCTGGCAGCTGAAAAGGTAGGTCATTGGGCCTGTTTACGAAAGGACTGACCCCTGCCCTCACCCGAAGACTGTGCAGGTGAACTCCCTGTTCTAGGCCTGAAAGAGCCCTGAGCTCTGCCCCTACCACGTCTAGATCTACCCCTAGACTGTGAATCATAAGAGGGATACGTCCACCCCTTGGCAGGCCAATTCCTACTAAACTTCGGAGGCTGAACCTGCAAAAAATCTTTAACAGTCTGCATAGACTTAGCCTTGTCTTCCATTTTCTTTAAGACTGCCTCCACAGGTGAACCAAACAACACATCAGACTGTAAAGGAGCATCTAAAATCCTTGTCTTAACATGGTCAGATAAATTCTGATCCCTCAGCCAGGCGTGCCTGCGAAGAACTGACCCAGTGGCAGCCACCCTAGACGAGGCCTGTACAGCATCAAAACCACATTGCAAAGAATGCTTACCCACCTGTTCAGAAACATGTACCAAATCTTGTAATTCTTTACACTCAATACCTTCCGCCAGAGCATCTACCTTAGACTTCAATTGAGAAAGTAGATAGTTTTGATATTTCAACATGTGAAACTGGCAATTCAAAGCCCTCATAGCTAAGGTGGAAGAAGTATAGACTTTCTTTCCCCATCTATCCAAAGCCCTGGCCTCTTTATCTGGAGGAACCGGATTTTTTACAACAGAGGCCTTGACACCCTTAGGCCCCTGACTAACCGTTTCTGGGTCCGCCCTAGGACTCTTAAAAAGATATTTATGAGCTTCAGGCACCCTGTAATACCTGTCCGGTTTAACAGGAGCAGGAGGCAAAGAATCAGGATTAAGAGAAGCCTCTGCAAACACATCTTCCACAACATCCAGAACAGGAGGTATAGCCAAAGGCCTATGCTGGGGTAAAACAAAATTCCCTAAGCCTTTTCCTGGAATCAGAGAAGTCCTGACCTTCCCACTTAAAATGTTCCCTCATGGAATGAAGAGTCTCTGAAAAAGAAAAATCCTCTGGAGGAGAAGCAGGAGGAGTAGAATCATCCACATCAGAATCAGAATAAGGAGAATACTCCTGCAAGTCTTCAGCCAAAGACTCTGAAACATCCGAAGCCTGCTCAAAACTCCCCAACTCTGGTTCCACCCTAGGCCTCTTATCAGGAGGGGGCAAAGAACCTCTAATCAAAGTAATTAAATCTTCTGCCATTTTAAGCATGTGCTTCTTGGGCACAGATCCTGATGAACTAGGAGTGACACCAACAGAAGCCAAACCTGGCCTGCCTCTGGGAGAAGCCTTGGAAACAGAAGGAGAGGGCCTAACCACCCTAGGAAGGGAGGGGAGTACAGTAACCTGAGAAGCCCCTTCAGCCTGACCTGCCTCCTGAGAGGCCACATCCTGCAATAACAAAGTCCCCCCCTGGGACTCCAGAGAAACCTCCGGCGGAACCACCGGTTCCACCGACACCTCTAAAGAACCGGCGTCCGGTACGGACAACTCTTCTTGCCTGGGTTTAGCTGCTTTGTCTTTGCGCTTCTTCGAAGAAGCGGGCGTCGGAGCATCCGACGGCATATTATAATTGCACCGCTTCCCGAAGACCAACCTGGCACAAACTAACCTTCGCTTAATAGTGCGTTTATTGAACCTAGCACAAAAGCGACACCCAACAACGTCGTGCTCAGGCCCCAAACAAGGAATACACAAAGTATGATAATCTCTATGCGGTATCTGTTTCCCACAAGAAATACAGTTATTCACTTTTCTGACATCCGGTAAACCACTGAGGCAAGAAAAAACTAAAATATTCCCCAACGGGGTACTTAGCCAACTTTGACTTGGTCTGAAACTCCGAATTCGAAAAATTTCAGAACGCCGAACGGCACTTGCAACGCTGCTTCTGCATCGGACCATGCGGCAAAAAAGACTGAGGATATGACGTCGGTCATGCGCATTTGTACCCTGACGTCCTGATGTCAGTCTTAAGCACCTTGACCGACGTCAGCCTAATACTTTGATATTCGGGCCGACCGAGGACAGCGGACTACCCAAGTGTAAGGACTGCAGCAATGTGAGATGAAGAACATCAAGTAGAGACCGGGATTTTGGATGCAGATCTTTAACGAGGGTAACAATAATCATACAGGATATTATATTCATAAAGTAGTAGAAGGCATTCTAAGACCTAAGCTAACATGGGAATGGAGAAAGGAGATTCTGCGATATGGATGACTGCAATTAGGGATACAGACAATAGGCAAGAGTGGGCTGGAATTTATTGGAGAAAACTGGGAAAATAACCAAGGTATTGGGAGCAAATAATCAGAGAAGGAAAGGTAATAGAATGGGAAGAGACTAAGAATTTATTTGGACTGCAGACTAGAGACTGTCTTCCCTATCCAGGATTGATATCAGAGTATAGACAAAAAGGAAGAAAGCTGGGGGTCCTAAAAGAAAGACCAGCACTGATAGAGCTTTTAGTACAGTCTAGAACAGAAGCTGCTGTTAAAAAAGGAATAATTAGAAGAGCATATAAAATATTGCATGATAACTACAAGAATCAATCAGAAGATGTTAGAAAGGATTGGGAAGAGAGACTGAATAAGTAATTCACAAAGAAACAATGGGGGCTATATGTATTTCTCCCAAACATTAGAAGATTTAGGAATTTTGCTTGGAAACGTTTACATAGGTATTTTTATGTCCATTGTAGACTCCAGAGAATTTTTCCTTGGGTGGACAGCAAATTTTGGAGGTGTGATGGGGACGAAAGAGGTAACTGGGAACATATTTTCTGCAAGTGTAATGAGTTGGCAGACTTTAAAGATTCCCTGCAGACTATTTTATCAGAGATACTGGGCGAGTAAATTGGTGTACATAAGAAAATTATTTTTTGAGCTATGATACAAAATCTGAATTGCCTAGACATAGTAAAGGGCTTGCTGAGTCTAATTATGATGGCTGCCAAAACAGAAATTACTAGAAAATGAAAATTAAAGTCTAAACCAACTGTACTAGAAGTACTGAACATTGTAACAAAGATAAAACAACTGGAATTGGGTTCTTTCGAAAAGGGTAGGATCAAATTACATATAAAAATGGGAATCTTGGAAACAATACATACAGGGGAGAAATGAGGTTTAAAAGAAGGCATGATTTATGTAATGTTTGACAAAGATTAGATAGATATGTGATGTATAACGTTTGCAACTACAATTATGTCAATATGGTTTCTGATGCATAACGCCTGCAACAAAGATTATGTCAACACAGCTTTTCATTTATGTAAATGTATGAAATCATAAGTGATAATTAAATAAAGATTTTTCTTGTTTAAAAAAGAGCAAGCTTCCACACCCCCTCCAACATAAAGAACAGCAAGCAAGGAGAGCGCGCACAGCTTCATGACACTTGGGAAAATTGCTGATATTAAAAATTAAATAGTCATATTAAAATGCAGCAACATTTCATCCAGTGATAAACTGCAGTACATTGCGTTTGTTGATCTGAATGACAAAGTTTTCTTTGACTGAAAACAAATGATACCATTTTAAACGTTAATTGATAATGGTACACAACAATTCAAATGTTTACTAGTGTAAACCTACCAAAGTCAGAAAATCTTATTATGCTACCAGTCTAATTCTAAAGGACACAATAATCATTACAAGGAGATTGCACTTTATACACCATTTATTTATTTGATATTTGTTTACAGAGAACGTCTGAATGGGTAATAAATAAGCATTTTTAGCAGAGGACAGAAAAGCTCCAGAGAGTTAAACAACATCAAATAAAGCAGTAAAACAGTAGCATAGATGTAATTAAAAAGCATACATACAATTAGGCAATGGAATACACAGGATACAATAAAGCATAAGGGGACACCAGAGATGTAATAAAAAATACAATTAAATATGACAATCAGTATATACAAAACTATTAGAAGCATTGTCTACTATGTCAGGAAATAATTAAGAAAAGATGACACAAGTTGCCCACTAAGAATGGGGAGAGAAGTGTTGAAAGGGTATAGATAGATAGTAAGATGAAAGGCTAGTAAGAATATAAGGTATTTCTTGATGTAGATCATACAGCAGAGGTGCACAGGCACAGCCATTTTATATTCATCTCCATAAGTTTTCCCAACTCAGGTGGTGGGGGATACAGACTACCATTTGAGATCATCAACAGCTCAAAAAGACTACATGACTATACAAAATATCACTCCAAAAAATTAGCAGGCCAATACTTACTCTCTGCCATTAAGGCAGATGCTACCATTAGACTTAAAGGATAACACTCTGGATGGCTAGCACTAAAGGGGAGATGACAATGGTGTCCAATTGCTCTTTAACTCCACTAAAACTCAACAGGTGGGAAGGAAGGTAGAAGCTAACGCATGGATGATCTCATGAGCTGCAAAGATTAATCAAAAGCAGAGGCCATTTAAAGGTGGACTAGAAGACCACATTTGTTTCAATAATTAGAACCTCACCAGAGATGAACTCTCAGCAGAGCCTAAGGGGCAGGAGGATCTGCATCCTCCAGCAACTTTAAGCAAAGCATTGTGACAATCAGCCATCAGCACCATTTGGCTGCTTAACTCAAGATCACTCATGGAGTGGATGGCATGTGAAAAGCCTGGCCTCACATCTTACGAATGACCTTAACAACTAAATACCCCACATGCAACTCGAGCACTTGCACAAATGCCTGATTTCTCATGCCTGGCCTTCAGATCCTGAAATCCGATCGCTTAAAGGCTCTTTCTCAACAAGAACCAACAAAAGTACGCTTGAGTAGTAAAGAGGGATAAAGCACTAATTACAGCCCAGCTGACCCAGGTTTCATTATTGGCTTGGGTGGCTGATGAAGTGGCAGGGAAGGGCATACCCATCCAAGGAGGGAGAGTGTTCGCTGATACGATCTTTACAGGGAGGTGTGGTCCAAAGAGAGGGGCTGCCGTTTGATGTAAACAGCAAGCATAGGGACAGGGAAAGGGGGTGGGTAGGTCATGAAAAATATATATCGCTCTGGATGGAAAAACACACAGGAAGGGGCTTGGAGACTAGCTGGTAGACCCAGCGTAGAAAGTGGGGACTAGGAGCTGGTCTGGAAAAATGAAGTACAACAGGACAAAAAAAAGACCCAATCAAATGACTGAATTCCCATGGAGGGAAAGAATCTCTACATAAGAAGTCTCACTGTCAAAAACCCCAGATCCAAGACTACATGACTTGAGGGGTCTTTCTCGAACATCACACAGGACAGGAGCCATGCTTGAGCCAATGAACTGGATGAGATAAGGGTGTGAACAGCCCAAGACACAAACAGAATGATTAAAAACAGAAGACACTGCTCCCATGCCTCTTCTCTGCTGCCATAATGGAAGATTAAAATTAAATTTCAGTTCCGCCTTATCAAGAATCTTGAACGGTCTATTCTTGAACAACTCCCCCTCACCCAGTAAATAAACATCTGGAGTCACCCTGGGACTGAGGCCTGAAAGGAACTGTCCTGAGACAGCTTGCTCACAACAGACCCCAAATGAGGATGGTCTCTGCATACCTTTAACATCTTTATGACAGTATCTAGAGGATATAATAGCGGAATCCACTGAATTAAGAGTCCATTGAAGGATAAATTCATAGGCAGGTACTAGGCTATCTGCCCGAGGGCATTTATAAGGCTAGCCAGGGTGTGTCGGCTTTCGCCGCCCCATTGATTAATTAACTGATCCTCTGTCAAGCAGAGCCAATGAAGTGATCCCAGGGTTGTATTTTCTGTTACCCATCCACTTGTCACGGTTTCTCTTGAAGAGTGTTAGTAAAGGGCTCTGCCTGATGTAATTTGGAATTTTGTTCCAAAGCATGGGGAGTCACTGTGACAGGAATCTATCCATCCAGCATGTTCTATTTATTGTTGTGGCGAGGTTTAACTCACTAGAGCACGTAGCTCATAGTGACTTGGATTTCTTTAGGTGGAGCATGTCCATCAATTCTGAGTTGGACATGGCTTTGTAAGTCAGGCAGAGATCACCGCTAAGTAAGCGATATGCCACTGAGTACAGACAGAGTTTTTTCAGTCGGGCTGCATAGGACATATGTTTGAGGCCAGTAATCCTCTTGTTGAGGTACCTTTGTGGTCTTTCCAGCTGTTGGAAGTGTCTTGTGAGGTACATCCCAAAGGGGGCATTGTATTCTATGATGGGTCTAATGAGTGACGAGTAAAGGGGTACTATAAAGTACAGTTGTGTACACTTACCATAAATGTAGATGTTGAGTGTATTCACTGTTGCAGTCATTACATTTGGGTAATCTGCTGGCAGGTTGCCCACAGTCGGCCTGATTAACAAAGGCTTGGGTCCTGCGTCAGTTGCTGTTCCTTCTTCCATGACGTCAGGTCCTCAAGTGTATAAAACATGCATCCGACACCATTACATCAGTTTTTCTTGCCCCAGATGTCAGGTGCCCCCCTAATGGGGAGCAAATAAAATCAAAAACACAAAAATATACCTCCAATCAAAAGCAAATACACCAAAAAGGCTTTTAAGCATAGTAAAAGAAAGTAAAGGTATAGTCGGAGAAAAGTAGGGGGCTGGAGGGAGGGTAACCAAGACTGCAACAGTGAATACACACAAACATCTACATTTATAGTAAGTGTACACAACTGTACTTTGTTCTTCGTATTTCACTGTTGCAGTCATTACATTTGGGTAGATTCCCAAAGCTATGGTTGGGAGGAGGTGTTTATACAGCATTAGGGCCAGCTATAAGGCCCTGCAAGACAGCAGTGGCAAAGCCAGCTCTGGATTTAGAGAAAAATGGTAAATGATAATGCCTGGTGAAAGTATGTACAGAACTCCAGGTAGCAGCTTCTAGAATATCCATGGTAGGAATACCTCTGAGAAAGACTGCAGAAGTAGATGCAGCCCTGGTGGAGTGAGATCTGATCCCCTGGGGAATAGGTTTTCCATGGTGCTTACAGCAGAAATGAATGCAATGGCTTATCCATTAGAAATGGTTTGTTTTGAAATAGCCTTCCCCTCTGCCCCTGCAGCAAATGCTACCAGCAATTGTTCAAATTTTCTTTGAGATTTAGTCCTGTCCAAGTAGAATCCAAGTTGTCTGTGCACATCCAAGGAATGCAGAATCCGTTCCCCTTTGCTCTGTGGATTGGGAAAGAAGGTTGGCAAATGAATGGAATGATTAAGAGCCACACTGGAAACCACCTTGGGCATGAAGGATGGATTGGTCCTCAGAGATACCCCGTCCGCATGAAAGATGATGAAAGGCTCCACTGCCATAAGGGTCTGTAATTCAGATATCCTTCTAGCTGAAGTGATTGCTAAACGGAAGGCTGTTTTCCAAGAAAGAAATTTTAAGTCTGCAGTAGCAGCTGTCTCGAAAGGAGGTAGGAGTGAGCTTCTCCAAAACAAAGTTAAGGTCCCAATCAGGGTAGGGGCTCTCCTGGGTGGTCTCAAGTTCTTTGCCCCTCTGAGATACTGCTTGAGCAGGGGATGAGAGAAGAGGGGTGGTTCTGTGTTACAGTGAGCTGAAATAGCTAAAGCATGGATTTTAATAGAGGAAAAAGACAGGCCCTTGTGAAGCAGCTCATTTAAGTATTGCAAAATCTGACGTAAACTGGGCGCTGTTGTGCTCATCCCTAAAGATTGGTTCCAGGCATTGAATCTTTTCCATTTATCAGCATAAGATTTTCTAGTACTAGGTCTTCGCCTTCAAGATGACATCCATCACAGGTTTGCTGAGGGATGATAAGGGTGAATTTAAGTGATTAGCCAGGCTGCAAGGTTCAATGTTGGAAGCTGAGGGTGCAGAATTTGGTTTTCCTGCTGAAACAGCAAGGAAGGGGTCTGAGGCAGGTGCCATGGAGACATTTGCGACACACTGCAGGGAGTGGGTACCAGTGTTGGCGTGGCCAGTCTGGAGCAATCAAAATCATTCTTAGTTTGTCCTGTTTGACTTTTAGCAGAACTTTGGAGAGCAGAGGAAGAGGGGGAAAGGTGTAGACTGATAGGTTTTTCCAGCTGAAGGACACAACATCCACTTTCCAGGCTTCTTTGTGGGGAATCCTTGTGCAAAACTTGTCCAACTGGTAGTTCTGGGGGGAGGCAAATAGATCTATGTCTGAGCTCCCCCATTTGCTTGTCAACATGCTGAAAATCTGTGGTTCCAGTTTCCACTCGCTTGGGTCCATGAGATTTCTGCTTAGTCCGTCTGCCAGTGTATTCAATTTTCCTGGAAGGAATTGAGCTTGTAGGTGCACTTGGTAGCTCAAGGCTGTGTTCCACAATGCCATGGCTAGTCTGCAGTGGGGGTAAGAATGTGTACCCCCCCCCCCGCTTGTTTATGCACCACATAAACGTGGTGTTGTCTATCTTTACCATTAGTTGTCCTGAAAGAATGTAGTCCTTGAAGGCTGTCAGAGCATTCTGTACAGCTGACATTTCTTTTTGATTGATATGCAGGTGCATTTGATTTGGGTTTCATTTGCCCTGAATGCACTTCCCTGCCAGGTGAGCCCCTCATGCATAGTCTGATACATCTGCTGTTAGGGTTTGTGCGGCAGGGGGTAGTGTGAATGGCAGTCCCTTGTTTTGGTGGCAGGCCTCTGCCCACCATAGGAATTCCAGGTGTAGGCAAGGTATGATAGGAATCATTGTTTTCAGGCTGTGACAATGTTGACTCCATAGACTTTTTAAGTAACACTGTAGTTTCCTCACATTCAGTCTTGCATATGGAATTAGAAGAAAGCAGGAGGCCATGAACCTCAAGGCTTGCAGTATTTGTCTTGAAGATAGCAGGGTTTTTGTAGCTTCTTGTTTGAAGTAAGTTACCAAATGAATTTGCTTCTCTGGCGTGAGGAAAGCCATCTGGGCAATTGTATTCAAGCTTGCACCCAGGAATGTAATCTGTTGAGAGGGTACCAGTTTTGATTTCTTTTCGTTTATGGTGTACCCCAGACATTTATGGGCATTGATCAAGTCCCTACTAATATTGGGGGGGGGTTCTTTCTCACTCATTTTAGAAAAATCGGGAACTTGAGTGGCAGCTAAAGTTAAATTCCTTCAAGTTCCCTGGTTTGAATGAAAACTGCAATATCTCAGCAGTTTTAAAGCTTAGGAGCTATTTTAGATAGACATTAGTTTGGCAATTGTAGTTTGTCTTGTTTTTTTTGTTAATCCTGTAGCTTTGTATTTTTACTTTATTGTATTTATACATTATATTTTTAAAAATACGTTGATTCCATCCGAAGGCTTCTGACATCAACATACTGAGAAAATAATACAGATTCGTTATTTAATTTTATGATTGTCAATTGATGCTCTAAATATTTTAAACTTGTTACACTTCTAGAATTGATAACACCTTTCCAATTGTACTGTGAGGTGATGTGTTGGTATGTCACTTCCTCTGAATATAAAGGTGTGTTTTTCTGCACTTGTATTTGTATCTCTGATGAAGCTGCTTAAATTTTAGTGGCGAAAACGCTGTTAAGAAAATACTCCGATTTGGTTTTTTGGCTACAGGACTCAAGGTTACCTGTGCTTGCTCTATTTTCAGTGTACCCCAGACAAGTTAGAACCCTTTTTACAAATGCCAGATGATTTAGAAGTATGCCCTGGTTTTCTGCCTGAATTAGACAATCGTCCAGGTATGAGGCACTTTGTGAATACCCTGGGTGTAGTAGACAAGCCAAAGGGCAGTGCAGAGAACTGGTAATGCAAGTAGCCTGCTTTGAAGCGTAGGTATCTTCTGCAAGATTCTCTGATTGGGATGTGCAGGTATGCTTCTTTTAAATCTAGAGTTGCCAACCAGACATCTTTGCCTAGCATAGGAAGTAACTGGTGAAGAGTCAGCAACTTGAATTTTGGAATGTCCAGAAAGGTGTTTAGAGTAGACAGGTCCAGAATTGGATGCCATGATTCGTCTCTTCTGGGTACCAGAAAAAGCCTGGAATAGAAACCTTGTCCCGTTTCCTCTTCTGGTACTGGTCGAATAGCCCCCATGTTTAAGAGGGAAAGCACTTGTTTTTGAGCCTCTGCCCACTGATTTGGGGGCAGGTCTAGCCACCCGTTTGGTGTTGGTAATGTGTGGAAATGAAATCTGTATACCTGGGACACTATATTTAAAACCCATTTGTCCTGGGTTATGAGTTCCCAGTTCTTTGCATGAAGAGCAATCTTTCCCCCAAAGCGGCAGCTAAAAGGTAAGTGCTTGATAATTTTAAAAGGAAGTTGTTGAGACTGTTTACCATAGGGGGTGTCTTGTTATTTCCAGATTTGGAAGTGCAGGCCCCCCATTGCTTAGTTCTGAGAGTCCCCTGGGACTGAAACCTGGTGCTTTTGGTGTGTCTGGGTTTGGCTTGAGAGGATCTGGAAGGAACTGGAAAAAACAATTCTTAGCAGGCCAGTGCCTACTAAATCTTGGAGGTTGCACTTGTAAGAAATCTTTAACAGTTTGCATAGATTTAGCTTTATCTTCCATTTTTTAGAACCTCTTCAGCCTTATTGCCAAAGAGGCAGTCCTGATTTAAAGGAGCATCCAACAATTTCGCTTTAACATGATCAGGCAAAGATTGCTCCTTAAGCCAAGCATGCCTTCTAAGCACAGACCCAGTAACAGCAGCCTTGCAGGAGGCCCCTAAAGAATCAAAACCACATTGCAAAATATGTTTTCCAACTTGTCCAGCAGAATGCAATAAATCCTGTAAATCTATTTTCCACACAGTCAGGAATCAACATAATTTTCTGTTTAAGCAGTCCAGCAATATGCTGTTGATATTTTAACATATGAAACTGGCAGTTTAAAGTCCTGATTGCCAAGGTTGCAGAAGTATAAACCTTCTTACCACCACATCTATCCAGCACCCTGGAGTCTCTATCAGAAGGGGTAGGATTTTTAGCAGTAGAAGCCTTAATGCCCTTGGGCCCGAGAAATGGTTTCTGGATCTGCAACAGGATTTTTGAAAAGGAACTTGTGGGAGTCAGGAACCCTGTAGCATCTGTCAGGTTTACTAGGAGCCGGAGGCAGGGAATCAGGGGGCATACTGGATTCATCAACAATGTCTAGTACAGGAGGTATAGCCAAAGGCCTATGCTGAGGTAGAAGAAGAAAATCCCTAAGCCTCATTTTTGAATCAGAAAATTCCTGACTTTCCCAGTGGAAATGCTCCCTTAAGGTGTGTAAAGTTTCCACAAAAGAAAAATCCTCAGGAGGGGAAGCAGAGGGAATGGAATCCTCTGCATCAGAATCCTCATAAGTAGGTATGGACAAATCCAGGTCATTAGAAGAATCAGAAGAAACAGAATCCTGATCAGAAGATTCATAATCAAGCTCAGCCCTAGGCCTCTGGGGGTTGTCTACCCCAGATTAGAGTAATTAGATCTTCAGCCATTTTGATAATTTGTATTTTAGGCATAGGGGCTTGAACATGTAGCCTGGGCCAGTTTTTAGACACAGATCGAGATTTAGACCTTAGTAATGAAGGTGGAGTCGAATTAATATGCAATGCTGTAGGCCTGAATACACCCTCAGAAGCCAGTGCCTACACAGCGGCTCCGGACCCATCCAAGGTAGAGACATCCACGGGTTCCATAGGTGAAGCATCTTGCGGCATACTGGACTCTGAATGTGTCTCAGTAGAGGCCTGCGAATCAGAAGTAGCTGGTATCAGGGGCCGCGAAAGGGCCTCACTGAGTACCAGCGACTGGCTTAGGAGAAGCGTCGGCAGTTTTGGACCTCGGTGTACACTTACCATAAATGTAGATGTTGAGTGTATTCACTGTTGCAGTCATTACATTTGGGTAATCTGCTGGCAGGTTGCCCACAGTCGGCCTGATTAACAAAGGCTTGGGTCCTGCGTCAGTTGCTGTTCCTTCTTCCATGACGTCAGGTCCTCAAGTGTATAAAACATGCATCCGACACCATTACATCAGTTTTTCTTGCCCCAGATGTCAGGTGCCCCCCTAATGGGGAGCAAATAAAATCAAAAACACAAAAATATACCTCCAATCAAAAGCAAATACACCAAAAAGGCTTTTAAGCATAGTAAAAGAAAGTAAAGGTATAGTCGGAGAAAAGTAGGGGGCTGGAGGGAGGGTAACCAAGACTGCAACAGTGAATACACACAAACATCTACATTTATAGTAAGTGTACACAACTGTACTTTGTTCTTCGTATTTCACTGTTGCAGTCATTACATTTGGGTAGATTCCCAAAGCTATGGTTGGGAGGAGGTGTTTATACAGCATTAGGGCCAGCTATAAGGCCCTGCAAGACAGCAGTGGCAAAGCCAGCTCTGGATTTAGAGAAAAATGGTAAATGATAATGCCTGGTGAAAGTATGTACAGAACTCCAGGTAGCAGCTTCTAGAATATCCATGGTAGGAATACCTCTGAGAAAGACTGCAGAAGTAGATGCAGCCCTGGTGGAGTGAGATCTGATCCCTGGGGAATAGGTTTTCCATGGTGCTTACAGCAGAAATGAATGCAATGGCTTATCCATTAGAAATGGTTTGTTTTGAAATAGCCTTCCCCTCTGCCCCTGCAGCAAATGCTACCAGCAATTGTTCAAATTTTCTTTGAGATTTAGTCCTGTCCAAGTAGAATCCAAGTTGTCTGTGCACATCCAAGGAATGCAGAATCCGTTCCCCTTTGCTCTGTGGATTGGGAAAGAAGGTTGGCAAATGAATGGAATGATTAAGAGCCACACTGGAAACCACCTTGGGCATGAAGGATGGATTGGTCCTCAGAGATACCCCGTCCGCATGAAAGATGATGAAAGGCTCCACTGCCATAAGGGTCTGTAATTCAGATATCCTTCTAGCTGAAGTGATTGCTAAACGGAAGGCTGTTTTCCAAGAAAGAAATTTTAAGTCTGCAGTAGCAGCTGTCTCGAAAGGAGGTAGGAGTGAGCTTCTCCAAAACAAAGTTAAGGTCCCAATCAGGGGTAGGGGCTCTCCTGGGTGGTCTCAAGTTCTTTGCCCCTCTGAGATACTGCTTGAGCAGGGGATGAGAGAAGAGGGGTGGTTCTGTGTTACAGTGAGCTGAAATAGCTAAAGCATGGATTTTAATAGAGGAAAAAGACAGGCCCTTGTGAAGCAGCTCATTTAAGTATTGCAAAATCTGACGTAAACTGGGCGCTGTTGTGCTCATCCCTAAAGATTGGTTCCAGGCATTGAATCTTTTCCATTTATCAGCATAAGATTTTCTAGTACTAGGTCTTCTCGCCTTCAAGATGACATCCATCACAGGTTTGCTGAGGGATGATAAGGGTGAATTTAAGTGATTAGCCAGGCTGCAAGGTTCAATGTTGGAAGCTGAGGGTGCAGAATTTGGTTTTCCTGCTGAAACAGCAAGGAAGGGGTCTGAGGCAGGTGCCATGGAGACATTTGCGACACACTGCGCAGGAGTGGGTACCAGTGTTGGCGTGGCCAGTCTGGAGCAATCAAAATCATTCTTAGTTTGTCCTGTTTGACTTTTAGCAGAACTTTGGAGAGCAGAGGAAGAGGGGGAAAGGTGTAGACTGATAGGTTTTTCCAGCTGAAGGACACAACATCCACTTTCCAGGCTTCTTTGTGGGGAATCCTTGTGCAAAACTTGTCCAACTGGTAGTTCTGGGGGGAGGCAAATAGATCTATGTCTGAGCTCCCCCATTTGCTTGTCAACATGCTGAAAATCTGTGGTTCCAGTTTCCACTCGCTTGGGTCCATGAGATTTCTGCTTAGTCCGTCTGCCAGTGTATTCAATTTTCCTGGAAGGAATTGAGCTTGTAGGTGCACTTGGTAGCTCAAGGCTGTGTTCCACAATGCCATGGCTAGTCTGCAGTGGGGGTAAGAATGTGTACCCCGCTTGTTTATGCACCACATAAACGTGGTGTTGTCTATCTTTACCATTAGTTGTCCTGAAAGAATGTAGTCCTTGAAGGCTGTCAGAGCATTCTGTACAGCTGACATTTCTTTTTGATTGATATGCAGGTGCATTTGATTTGGGTTTCATTTGCCCTGAATGCACTTCCCTGCCAGGTGAGCCCCTCATGCATAGTCTGATACATCTGCTGTTAGGGTTTGTGCGGCAGGGGGTAGTGTGAATGGCAGTCCCTTGTTTTGGTGGCAGGCCTCTGCCCACCATAGGAATTCCAGGTGTAGGCAAGGTATGATAGGAATCATTGTTTTCAGGCTGTGACAATGTTGACTCCATAGACTTTTTAAGTAACACTGTAGTTTCCTCACATTCAGTCTTGCATATGGAATTAGAAGAAAGCAGGAGGCCATGAACCTCAAGGCTTGCAGTATTTGTCTTGAAGATAGCAGGGTTTTTGTAGCTTCTTGTTTGAAGTAAGTTACCAAATGAATTTGCTTCTCTGGCGTGAGGAAAGCCATCTGGGCAATTGTATTCAAGCTTGCACCCAGGAATGTAATCTGTTGAGAGGGTACCAGTTTTGATTTCTTTTCGTTTATGGTGTACCCCAGACATTTATGGGCATTGATCAAGTCCCTACTAATATTGGGGGGGGGTTCTTTCTCACTGATTTTAGAAAAATCGGGAACTTGAGTGGCAGCTAAAGTTAAATTCCTTCAAGTTCCCTGGTTTGAATGAAAACTGCAATATCTCAGCAGTTTTAAAGCTTAGGAGCTATTTTAGATAGACATTAGTTTGGCAATTGTAGTTTGTCTTGTTTTTTTTGTTAATCCTGTAGCTTTGTATTTTTACTTTATTGTATTTATACATTATATTTTTAAAAATACGTTGATTCCATCCGAAGGCTTCTGACATCAACATACTGAGAAAATAATACAGATTCGTTATTTAATTTTATGATTGTCAATTGATGCTCTAAATATTTTAAACTTGTTACACTTCTAGAATTGATAACACCTTTCCAATTGTACTGTGAGGTGATGTGTTGGTATGTCACTTCCTCTGAATATAAAGGTGTGTTTTTCTGCACTTGTATTTGTATCTCTGATGAAGCTGCTTAAATTTTAGTGGCGAAGCTGTTAAGAAAATACTCCGATTTGGTTTTTTGGCTACAGGACTCAAGGTTACCTG
Source organism: Protopterus annectens (assembly GCF_019279795.1). Lineage (NCBI taxonomy): Eukaryota > Metazoa > Chordata > Ceratodontiformes > Protopteridae > Protopterus > Protopterus annectens. The sequence goes on along the minus strand of NC_056729.1, from coordinate 1,799,203,658 downwards.
TGCTTGCTCTATTTTCAGTGTACCCCAGACAAGTTAGAACCCTTTTTACAAATGCCAGATGATTTAGAAGTATGCCCTGGTTTTCTGCCTGAATTAGACAATCGTCCAGGTATGAGGCACTTTGTGAATACCCTGGGTGTAGTAGACAAGCCAAAGGGCAGTGCAGAGAACTGGTAATGCAAGTAGCCTGCTTTGAAGCGTAGGTATCTTCTGCAAGATTCTCTGATTGGGATGTGCAGGTATGCTTCTTTTAAATCTAGAGTTGCCAACCAGACATCTTTGCCTAGCATAGGAAGTAACTGGTGAAGAGTCAGCAACTTGAATTTTGGAATGTCCAGAAAGGTGTTTAGAGTAGACAGGTCCAGAATTGGATGCCATGATTCGTCTCTTCTGGGTACCAGAAAAAGCCTGGAATAGAAACCTTGTCCCGTTTCCTCTTCTGGTACTGGTCGAATAGCCCCCATGTTTAAGAGGGAAAGCACTTGTTTTTGAGCCTCTGCCCACTGATTTGGGGGCAGGTCTAGCCACCCGTTTGGTGTTGGCAACGTGTGGAAATGAAATCTGTATACCTGGGACACTATATTTAAAACCCATTTGTCCTGGGTTATGAGTTCCCAGTTCTTTGCATGAAGAGCAATCTTTCCCCCCAAAGCGGCAGCTAAAAGGTAAGTGCTTGATAATTTTAAAAGGAAGTTGTTGAGACTGTTTACCATAGGGGGTGTCTTGTTATTTCCAGATTTGGAAGTGCAGGCCCCCCATTGCTTAG